>NW_015172554.1:2356430-2466705 GCF_001447785.1 Gekko japonicus
TTCTTCTTCTTCTTCTTCTTCTTCTTCTTCTTCTTCTTCTTCTTCTTCTTCTTCTTCTTCTTCTTCTTCTTCTTCTTCTTCTTTCTTCTTTCTTCTTTCTTCTTCTTCTTCTTCTTCTTCTTCTTCTATTAGCAGTTAGTCAAGCATTTGCTCATTACATAGCCAATGCCATTAAATTTTCTCTGCCCCAGGACATTTTACACCTACAGTTCTCAAATGGCATTTTATAGCAAAGTTATTGCATAGCCAAGTTGGCCAAAGCTGAAGAACATAAATCTGGACCTGTAAATGGACAAGACAGATCTTTCTACAAACCTGAAACATGATCCAGGTTTGCAGAAAAATCTGACATAAACCCCTCTATTGGGGAGTTTAAAAAATCCAAAATGGTAAAAAGAGCACCTGTAGCTTTAATTGCTGGCTCAGTTGCTGTTGCTATGCAAACACAACTGGCTTGGTATCTGTCAATAAAAGACAGGGGAGAGGACAGACTGTTTTGGTCTTTGAGGAAGGACTCTTTGGGACAAGGCCTGGCAAGAAACAACAGGAGTCTTGATATCACACGACTTGCATGACTCACCTAGGTTGCCCCCCAAGCACCAAGAATACAAAGCATCACTGTCCCAGACATCTGTATCTGAAAAAGCAAGTGTGATGTAGTGGTTAGACTAAGACCTGGAATCCTCTTTCTGCCCTGAAAACTCTCTGGGTGACCTTGGGCCAGTTTCACATTCACAGCAGGACCAGATGGACCATTATGTGGGGTAGGGGCCCTTTTCCAGGGTTTTTCTGTCCCGATATAACCCTGTCCACAGAGTTGTTCAGAGGATAAAATGGAGGAGAGGAGAATGAAGTAAGATGAGCTACAAATGAAGTAAATGAAGATGGAGAGGCAGAATAAGGGGTGGGGGGTTAAGGAGAGATGAAAGCAGAGAAGGGTGAGGCTATGGAGGTTGCCAGGTAAAGGAAGATGTGAAATAGAGTGGAGAAGCTGAAATGGGAAAATGGGTGCCCTTCGTAAGCCCTTGCATGTTCCCAGCTGTGCAACAGGGTCATAGTTTTCCTTGGTAGAGGGTGCCAGAGATAGGTAAGGGTGGAAAACTGAAGGTGGGGGTGATAAAGGTAGTGGCTGATGGGTGTGAAGGAGAGGAGGCAGGAAAGGGGGAAATGCTGTGGGGGCTTTCAAAGAAAGGAAAGAGGAAATAGTAAGGGAGAGAGAAATTCTCCCCACAAGTGCTTGTGGGTTTTTGTTTGTATAATATAATGAAATAATCTACTAACATTTGCTAATGAATCAAACAGCCCTGGGAAATGAAGTAAGCTATCCCACTTTAGCTCTTAACTTCCTCTATATCAATATTTGCAGTCTGGTTTTTGACAACAGTATAGATATTAACATGTGATCAGTTTTAGTACTGCTGTAGTTTTACTAATTTTGGAAATGCTTATCAACTGAACTGACATCATAGATTTCAAAAATATTTTGTGAACATAGGCCTCTTTCTTTTATTAGTCTAAGTAAATATCTCTCCATGTCTACTGAGCCAAGGTAGTAGAAATCTTCCATGGTCTCTGGTCAGTCTTTGGGCCCAGAAAGCCAGGCAAGTTGTTTGCTCTAAGAGAGAAAGCATGGCCTATTTCTCAGCCTAACCTACCTCATAGTGTAGGACAGGACAGATGTACACTACACCTTGAAGAATAATCAGTCTGGACACGGATCCGAGCAGAAGGTACACAGAGTTAATTCCATCGTGAAATCATTATGCACTAGGGATCTGCTGAAATAGAAACACTCATGGAGGATAATGAAACTCTCATCCTCCATTTGGGACTGATGGACTGCACACTTGGCTGGCACTATTTGCAATAAATAAACATTATGAGCATCATCCATTCAAGCTTCAGTCAGACATGCCAGATCAATGTTATGTTCCACCACCAAATTATATAACACATATTGTATTTCTTACAGAACTTAAATTATACAACATCAGGACTGGTTTCACTGAATGTCCAAACATCCCACACTCCTGAGGACGGAAGATGGACAACAAATTTGACCGTATTTCACTGTCTGTCTTATAGACCCACCACTTCTCCTACCACCATAACTGTATAATCTGTACAGGATCCCAACATTACTAATAACCATGCTAGAGGTTTCAGTACACATAAAATGCATACATCCTATCCACTTCTTTGGCCAACACTCAATAGTTACACGCATGAACTATACAGTGTTTACCCAAACAGGCTATAACCAAAGGAAGGAGGCAGGGCTATCAAAAACTATTACGGTACCCTGAACATACTCTGTCGCTACACAGCAGGCAGAACCCATTCAAACATCATACGAAAACAAATCAGGAAAGGAATTACTTTTGCTCTTCCCAAACCTGGAAGTGGGACAAGTTCTGTCTGAGCTGTTTTTTGGGTTTTCTACAAACCTTGTTGAAAGGGACTGTGGTCCCTTTCAATGGGGTTTGCAGGGCCACAAACCACACAAACGTCTTCAGTTTGTAAACAAGCCTCCTGGTGCAGAGTTTGGTTCATGGTTCGTTCCTATCCCCAGTGGCTTGTGACAAGAAGAGATGGAGTGAATTTCTTTTTGACTGTTGGGTCTTTTCTGGAGGTTGGTGGGTGTGTGGTGGCTGGCAGATGAGAAGAGGAGGTAACTGTTTCAGTCGTGTGAAAGTTACATTTTTAAACCTGGGGACTAAGCTACCACATATTGATATTAAAGCTGTTTTATTTGAGCTGGACCTGACTCTAAATACAAATTGAAAACCAGCCATGGTGATGAAGCTCAAATTGGAGAAGTGAGGAATATGAACTTGTGCAATTTGAAATGATTTGCCCCAATTCAGAATAAGATCTTGAAATTCAATTGCTTTGTAATGGAGTTCTCCTTGATCAGAATCTCCTCCACATGTCCAGCTCTCACTCTCTGCCGCTGTCCCTGGCAGTATGGTCATAGCAGTAGTAGTTGTTTTCTCTATCTCTTTCTAGGTTCCTAGAGAAGGCCTTATCAGCAGTGTTCCAGGTGTGAGGTGTCCTGGGAAATGTAGTTATCTAAAGGTCTTGAGTCCAGTAGATGAACTGAGGAGTCCTGGAGAACTATGTTTCCTACGGTTTCTTATGCCTGGAGCCTGCTGTTCCAACATCATCTATGACATGAATGGGGGAAGGAAGGAGAGAGATTTTGCAACAATGGTTAGATATTTCCCCAAAGTGAAATAACTTAGAATAGAGATTGTTTAGATATTCTAAATGAGGTTTTCCAAATTTGAGATAAATACCAGGGAAGATAGCCATCTTAATCTTGTGACACCTTAAAGACTAACACATTGATTGTAGCATAGGTTTTCATGAGCCCCCTGTCAGATGCATGAACTCACCCTGTTAAGTGTAACATTTGCTGTAACTGACAAAGTTGGCTATGAATCAAGAAAACATATGCCACAATAAACGCATTAGTCTTTAAGGGCATACTAAATTGGTTCAGGTTTTGCAATATTTTCTTATGAAAAGACACATGTTCCTCAAGTGTGCACAAAAGCTCTTATAACGAAATAAAGGAAAATGTGATTCTCCTGAACACAAAGAACCCTGGGAAACATGGCTCTCCACATCTCCTTTGTTCATATATGACTCAGGAGCTCTGGGAATGTTTTTAAATGGCGTCGGATGACATATTTGCATTTGAATGAGAACAAAAATACTGCCTCTGTATTTAAAAGAAGGGGAGTTGCTCTAATCTTCAGTAGTATTTCAAATTTATATTGCAGTTAGTCAGGAAGTACTAATCATTAGGGGGGAAATCATAGATCACTAGAAAATTAAGGGTAAACTTGGTTCTCTCTTTACCCTTCTCCCACTAATTTAAATCCCCAAGCAGAACATGCATTCATTTCCATCACCTCTTCCAAGGTGATCAAGACACCCATGTTCATTTTGGGGTACCATCGCAGCTGCAACAGCTCTGTTTTCTTTACCTTTCCTACTAGGGTCATCCCCAGATGTTTCCCAGGTCTTCTAAAATATGCATGAGTTCAGGATTAGTCAGAAGAAAATAACTTAATTGAGATAATAATTATAATTTAGACTAGATTCTTTTAGTACATCAGAGGTTGCCTCTTTAAGGCCTCAAAATAATGAATTTGATAGATCTTGCTCACTCTGCCACCCTGTGCAAGGTTGCTTAGCAACCACAAGATGTGGAATAGAAGAGGTTGCAGGAGTCAGATGAAGCAAAATAGAGAGGGAAATCATTAGCTCTGTGCATTGTGAGGACACGAAGGCCTCATCCAGTTAAGCATGAATCCAGAGTTACTCAAGAAACTGTGCTGAAAGTGCTGTATATAACACACACATACCTGTGGACTTCTATGACTACTGTAGCCTGCTATATAATGTCTGTATCATGCAGAACATTACACAGTTCATTTTAGGCTACTTTGGATATTTAGAATTCCTTTCATTTGAAAAAAATGCTTCATAGTGGAATCTCAAAAGCTTTCTGCAGTTTATCTATCCTTTTACTATATAATTCTTCATCAATGGAATTCCAGAATAAAAGTAAATTCACTGACAGGCAATAGAGTTTCAGTAATGAAATGTAAACCCAAAAGCCAACCTTTCTCTTTGCTTTCAGTGCTTTTGTGTGCACCTGAAGCATCTAACTAACATGGAAGTGGATTAATCTTGTAGGCCATGACCAGGGGTCTTGTTGTAGAAAAAGAGCTGCCGGAGCTCATTAGCATAACTCATTAGCATAACTTATTTGCATATGCCACGCCCCCTGACATCACTGGAAGTGACAGAAGGCCACACCCCCTGACATCACCGGAAGTGTGTCAGAAGGCCCGGCTACTTACCCTCCTGCTTCATCCTCATTCCCAAACGGAATGAGGATCGAAGCAGAGGGCGGGGTAAAGAAGGGGCGGGGCTTCACCACGTGACCGCCCCGCCCCCTAGAGGTTCTCTTCCGGAGCTCCGTACCTGAGAGCTCCCCCCCGACTAGAGCCCTGGCCATGACTAGAAGGAAGATCTCAACTTACATTTTGTTCAGGAGACACTGTAGTTTATAATCAATAGGCAGAAAATCATAAACAGGCATGATCAATTTCTTCTGCACATTTACTGCTTATTCTCCAATCCAATCTTCATGGTTGTCATACACAGAGAGGTTTGTACAGCTGTAGTTGATGTATAATCCTACCACATTTTTATGTCAAATGTAAATGTCTCGGTTTCTTTCAACCCCACCACTGTTTTGTTGTGTTCCTTAAATGTGTAAAGGATAGATTTCAGCATTTCTTATTTTGAATTTATAATAGTTCAGTGGTGGAGTGAGGGAATGCAAACTGCCAGTTATTCAACAGTTATTTGTAAAGGTATGAACAATAGTTTAAATGTACAAGTTAACAGTGATGATATGTTATAGAAGAAGAAGACTTCTGTGAGAAATACTGGAAAAATGTATCTCTTGCATAATTTAAGTGAAATTTTAAAAAGTAGTCATGATGGGTGCTTGCTATAATTTGCTTTTGGTCAGTTATGTCAAAATTAAAACCAAACTGATGGATTTAAACTAGGATTGCCAGGTCTGGGTTAGAAAATACCTGGATACTTTGGGGGGGGGGGGTAGATCCAGGAGAAGGTGGGGTTTGGGGAGGGGGGGGGCTTTTTATGCCATAGTATCCACTTCCAAAGCAGACATTTTCTCCAGAGGAATTCTCTTTCATCCGGACATGAGTTGTAATTCTAGGAGATTTCTAGTATCCATTTGGAAACTGGCAACCATATCCTTTAGTGCTGGGCAACATCAGATGAACCCTAACTGATCTACAGCCTGTGGAGAGGTGGATGAGACATGGCCCCTCTCAGTATAGCCACATTTTGACCGAGGATAGGATACAGCCACATTTTGACCGAGGCTATCACTTGTTGCCAGTGATAGCCTCATTCTCCATTAATTTGACCAACCCTTTTCTAAAGCTTTCCAAGTTGCTGGCCATCACCACGTCCTGTGGCAGCAAATTCAACCATTCAACTATGTGCTGTGTGAAGCACTTTCTTTTGTCTGTCCTGAATCTGCCACCCTTCAGCTTCTATGGATGACCCCGAGTTCTAGTAATTTTTTTAAATTTTTGTAACAATAAACATAAACAAAACAACCAACATACACAAAGAAACAAAACAAACATAAAAGGGGAGAATCTCTCCACCTTTTTGAGTAAACTGTTTTGTTATCCATACATCTCTCAGTGTAAAAAAATAGTTCTACACCTTATATTGTTAAACATAGTTTTGCACACTTTATCATAAATGTTCTTATTGTCCTCTGTTTTGGTTATGTTCATGTTTCATTTGTTATATTCTTCAATCCAATTGTAGTCTTGACCATGTTTCTTCAAAGTTTTCCTCTTTATATCCTTTCAAAATAAATTAAATTTATTAATTTCAGCAGTTTCTAGTAGTTTGTTTATTATTTCTTCTTTTGAAGGTGTTTCCTTTCTTCTCCAATATTTAGCATACAATATTCTAGCTGTTGTAACTGCATGTAAAGTAAGACAAGACCCCAAGTTCTAGTATTATGAGACAGGGTGAAAGCTTCTTCCTTTCTCTACCCCTTGGTAATTTTTTTTTAAACCCAGCAAGGGCTGAAATTGCAAAAGGGTGCATGGGGATGTAACAAAAAGCTACAAAGATAAATCAAAGAGAAATTAAATAGAAATTCCTCTTTTGAAAATAAAAAGCGCTGGGAGGGGGGGGGGAAACAATTTTCAGTTCTTTTTCTCTGCATTTTGACAACTCACAGTTGAGCCGATTTTCTTTTCCTTTTCCATTTTTGCGGATAGTCGCTTTATCACTCGGTGACGTCTGGTGGCTCCGCTAAACCCCGTAAAACCACCAGTCTTAAGCCTCTTTCTTTCTGGTCTCGCCCTCCAGGCCCCGTGGCATCTCAAAGGTTTCTTGATTGTGAAGGAAAACTCCAGCTCTTTTTTCTCAGCAGGATTTAAGATGACACTTTCTAAGAACACTTGCAATGAAGGAGTTAAATACTTGTAAATCTTTCCTGTTTCTCTTGTGTTTTTCTCCTTTGTTAATTGAGATCGCTGTTTAATTTAGTGTCCATCTCATTCGCTTTGAAAGCTCTCAGTTCCATTTTTTCTACTATCGCCAACTGGAGCTGACGGGACACAAATCGTTCATTTATCTTGGCAAGCTGCTGGTTAATACCATCAAGTTGCTCCAGAATCGGCTTAGTGGCTTCTGCTAATAATGCAATGTGTCTACTTCCCTTCTTCTCAGAGTTTTCGCCATCTTTTTTTGAGTGCCTACCATTTCAACGTTTTATTTTCAATAAAATCTTTCTTCCCGGCTCTGCAAATCACATACGCTGTTTTAATGCTCATAGGGGCTACTTGGGTCAGATCTGACTACCATATATATGGAAGGATGCAACAAATGAGCCTGTGGCTATTGACATAATCACTGGCAGGTTCAAGCCAAGCAGTGGTGTGGGAGGAGGCAGTGGCCAAGCCTACAGTCCACTCTTGTTGGTTTATAATATTTTCCCAATATACCCATCTGTATGATTGTATTCTATTGCACTGTAAGTTTTGTTGGTGTGCCAGGTTTTAGGAGCTCTCACCTGTTCATTTACTTGTTTTCTCATTGTCAGGAAAGCCATCCTAAGCAGGTCTACTCAGAAACCTACTCAGGTCTATTCAGTGTGGCTTATGACCAGAAAAGTTTTTTAAAAGATTGCATGGCTAATGACTCTCACCTTTCTGCCTCACATGTGTGAACTGACTTCACTCAACTACACTTTTTTTTTAAAAAAAGGATAGTTCTTTTATGATAAGCATGAATGTGTTCTGTTTCTTTTTTTTATTCTTTTACTTAAAAGTGCACAAAAATACAGAAGAGGGAAGTGACAGCTCAGTAAGGAGAAGACAACTATATACAATGTCCCCTATACATAAAATTTCAACTATGAGCAAAAATGATTACGAGAGCTAAGTCTTGGTGCACAACCGTATAAACTTCTAGGACTCCAAAGACTACCTTCCAACCTTACTTCCCCCAGTTACTGCTCCTTAGCAGACAGAGTGAGTGGGCTAGCATCTCATAGTCAGAAACTGAATTCTCCGGCTAGTTATATGAACAACCACCTATGGTAAACCTGGTTCGTGGGTAGTATCCCATGCTTGGTCAGGTAGTTCATCACCGGCGACCAATAACTCTTGAATTTCATGTTCGAGGCGCCAGTCGGCGCTTGGGCTCCTTGACATAGGTTGTTAATTTTTGCCATGACAAATTGTTCCCAGATCTTATCGTGCCACATGGATAGCGTAGGAGGTTCTAAGGATTTCCATTTCGCGGCTATCATTAACTTAGCCGTTGTTAACAGGAGCGACGTGAGGTGTCTCTTTTCTCCCTTTGTGGAGTCATCCCACTTGTTGAGCAAGAACGTTTCTGGTTTAAAGGAGATACTTTGGCCAGTCATTTCCTTGATTCGAGGAGTTATTTCCCTCCAAAATTGACTGATTACTGGGCAACCCCACCAGCAATGGACGTAAGAGCCTGTTTGCCCGCAGCCCTTCCAGCATGTGGTATTATTGGACTCGTTGAATTTGTTGAGTTGTATCGGGGTCATATACCACCTCATGATTAGTTTAAAGTTTTGTAATCGGAGATTGAATATTGCGGATTTATTCATCGGGGAGGCCCAGATCAATTCCCAGTCTTCGTCTCCCCAGTGCTGACCGAGTTCCTCTTCCCAGCGGCATTGATAATTACATTTCGTCCGGTTTTCTGACGTCACTATCGTCTTGTAGATTTTGGCTAGTGTCCCTTTCGACGTAGTAGGGTAGAATTTTATAATCTTCTCCAAAGGCGTCAACTCCCTCCCGAAGACGCCTTGTCTTGCCAGGTTTTCTACCAGATTCTTCAACTGTAAGTATTGGTGCCATCTTGTGGGGACACCGATGCACTGGTCAAAACTTTGCTTGTCCTTGAATCTCCCTTGGTGTGTTCTGTTTCTGAGAGCTTGTCTATAATATATGTAAGGACAATTAAGGCCCCTGCCACACGGGGGGGGGGGGAGCACGGCCAAAGTGCGGCTTTTTAGAGCCGCACCAAAAGAGACACACGGCGGCGGGATCAGATAGATTCCCCTGAGCCGCCGCGCAGTTCCTCCCCAGCATGATAATATGCCAGGGGGGGGTCACTGAAGAGAGAGCGAGGCAGCTGGCTGCGCGTGTGTGCGCATGCGCAGTTCAGCCGGGAGCCTCAATTGCTCCTGAAGACGGGCACGCCGGCAATCTCACGGCCACGCTATCTGCGCCGTTTCAGGTAGGTCCTACCTTTTTCTAGGTTTTTTTTATATGCGCATTTTTGGCCTAAAGGGCCAGATCGGGGACGGGTGCGCACCACTTCCCAGATGTTGCGGTGTGATTGTGCCAGCCTGCTGCGCCCCCGATCCATCCCTCTTCCGGCCCTAAACCTCCCGTGTGACCGGGGCCTGTGTATACTATAATTTAGCTATATTCTAACTGCTGCTACCATATTACAGGAGTAGATGGCAACAACTTCTTGAGGTAGCTCCCATCTTTATTATGCAAAAAGTATTCTATTTCTGTTCTTCCTCATGAAATCAGAGGTTTAATAGCCCAACAGAGGGAAAAGGCATTAGCCCTCCCCTCAGTCCTCATCTTTCCAGTTGGTGTAACCTACCTAAATGGGTTCTCAGATACAGCTAGGCATGAAAGATGAGAACTGTCAATTCTGGGCCCACAAGATCGATGCCTCACCTGTCTCTACCAAGATAAATCAGATTATAAGCACAGATAGCTGCTCAGCACATATCTTCAGTGCTTCTGACAGTCTGTATCAGGCAAGAAGATAACATCCCCCACTCCCATCAATGACACATTGATGTCCTTGACCTGGACAAAGCATAAATCAACTGGACACCCTTTTTGTTCAAGTTGCACCTTCATAGTTTGAAGTTGTTGCTGCTGCTGAGGCAGTTTTTTCTTGCAAGTCTGGAGAGCAACAGTTGATATGCAACTGCTACCATGACAGAATCAGATATTAAAAGAGCAAATATTTCAAAAGCATCAATCATCCAAAATATCAAGTACCTCTTGGGTCTCTCCAAGTCGATAAATTTCAGAGTAAAATGGATAAAAAAACCACACAAATTCTGTCCCTTAGGAAATTTCAACCTTATAAAATTAAACCTTTTCATTATGCTAGAAGGTTTGGCAATTTTTTTAAACATTAAAAAGTAGTTATTAGGGAAGGTGTTGTTTTTATTAGGTGATTTTCCAGCAAAACAAATAAAGCATTGAATGGGTAACATCAAAATGAAATTATAAACAATGTAATTGGAACCTGTCAAAAATATTTTTTTTAAGTTGGGGTGAAAATAAATCTCATAATGTTGAACTGACCTGAATAAATATTATCTTTTGCTCATTAGTGATGTCTAAAAGAAAATGCATAAGAAACCTTCCTAAAATTCCAGTAGGTTAGCCAAAGCAACATAAAATACAAAATATCCAATATCAGAATCTTCCAGGTTTTTTTTAAAAAACACTAATTAGCTGCCCCAGGCAGGAGCTTTGAAGATCAGGGAAGAGTCACTCCAGGAGAGGATGTTAACCTTACCCTACCATGGCTCTTCCTTAATTTAAATAGCCCATCCAAAACTGCAGTTAACTTTAAGTGCTTGTAAAGGTACAAGCACTTGAATCAGTCTTTTCCCCTATGCACAGTTAATTGCAGGTTCATAGGGGATATCTGAATCACGAGAGAGGTATGGGAGGAAAGGTTTAAACAAGTTTCCCCCATGTGAGGCTGCTAATTAGCCTTCAAAACTGTGGAAGACCCTAATATGAATTCTTTATATCTCATCGTAGTTTTGGCATCAGAGTTTGATGTGAGTATGAAATTTGGCTGCAGTTTGTCTCTAGAATTCTTAGGCACATGGAGAATATAGCTCCTCTCCTGACTGTGGTAAAATAAGGAAGTGATGGGAGTCTACCAACGTAGACTGATTTTATTGTTTTTTCTGATAACCTATAACTCTTCTCCCCTGCTGGGTTTTGGGGGTGTTAGATGGTCTCAGGGCCCTGAGCCACGCTGTCTCTCAGCACATGCCGCGCAGAGTGTTTTAGCTAGTGAGTTCCTTATCTGAGGACCCGCATTTTGATTGTTAACTCCTCACCCCTGCTGGAATTTGGGGGTGTTCAATGGACTCAGTGCTCTGAGACAACCGTCTCTCTGCTTACACTGAGCAGAGGGGTTTAGCTACTGGGTGCCTCGATTGAGGAACCGCATTTTATACCCTCCCACCCCTCCTGATAATGAACCTCTCATTTCCATGACGGTGAATGTGGGTGCAAAGGGTGCTTGTCATAGAGCAGGGGAATATGTTCTTCACCCTCTGTACCACAGACCCCCATCCTGGGGCATCAAACACATCCTGCCAGCCCATTGGAGCCCACCCCTAGCAGGGCATCATCAGAAGTCTTGTAGTCAGAGCCTCCATCTCCTGATCTGTTCCTGGGGCTCTCCAAAGAGGCAAAAGAGTTGTTAGCACTGCTCAGATGCCAGCAGTTGCTAACACTCTTTGGAAAGGAGGACTCTAGCAGTTATTCAGAGAAGGGAAACAACCTCCCCTTCCACACAAGACCCTGTTGCTGCTCCTGCCTCGAGTATACCCCCGTGGCCCCTCCTAGCCCAGTGCCAGAAAGCAGCTGTCCCTCCCAGTTTCTTCAGTCCTGAACTCCTGTTTCCAGCCCACACTTTGGAAACTCCACTTTGCACCTCACTATGTTGCTGCTGTTGGAAAGAGTCGCAGCCAGTGGGAGGAGCATAAGAACATAAGAGAAGCCAATGTTGGATGAGGCCAATGGCCCATCCAGTCCAACACTCTGTCACAGAGTGGCCAAAAATACCAGGTGCCAACTAGAAGCTCTCCCACTGTTGCCCCCCCCCAAGCAACAAGAATACAGTGCATCACTTGCCCCAGACTGAGAGTTCCTATCTATACCTTGTGGCTAATAGCCACTGATGGACCTCTGCTCTATATGGTTATCCAATTCCCTCTTGAAGCTGTTCATGCTTGTAGCTGCCACCGCCTCCTGTGGCAGTGAATTCCATGTATTAATCACTCTTTGGGTGACGAGGTACTTCCTTTTATCTGGTCTAATCCGATTCAATTTCATTGAGTGCCCATGAGTTCTTGAATTGTGAGAAAGGGAGAAAAGTACTTCTTTCTCTGCCTGCTCTGTCCCATGTATAATCTTGTAAACCTCGATCATGTCACCCCTCAGTCGTCATTTCTCCAAGCTAAAGACCCCCAAGTGCTTTAACCTTTCTTCATAGGGAAAGTGTTCCAACCTTTTTATCATTCTAGTTGCCCTCCTCTGCACTTTTTCCAATGCTATAATATCCTTTTTGAGGTGTGGTGACCAGAACTGTACACAGTATTCCAAATGAGGTTGCACCATTGGTTTATACAGGATCATTGTGATACTGGCTGATTTGTTTTCAATTCCCTTCCTAATAATCCCCAGCATAGTGTTGGCCTTTTTTATTGCAGTCACACAATGTCTCAACATTTTCAGTGAGTTATCTACTACAACTTCAAGATCTCTCTCTTGGTTAGTCTCTGCCAGTTTGGACCCTATCAACCAATGTTCCCTCTAAGCTGTGAAGTCCTGTAAGCAAAAAATCTACTTTGTGAGCTACTGGCAATAAAGTTGTGAGCAAGTAATTTGGCTGCTGCATAAATTAGGCCCCGTTCACATGGCAAATTTGCCACGAGAGAACCACGGGTGGTGGGTGGATTATCCGGGCGCGATCGCACCCCAACATCTGGGAAGTGGAGCGCACCCATGGCCAACCCATGGCTTACCGCCGAAAACACGAAATAAAAAGTAGTATCTCCAAAGTACTGGCAAACGGTTTGCCACGGGATGCCTCCAGATGCCTGCAGTGTGATCGCACTGGCACATGGCTTTTCCCTCCAGCCCCTCGTTTACATGCCGGCTCCGAGGGAAGGACCCGTGGAGTGCCATCCGGTGCGTCTGATCATATAATTGCGGCTCAAGCTGCGCTGGGGCAATTTGCCATGCCTCCTCCCTGCGATATCTGGCCCGTGTGACCGGGGCCTTAGTTTGCTCTGGAGCCATCCTTCCTGAGCTAAGATAAAAATGTGTGAGCTGGAGGCTAAAAAACAGTGAACTAGCTCACACTTACTCAGCTTAGAGGGAACAGTGCTGTCAACATGTATTTATAGTTAGGATTTTTGGCTCCAATGTGGATCACTTTGCAGTTGGCCACATTGAACCCTATTTGCCAGGTTGACGCCCCCTCACCAGATCCCTTTGGAGTGCCTCACAATCCTCCCTGGTTTTCACCACCCTGAACAATTTTTTGTCATCTGCAAATTTAGCCACTTCACTACTTACTCCCAACTCAAAATAATTAATGAACAAGTTAAAAAGCATTGGACCCAGTACTGATCCCTGTGGTACCCCACTGCTTACCACCCTCCACTGAGAAGATTGCCCATTTATACTCACTTTCTATTTCCTATTAATTAGCCAGTTTTTGATCCATAAAAGGACTTGTCACTCCCACCTGGACTTGTCCTTTTATCCCATGACTACTGTGTTTACTTAGGAGCCTTTGATAAGGAACTTTATCAAAAGCTTTCTGGAAGTCAAGGTAAACAACATCTATTGGGTCCCACTCCATCTCAGCAGGGAGAAATGAAGGGGGAGCAGAAGGCCCCTCCAAGAAAGGCTCTCTGGACTCAGGGTGTGGTGGCAGGCCACCCTCCAAGAGGTCATTGCCCTGGGGACACTGACAGTGCCATTCAGCACTGGAGCCAGGCCTTAAGGGGATGCCTGTTCTTCCATGGGCCTTGGCACAGAGGTTGCAGGTGGACATCACTACCAGGTTGCATCCTCTCTGCAAGGAAGGGGAGTAAAAGCTGGCCTGTATCTGTGACCTCCAGATAAAAGACAGCAGACTGGGCAATAGGGGACTGCAGGTGGAAGAGGCTGGGTGGGAGGAGGAGCAGAAGCTGCAGCTTAGCACCTCTGCCTCAAAGAGCTCAACCAAGAAGAAGCCTCACTGCCTGTTGTCAATGATGAACTGGGAGGTCAGCAACGGTGGGGATCCCAGGCATGTGATGGTGGAGGATTCAGCAGAGGTGATGGTGAAGGAGTTTCTTGCTGAGCCACCTGAGCCTATCTCTGCCAATCCCCTGGGGTACTGGTCATGCAAGGCTGCCATCTGGCCTAACCTCTCTTTCGTGGCCATGAGTCTCCTCTCTTGCTCTCCCACCAGTGTTCAGAGCAAGTGGGCATTTTCCCACCTGGGATACTTTTTCAGCCCCTATCACTCCCACCTGGACCAAGCCAAGGTGGATGATTTTGCCTTCCTCAAGGTCAGCCTTCCCCTGCTGGACTACTCCTCTGTGGACCTCACAGGGTAAAATCAAGGCCACCTGTTGCCCCCCTGCATATCTTCCCATTGCTCTTCATCTCTGGGTGATCTAGCATGCAGGTTCCACCCTTGGTGCTCTGGTGGGAGGATGGACGCCTCTGCCAAATGGAGGTGGCTCCCTCACCCAACACCTACATCAGGAAACAACAACATCTACCTCATAACACAGCACCTACCTCATGATCATTTAAAATGGAAAACTGATTTCCACTGGTCTGGTGGGGCTGAAGTTTCTGCCAAGCTGTTGTGGGGTTACTTTGGGGAGCCCCTGTTGGATGTCTGCCTTTTTGTCATGGCTGGCATCACTGATCACTTTAAATGGAAAACTCTGATTTTCTCTGGTATGGTGGGGGTAGGGTGCCTGTCAAGCTGTTGTGGGGTAACATTGTGGAGACCCTGTCAAAGCTCTGGAGATGTCTGCCTTTCTGTCCTTCAGCATCTGCCTCTAGAGACTTGGGGGACTGCAAGTATAGGAAGGATTCTTGCCTTGCTTCCAGTGTCTGGCTGGGGGCGGGAAGGTCTACCCAGGTGAAGTTTCCCTGTGAGTTTGGTGTCACTGGCTTGTGCCTGAACTGTTCTGTAGACTCCTGTAACTGCAGCTGTCTTTTCAGAGAGACCACTGAGGAAACCTTTTTGAGGGGTCCATAACCAGGACCCCAGAAATGAGATCTGTCCCCAACTTGGAGAGAGTGTAGAGGAGCGGACAGCAGAGTGAGGTTCCCTGTGTGTTTGCGGTATATAGCTTGCAGGGGGTCCATTTTATACACTTTTGGACCTGTGCCTGATGTTTCCCTCAAAGCACTTCCCTGGCTTGACCTTAGTCCTGTTGGGTTTGCACTGCCACAGTGGCACTGGTTCTGCTAGGCACATTGCACTGATTCTGCTGGGCTTGCGAAAATGACCCCACCTTCAGTTTCTACTGCAGAGATTCTTGGGGAGTTTGATTCTGTTCTGCTGGGCTTCTATTTCTCTTGCTTTTTTTTTTTTTTGCTTCCCCCCCTCTATTTGAAACAATGGAGGATGGTGGCACCTTCTTTCAGGGCCATAATTTAGACTCTGTATTCCTTTGGTGGTCTCCCATCCAAATACTGACTAGGGCCAACCCTGTTCAGCTTCCAGGATCTGATGAGATCAGGTTAGCCTCAGCTATCCAGGTAACACACCTCTAATACTATGCATTTACTGCCCATTTATACTCACTCTCTGTTTTCTATTAATTAGCCAGTTTTTGATCCATAAAAGGACTTGTCCTTTTATCCCATGATTTTTGAGCTTACTTAGGAGCCTTTGATGAGGAACTTTATCAAAAGCTTTCTGGAAGTCAAGGTAAACAATATCTCTTCACCCCCTCAAAGAATATTAACAGGTTAGTGAGACAAGATCTTCCCTTACAGAACCCATGTTGAGTCTGCCTCAATAGGTTTTGTTCATCTATGTGCCTACTAATTCTTTCCTTAATAATGGTTTCCACCAATTTACCTGGTATCGACGTCAGACTGACTGGCCTGTAATTTCCCGGATCTCCTCTGGAACCCTTTTTAAAGATGGGAGTGACATTTGCTACCTTCCAGTCCTCAGGATAAGGGTTGCCAGCCTCCAGGTGGGGCCTGGGAATCTCCCACTTTTACAACTGATCCCCAGCTGAAAGAGATCAGCTCCCCTGGAGAAAATGGCTGCTTTGAAGGGTGGACTCTATGGCATTGTACCATGCTGAGGCCCCTCCCCTCCTTAAACCCCCTCCTTTCCTGGATCCACCCCCAAAGTCTCCAGGTACTTTCCAACCCAGACCTGGCAACCAGTGTTCCCTCTAAGCTGGGGAGTCTTGTGGGCAAAAAATGTACCTCATGAGCTACTAGCATTAAAGTTGTGAGCATAAATCTAGCCTACCTCACAAGATTGTTGTGAAGATAAGACAGAAGGTGAAAAAACAATGGACAGCACTCTGTATATTTCTGATTCTGTGAATTTAGGCAGATCAGGGATGAGTCAGTGCTTAGATCTCATTGCCTTTTCTTACATGCCCAGTGTAATACTGTTCACCACTTTGGGGTCAGGAAGGAATTTTCTTGATGGCCAGATTCACCCAAGAATCCTGGAGGTTTTTTGCTCTCCTCTGGACATAAAGGAGGCATCACTGGGGGAGTGGGGGAGGGTAGTTGTGAATTTCCTGCACTGTGCGGGTCATTAGACAAGTCCCTTCCAGGTCTGTTTCTCCATTTACTTAAAGATTGTCTCATTTTAATGAGCAGAACAGCAAATGTGAAGTTAAATGTATATATTGTATGGGTTATTGGTTAACTATAATCTTTTTACAGAAATGTAATAATTGAAGGAAAAATAAAGACCAATCCTTCTTTGTTCTTTAATACCAAAAAAATTGAAGCTGAGATTAGAACTCTGAACTTCCTGGTTTCTATTTTGAACAACTGCAAAACATTGACATTCACATTTTTCAAGCCCATTGTTTCTCTCTGGATCCCCCCCCCCTTTCCATGTGCATTTCTTCTCTCTTTAACATAGTGAACAAAAGACTGTGTGTGTACATGCATGTGGGGAGGGCTGTTATATGAAAGGGGGAAAGTATCAGCCTGTAAAATTATGTTTTAAAAAAATTACAGTTCAAACAATACGATTCAAACAAATACAGCCTTCTGTATTTATTTCACTTTTTTCCCTTCGAGGACTGTAATTGTGTGTGTTTGTGTGTATGTCATTTTGCTTTCCAGACCCTTTGACTTTCTTTTCTTTTTCTTCCCCTCCACTTGGAAATGATGCAGCTCTCTCCACAGAATAGGTCAGTCAGAACTGAATTGCTGCTTGCACAGCAATAACTTTAACTGGCGCTTCAGACTCCTACAATCTGCAAAGCAGCCACATATTTTGCTTTTGAGGAATTAAACACTTTTTATTATTTTAAGGAGGGCAGGGTGGGGAGGAAGGGCCAGTGTGAAAGCCATGCAAGCGAAACCCATTCACTCACCATTGCCCCCCCTTCATCCCACTCACACAGAAGCAGCACGAGCCGCTCTCCCTTTGCACGCATACAGCCCAGGCAGTTGCCCCATTTCCTTCAGGCAATGGATCAGCTGCTCCATAGGTAGTTGGACTGCCTTCTCCCAACTCCAAGCTGCAGGCACCTGCTTCTCTGCTTTGGAAACCACAGCTAACCAAGTGGGATCTTTATTGTCTCCTCACATCGTCCTCTGTGGTGTCCCATTTCGAGGCAGGGGGTGGGGCAGACGGTGGAGGAAATGAAAGAATGAAGGGATCCACACAAGCCCCTCCCCCTTTCTCTGTTTGTCTCCATTGGGCGGTCTGAGGTGTGCTTGGCCAGGGTGGGAGGAAAAGGCAAGGCGTTTGCCACTCACCGAAATGACAGCAAATATCTCCTCCAGGCACCCCCCCTCCCAGTCCCCACCGGCTCGGGCATCAGCAGCTCGATCAGCATATTGTGTGCCCTGAAGTCCATTTGCTGAGAGTCCATGTTCCCTGTGTTGCCCATGGAAGGGGGTGGGGGAGATCCGGCTGAGTGGGAGGGTGGGGCTGCCCCAGGAAGCATTCATGCTTAGGCTGAAAAGCCATGAGTGGAGAAGGGAAAATCCATGTGCATTTGCACACATACTCATGTTACAGGGAACCCTGCTGGCAACCCTATGCAAGGACCCAATCCTGATCAGGCCCCCCCCTTCTTTTTCAAGTGCAGAAAATCCCATAGAGGGCAACACTTGAAAAGGCACAGGGGAGGGACATGATCACCTGGTGCCACAGCAATGTGGGCCTGAACAGGATTGGGCCCTCGCAGTAATTTTTAAATGACTAACTTTTCCTCTAAAATGGTGTTGGCAGCCACAGGTTGGACCTGTGGCTGCCATTACTGTAAGTTTGTCTCATAGTGACCTCATCCTAACATCCTATTGAAGTTGCACTTGTGTCAGCAGGTGCGTCCACAGGATAAGTCAACATGGGCCTCATTTGCCATTCTAACCAGATGACAAATAAAGTCCAGAATAATTAGTCTTTAGGATTGCTATATTAATCTGGATTTTACCCTGGCTCCATTTTCCTTCTATGCCTTTCAGTCTTTGTAGGGGAGGCCATATTTTTAAATCAACATAAGAAAAGCCCAGCTGCATCAGACCAGTGGTCTATCTTAGTCCAGCATCCTGTTTCACACAACAGCTGACCAGTTGCCCTGGAGGGCCAATAAAGAAGATGTAGAGGACAAGGTCTTCCCTTGATATTGCCTGCTAGCACTGGCACTTGAGGTCTACCATCTTTAGACATAGATGTTCCCTTTCATCATCTTGGCTAGTAGCCATTGATGGACCTATCCTCCATGAATCTGTCCAATTCTCTTTTAAAGCAATCTATGCTCATGACCATCACAACATCCTCTGGCAGTGAATCCCATGATTTAATTACTGACTGAGTAAAGAAGTACTTCTTTTTGACTTCCGGTTTTGGTGTTCGCCATGGCTGCTGCTTCTCTCTGGACCTCTGGGAGACAGTAGCCAGAGCCCGCAGCTGGGAGGGGGTGTAATTGTCTGCGCCACCCCTGGAGCCCTTGCGATGGGCCCCTAGCCATGGGGCGCTAGAGTGAGCTCTTCCACCAGCGATCCATCCGAAGAAGGGGGGCTCCTCCATGCCCTGAAGGTCCCACTGCGGAGCGTCCCGTATGGGAAAAGGAATCACACACCAGAAAAAGCACTTGGTGGCCCAGCAAAATTAAATGGAAAGCGGATTCAATATTGAACTGTGAGTTGGAGTAAAAGCAAGAACCACCGAAAATTTAAGCTGGAATCTTCCCTTTAAAAGCGAGGGAAGGGCTCTCCCCTGATATGAAAAGCTAAGTGATTTTAAGCTACAACAACAAGGGGGGTGAACGATTGAAGCAAGATAGACTGAATTAATAAGCATTTAAGAACTTACGAAGTGTATTAAGGAGTATCAGAGACTGTGATAAATTTTATAAAAAGTAAACAATCTCTAAAAATGGCACCCACAAGGAAAGATGAGAAGGAAAAACAAGTTAAACCAAAACTTCCTGTCAAATCTGCTGGACCAGCAAGTCTTGCCCCTAAACAGGACACAACTGCAGAGCTACAAAAGATGCTAACAGAAGCATTGCGACCCCTGCTGGATCAAATAACAGCACTGCACAGCAAATTTGATGCACAGTAATTGCAACTAGCTGAAATATTCAAAAAACCAGAAAAAACTGAAAAAGAAGTAAAAGAAGTGGATGCCAACACCCAAAAAATTGGGGGGGAAACTGCAGGTGACGGGGAAAAAGAGCTTGATGGAAGAGTCTCAACTGCTACAGCTACAAATGGAGAGACCAAACTATGTTTTATCATTCTCAGTCTTATCCTGAGGATAAGACTGAGAATCTGAAACAGGCTATGTGTGATGCCTTAGGCCCTTTGGCAGATATTAAAGCGGACATACTACAAAGCAAAATAAATATGATCTATAGATCTTATCCAGAATTTATAAGAAAAAATAATCTGCCGGGTAAAGTGATTGTAAGATTCTCAAGAAGACAAGTGAGAGACCAAATTCTCAAAGCGACAAGTGGATCTACCTTGAAAATCAAAAACAGAGAAATAAAAGTGCTGAAGGACATACCATTTGAAATAAGGAGGAGGAGGAAATACAGAGACCTAGTACTATTCCTACAAAAGAAAAGCATTCCCTACAGATGGATGGTACCTGAAGGCACAATCTTCAAATTTATGGACAAGAAAGAAAAAACTGACTCTGTTGAAAAGGCACAAGAATTTTTGCATCTACATAGCTGCCCACCAGGGGAAAAAGAACCCAAGAAAGACAACAGAACCAACGAAAGGGAAGAAGAAGGAGCAGCGACAGACTCAGACGAGGATCCAGACTCTAAGTTAGGGGCAGTTGCCATGAAAACAAGCTATCATTTGAGAAAACCAAAGTATAAGAAAAATGAGATGTTATTACACTCTGAAAACTCTATATATTCTAGTAATTAATTCTTATAATGCTTTTTAAAATAGGTCAAAACTAGAAGTAGTTTAAGTTATTATATAAGCCAAAAATAATTGTTAGATGACCACAGTCAATGAATTGTTATTGAACAAGGAGCTAAAAGCTAATTTTGATAAGCAGTATGTATGACCATTATCTCTTGGGGTTTTAGTGGGTTTTCTTTACTTTATCCTGTAGTAAGTAGTCACCCTTCCTTATTTTCATTCTAGTTTATTAGTATGTAGTTTTTAGAAATGCAAATTTAAAAAATCCCCTACGGGGGGCTCAAAAAAAAAGAGAAGTACTTCCTTTGGTCCGCCCTGAATCTATTACCCATCAGCTTCAAAAGTTGGCAACCTTAAGAGAAGATAATGCAGAACTGAACACGCCAACCATACGGCTATTAGAAAATCAGCATATTTTTAAAGGAGTTCATTTTAAAAATAGATTTAAATGTTAAAATGTTGAGCTAAACAAAAAAAGTTGCAAGATTAGCTCTTGTTCAGATCCAGCTGTACCACCCCCAACCCTTTTATTAATTGCACAGCCATTTGCCTTGAAACACCCTGCAACAATCTAGTTGTACATTATAATGCTGGATGCACATGTAGTCTTGAGGCCAAAGAACTATCTTCACTATTACCCATCAACATCCTGTCAGATCAGTGTGTTTCACTGTGTGCCACCACCCCCAGCAAAGTCCTGAACGCCTTCCTGAAATGAGAACTTACATGTTACTTATTGTAAACTGCGGTCACACGGAACATTAGCCATGCTACAGAGATGGAAGATAGGCGGATTTTCCGGGCGCGATCACACCACCACATCTGGGAAGCGTAGATCTCCCGTGCCGAACCCGAGGCTTTCCACCGAAGATGCAGGGTAAAAAACTAGTACCTCCGAGGTACTAGTTTCCTGAAACCGCGGGGCAAGGGCGGGTGCCTGATCACGTTTTCAGTGGAATCTCGTGGCATCCAGAGCCCGCCCATGTCCCGTCGCGAACAGGTTCCCCCCCAAGTCTCCACAGGATGCACACAAGCGCCCAATGGTGCGTGCGCACAAAGAGGCCCCCTCCCACTGCAGCCAGGCTTGCCGCCTCTGTAGGGTCGCTATGGCCACTGTCGCGCAGGCGGTTAGAGCGGCTGTTATGAGGGGGCCCACCTCCCCCTCCATTGGCTATGCCTTGGAGCTCTGTTGGGGTCCGGAAGCGTCTGTCGCCCTCTCTGGTAAGCCCACCACCCGCCTTCAGATGTGCAGATACGATTGCTCAGTCATGCGTATGTACAAACGTCAGTTTAAAAAAAATCTATCCCGTTTGCCACGGGAAGCGGCGCCTAGCGATTGCTGGTGTGATCGTGCCGCACCGCTTCTTTGCCGCACTGCAGGATGGTCGTGTGATCAGCAACTCCCCCCTAAACACGGGACCTGGACAGGACCTCGACAAGATGTCTGATCGTGCAACCGCGCGTTATTTTGTTCTGGGGCAAACAGCCATGCTCCCCACCCCGCATTTTCCTGCCCGTGTGACCGGGGCCGTAGCATGCTATTGAGGACAATTCAAACCATGATTGACAGATAATGCATTGCAATATTTTGCCAGAAGACCCTGTGGTAAATGAAAGAGGGATTTAAGACATATTTCCCCTTTTCTGGTCATGGTTTGCGCTCTGTCAGCAGACTCCTAGTTATTCTTAAATATTAAAGTTTGAAATATGTGGGCTCCTGCTGGCAGCTTGCCAAACTCAGTGTGACTTTGGGCACTTTAAATCTTCCTAAGAACTTCCATAAGTTTAGTGCTGCCTTCCACTGCAGGGTAGAAAACAATTACAGCTGTACATTTTAACCTTATGCAGATATTTGTCTTTTCGTGTTAACATAATTCAGTGATATATACTAGACATCACGTTTGCAGGCTGGTAAGATTTTTTTCCCCTCTTGCAGCTTGAATAGAATACCCTTCAAGACATTTAAGTGTTATTGCAGCATCACTAAGCACTGCATGTTTAAAAGGTATGCCAGCAATAAAATACCTGAAGATGTTTTAAAAAAAGATCCTGTTCAGGCAACTTGACTAGCAGCATATTTTACACAAGGTAGCCAAGTGTTCAGGACATCCATTTAATAACGACAAATGCCCCAATTCAGCAAAGGCAATCTCTGCTGGAAACAGGCCTTTGTGCACGTGGTCCAACAGAAGATGTCCTCTTCGCCTCTATTACCATATTCATGACTGCCCATGTAATGGAAGTATTCTCAGAAATCTTGTCTATGTCTGTATTTATAAAGCAAGCTAGAATGATCTTCTATGGCAGATATGTGGTATCAATGCATATGCATAAATATATCAGCAATAACGCATAGCAATGTAAAGTGTGGTTGCGTCACAGTCAACTTATAGTGACCCATATGGTTTTCAAGGCAAGAGATGTTCAGAGGTGGTTTGCCATTGCCTGCCTCTGCTTAGTGACCCTGGACTTCCTTGGTGGTCTCCCATCCAAATACTACCCAGGGCCAACCCTCCTTAGCTTTTGAGATCTGAGGAGTTCAGGCTAGTCTGGGCCACTCAGGTCAGGGCATGCATAATGATCCCCTTCCACAAATACGTTGGCAATGTGTGCCATTAATCAAAGCTGGCCCCATCCACCACACTGAATTGCTTTTTCATTTGTTGCTGGCCAAAGGGATGCTGAACCCATCTGCTTAATCAGGCAGAGTCCGATGGATTTCCTGAATGAAACTGGAAAACAAGGAGTGCATGTTCCTCTAGTCTTTTTCTCTTTATGTTCCTTCCCACGCTCTGCATCCAAACACTGCCCAAACATCTATGCTGTCTGTCATTGGTAGTAGCCAAATCAATAGGTGTGGACACCAGCATCTCCTCCTAAGCAGTTACATGTCCCTCTTTTGTTATTATAGCAGAAAACTTTCTGGCACACCATCAACTTAAGCAGTAACTCTGCTTCCATGTGCATAGTGCATGCAGACAACTAGTGAATTTGTCAGTTTGTCTCCCAAATCAGATTAACTAAGAAAAAAGATGACAGAGAGAAACATGGGCTGAACCTTTGGAAACTTCTGAAACCACTGAAAGAGTTCTAGTCTCATTTGACTGAAATTGATGCATTCTACTTCTTAAGGGGGGGGGGGTTCCCATGCATATTCAATGTGATATGATTGTGTGGAGACTGCATCACATGACCTTCTGAATATTTTAACTGACTTTATTACAAGTCAGTACAGACAAGTAGAGATTCTTCATGTCTCATACAGCACTTGTTGTTGATGTTGTTCAGTCGCACAGTCGAGTCCAACTCTTCGCGACCCCACGGACCAGATCCCACCAGGCCCTCCTGTCTTCCGCCATCCTCTGAAGTTTGCTCAATTTCATGTTTGTTGCATCTATGACACTGTCTAACCATCTCATCCTTTGCTGTCCCCGTCTTCTTTGACCTTCAATCTTTCCCAGCATCAGAGTCTTCTCCAGTGAGTGCTCCCTTCTCATTTGGTGGCCAAAGTATTTGAGCTTCACTTTCATTCTCTGGCCTTCCAGGGAACAGTCAGGATTGATTTCTTTTAGGATTGACTGATTTGATCTTCTTACAGTCCAGGGGACTCTCAAGAGTCTTCTCCAGCACCATAGTTCAAAAGAATCTATTCTTCTGCGCTCGGCCTTCCTTATAGTCCAACTCTCGCAGCCATACATGACTACTGGGAATACCATTGCTTTGACCATGCGGACTTTTGTTGGCAGGATGATGTCTCTACGTTTGATTATGCTGTTTAGGTTTGCCATCGCTTTCCTCCCAAGGAACAGGCATCTTTTAATTTCATGGCTGCTGTCACAGTCTGCAGTGATTTGGGATCCTAGGAACATGAAGTCTGTCACTACTTCCACAACTTCCCCTTCTATTTGCCAAGGAGTGATGGGACCGGATGCCATGATCTTAGGTTTTTTGATATTGAGCTTCAAGCCCACTTTTGCGCTCTCCTCTTTTATCCTGCATAGTCAATGAAGCAGAAGTAGATATTTTTCTGGTACTCTCTTGCTTTTTCCATAATCCAGCGAATGTTGGCAATTTGATCTCTAGTTCCTCTACCTCTTCGGAACCCAGCTTGTACTTCTGGTAGTTCTCTATCCACGTACTGTTGAAGCCTAGCTTGTAGGATCTTGAGCATGACCTTGCTAGCGTGTGATATGAGTGCAATTGTGCGATAGTTTGAACATTCTTTGGCATTGCCCTTCTTTGGGATTGGAATGTATACTGACCTTTTCCAATCCTGTGGCCACTGTTGCGTTTTCCAAATTTGCTGGCAAATTGAGTGCAGCACTTTAACACCATCACTTCCACTAGCTTTGTTGTTAGTAATACTTTCTAAGGCCCATTTCACTTCACATTCCAGGATGTCTGGCTCAAGGTCAGTGATTATACCATCGTGCTTTTCAAGGACATTGAGGTCTTTCTTGTATAGTTCTTCTGTGTATTCTTGCCATCTTTTCCTTATCTCTTCTGCTTCTGTTAGGTCCCTACCATTTTTGTCCTTTAACATGGCCAACGCTCCCTTGATTTCTCCAATTTTCTTGAAGAGATCTCTAGTCCTTCCCATTCTATTGTTTTCCTCTATTACTTTGCACTGTTCATTCAGGAAGTCCTCCTTATCTCTCCTTGCTGTTCTCTGGAAATCTGCATTCAGTTGGGTAATTCTTTCCTTTTTGCCTTTGCCTTTCACTTTCCTTCTTTCCTCTGCTATTTGTAAAGCCTCATCAGACAGCCACTTTACTTTCTTGCATTTCTTTTTCTTCGGGATGGTGGTGATTGCTGCCTCCAGTACAATGTCACAAACCTCCATCCATAGTTCTTCAGGCACTCTATCTATCAAGTCTAGACCCTTGAATCTATTCTTCACCTCTACTGTATATTAATCAGGGATGCGATCTAGGTCAAACCTGAATGACCTATTGGTTTTCCCAATTTTCTTCAGTTTATGTCTGAATTTTGCACTACTTATTCCCAAACTACTCCAGGGGCTAGCAGACTTGTAAACAGGGCCCAAACACAGACTGAAGGAGAGGATGGGTACTCTTTACCATGGGTTGAGTTCCACGAGGTTGAAATAAGATAGACATTTGTTTTTCATGACTCTTTTTTAATTTTAAGTTTTATCATTAAAATACAAACAATACAACAGTGTACACTAAAACAAAGGGGGTTACACGTCATCAGTAACACATGGCTAACAACACAACTGTTAATATTTGTTGAACTATACGATAATTAATCTGTTGCATAAAAGCTCTGTCAAACATGTTACTTAGGATTTGCCTGAGAGTACCCATTACTGGTAAGGACAAGTTATTTTAAAAAAATGAGTTACTGTATTGCTTAAGCATCAAGGAAGTTATTAGATTAAAAGTGAAGTCAGGATATGTAGCTTGGGTTTTGTGGTAGAAGGTCATTTTCTGTCATGAATTGCAGGTAAGGAAACCAGATACACACCATGTTAGAATGAGACTTGCAGGATTTTGAATGAGAGGTGATCAGAGTGTCAGTAATTTTATCCATGATGAACTGTTCTCATACTTTATTTCTCCATTCTGTCACCGTAGGAGGTCTGGGCAATTTTCAAGTGGCTGCTACAGCAAGTTTAGCTGCTGCCAGTAGGTAGGTCATAAGATGATGGAGAGGATCCTTGCCTTTTGAGGGCTCCCTAAGATGTAAGAGAATACTTTCTGGTTTCATTGAAAGCGACTGTGATGTTATTTTGGCTATTTCAGCAACAACAGTTTCCCAAAACTGTCGTATATGGGGGCAGCTCCACCAGCAATGCATGTTTATTTATTTATTTGTTTATTTTTGTATTTATACCCCGACCGCACAAACGGGCTCAGGGTGGCTTACAAGAGGGCAAGATATGCCCATACATAAAACGAGAATAAAAACAGTAAAAACCAACGAATATTACAAACAAAGTGCTCAGATTTAAACAAGATGGTCATTCATTAGAGGTAGGTGGTTTTTCATGGAGGTAGGTAGTGTCCAGTAGATGTTAAACTGTCCAGTCCAGCGGTACCAACCCAGCACTGTATTGTGGCCAGATCTTCCATAGGGCCATCTCCTTGCTCCATTTATTGCCAACACTGTTGGTAGTGGTGGTAATGGTGGTGGTAGTGGCGGCTCCTACATAAAAGCCTGGTGGAAGAGCTCCATCTTGTAGGCCCTGCGGAACTGTACTAGGTCCCGCAGGACTCTGATCTTCTCCGGGAGCTCATTCCACCAGGTAGGAGCCACCACTGAGAAGGACCTGACCCGCGTCACAGCAAGCCTTGCCTCCCTAGGGCCTGGAATCTCCAGTCAATGTTGTGTCCCAGACCGAAGTGCTCTTAAGGGTCTATGTGGGGAAAGGCAGTCCCTCAGGTATGTTGGACCCTGGCCATATAGGGCTTTAAAAGTAAGCACCAGCACTTTGAAATGGATCTGGTATGGTATTGGCAGCCAGTGCAGTGCTTTCAGCCCAGGCAGGATGTGCTCCCACTTGGGGAGACCCATCAACAGCCTGGCCGCAGCATTCTGCACTAGCTGCAGCTTCTGGATCTGCGACAAAGGCAGCCCCATGTAGAGAGTGTTACAGTAGTCTAGCCTCGAGGTGACCGTTGCATGGATCACTGTAGCCAGGTCATTGTGGTCGAGGAAGGGAACCAACTGCCGAGCCAGCCTAAGATGGTAAAAGGCCAACTTGGTAGTGGCTGCCCCCTGGGCCTCCATAGTTAAGGAGGGATCCAGGAGCACTCCGAAACTCCTAACCTCTGACACTGGCACCAAAGGTGCCCCATCAAAGGTCGGGAGAGGGATCCCCAACCCCAAACTGACCCGACTCAAGCACAGGACCTCTGTCTTCACTGGGTTTAGTTTCAACCAGCTCAGCTTAAGCCACCCAGCCACGGCCTGTAAAGTCCGGTTCAGATCTTCTGGGTTGGAGTCTGACTGGCTGCCCAACATCAGATAGAGCTGGGTGTCATCCGCATATTGATGACACCCCAGCCCATGCCTCCAGGCAATTTGGGCAAGGGGATGCATGTAGATGTTAAACAACATTGGGGAAAGCACTGCCCCTTGAGGCACACCACATTTGAGTGGATACCTCCGGAACTGCTATTCCCCTAGTGCCACCCTCTGTCCCTGACATTGGAGAAAAGAGTCAAGCCATTGAAGGGTAAGCTCCTGTATCCCCGTATCGGAGAGGCGGTGGGTCAGCAACTGATGGTCGACCGTATCGAACATGACCAACAGATCTAACAACAGTGCCACCCCACCTCCCCAATCCAGATGCCTTTGGAGGTTGTCAGTAAGGGCAACCAGTACTGTCTCCATCCCATGGCCTGGGCAAAAGCTGGACTGGAATAATCCACAATCTCTCCACAGTTCTTCCAGCAAAGTGGTGAGTATGTGCTATTCATATGATGCAACCGGCTCGGGGTGTGATACCAGTGGGAGATCAATTTGAAAAATTGAAATCCGATCTTGAATACTCTAGACTTGTTGACTGCTGTGGACAAAATCAGTGACCACTGGTGTTCTGACAAACTGTATCCCAGGTCTCGTTGCCATGCAGCTTGGTATGTCGTCTATGTTGAGTTGTAATGATCTATGAGAATTTTATACATTTTTGAAAGCAGATGCTTTGAATGGACAGAGTAAGAGTCGAGTAATATTTTTAATTGTGTCTTGGTCCTCTTGAAGACCCCCTTATCCAACATGTGTTCTATAAGGCTTTTTAGTTGCTAATACCTGAGCCATGAGATTGGTTTGTTGATTTGATCCTCAAAGTCAGTTTTTTGCAGTATTTTTCCTCTTTGAGTTAGGTCTTGGAGACAAAGGAAGCCTGCCTGTGTCCAGTCTTGGAATGCTCCCGGTTCCTGACCTGGGGGGAACCACTCTTGATAAGTAAAAGTAGAAAGAGGTGAGATAGAAGGTGTTAGGCATTGTCTCTGAGTGTCCCAGACCTTCAGTGTGTGTGACAAGTAAGGGTTATCTATGGTCTGCTTGGGTTGCTGTAATTTAGAACTCCAAAAAGCTTCTTGGAAAGTGAGTGGGGAAACCAAGGCTTGCTCTAAAAACATTCAGTTAGTAAGATTGGTGCCGTGCATCATCCTCAATTCTTTAGAAAGGGCCGTTGCTTGATAATAGCATCTTAGGCTGGGAAGGTTGAGGCCACCCTTAAGGGCAGGTTAAGACAGGATGCGACAATCTAGTCTTGATCTTTTAAAAGCCCATATGAATGAGGTTAGTGTGTCTTGCCACAGTTTGAGGTCTCCATCTGGGATCATGATTGGTAGTGCCCAAAAGAGAAACAGGAAGCTTGGAAAAATAAAGCTTTGTATTAAATGCAGTCTACCCAGCCGTGTGAGAGTGAGGGTGTTCCACTCCTTCAGATGCTTTTGGGTATCAGTATGTAACTTGTAGTAGTCGAAGGATAGTAAGTTCTTGAGGTCGAGCGGTATTTAGACTCCAAGATGTCTCCATGAGGATTGCACCCAGGAGAAGCGAAGTTCTTTCATCAGATTGGCCTTCACTGCAGGATATATGGAGATGGAATAAATCTTGGACTTTTGGGGGTTGACGTGGAGACCAGAAACTGTTTTGAATTCATTTAGAAGTTGGCAGATGATTGGTATGGATTTTTGAGGATTGGAGACATATAACGTAAGATCGTCTGCATACAAAGTCAATTTATGTTCCATACCATTGATGGTGAGCCCCGCAAAATCTTCTGCCTTACGAACATTGTCTGCGAATGGCTCGATCGCCAGTACAAAAATCAGGGGAAACAGTGGGCAACTCTGTCTTGTTCCTCTCATTGGATGAAAGATCGGAGAGTTATGCCCATTGACTCTGATTCTGGCTTAGGAATGCGAGAGCAGAAGATTCAGAACTGTCATGAACCTAGGACCAAAGCCCAGTCTTTGGAATAATGCTGTTACAAATTCTGGTTTCATGGAGTCGAAGACCTACTCAAAATCCAATGCAAGAACTAGAAACTTGGAAGCCCTCTTCTTCCCAGCAGCGATGATATTTAGTGTACGTCGGATGTTATCTGTTAACTGTCTAGAAGGGATAAATCCCATTTGACTTGAGTGCACGTAGCCCACAATGAAGTTCTTTAGATGATTTGCCATTATTGTGGTGAAGATCTTTGCATCATTGTTGATTAGCGCGATTGGGCGTTATGAGGTTGGAATTGTCTGATCTTTTTTGTCTTTTGGAATCACAATAATGGAGGATTCCAACAAGGAGGCCGACATTTGTCCATCACCGAGCACTTTATTGCAGACCTGATGAAGATGAGGTATCAGAGTACATCTAAATGATTTATAGAATTCCGCTGGTAGGCCATCTAATCCAGGTGATTTGTTTGTCTTCAGGACTTTTAATGGTGTCCTGAAGTTCCTGTGCCATGATTGCACTGTCCATAATGTCAGAATGTAAGGAGGACAAGCATTTTGGTAATTCGATTGAATCCAGGTAAGTTGAGATGTCTCTTCCATCTGGTTGTTTGGATTGATATAACTGTTCGTAGAAAGATGCAAAAGCCTTTGTGATGTCTTAAGGTGCTGTAAGGATCTTACCAGAGTGATGTTTTAAACAACCTACTACTAATGAGCTTTCACCCTCCAAGTCAAAAGTCGTATATTCTTCGGAGATTTTTGCCAGAAGCACTGTTTTGTGTATAGAAGATTTCGTTGGATTTGTGAGGTTTCCATAGAGTCTAAAATCTTGCATTCTTACAATAGCTGAGCATAAGTTTTCTTATTTCCTGACCGTTTATGCTCTGTTTCTAGTGCAGAGATTCGTTGAGATACTTCCAGCATAATCCTTTCTCGTTCTTTTTTCAGATGCGATGCTAGCCTCTGATCACTGCCTTCATCGCATCCCAAGTATTGGCCGGCATTGTGTCTGTGACAGGATTTTCTGCAAAGAAAGATTTAATATCTTCTTCTACTTTATTCCATATTGTTTCTTTTAATAAAAGATTTATATCCAGTGACCATTTTCTGTCTGCTTGGGTTTCTGGGTTTCATTGGAGAGTGCAATTTATCCAGGCGTGATCTGAGAGATGGCATGTGTCAATATTAACTGAGCATAGAGTTGGAAGAAGCGACTAGCAGATAATCAATCCTCCAAAAATTGTTATATTTCGCTGAAAAGAAAGTATAGTCCCTTTCTGTGGGATGCAGTGTCCTCCATGTGTCACATAATTGGAACTTGTCAAGCAATTGTTGAGAAAGACCAGATGCCATATAGGTCATTCTCAATCTTTGTGAAGTTGTATTGGATCTGTCGAGTCTGTTGTCCACAAGATTCAAATCTCCTCGAACAATTAGTTCACCTTCTCTAAAGGAGTGTAGAATCGATAATGTCTCTTGTAGAAATGTAAGTTGATTTTGGTTCGGTGCATACACTGTCACCAGAGTAATCATTTGACCATCAATTGCTCCCTTTGCAAATAGATATCTACCCATGGGATTTAGAGGAGCCTGGGGCTTAAAGCTGAGTTGGAAATAGTGGAGATTTTAATAGAGGGACTGATGTAGACCTTGCATGAGTTTCTTGAAGAAATAAAATAGACATGTGAAGTGATTTCACATATTGGAAAAAAAGTTTCTTCTTAATTAAATTGCCGAGACCTCTGATATTTACTGAGTGTATCATTAAGTTGTTCATGACCAGTGTGGGTTCAACCAGGTAAGTCTACGCTAGATATACCACTGTGTGGCTTGAAGTTTAAAAAGCTTTAACTCTATTAAGACTACAAAATGCTCCCCTCACTCCGTATTTATCCTGATATAAAGTAGTGCTAGATAATCAAATTAGTATCACAAGTTAATCAACAATTAAGTTAAAAACCACAATCAGAACAAGTAGTTAATTAGGATTAAAAATTGCAGACAACAATTTTTTATAACAATGTTATCACTCAGTGTAAGAAATCTAATGTGCTTGACTGTAATATATGATTATGTAGAACAGTGGCTTTAGGAGATTTGCTTTAAATGTGAAGGAACTCTGAGCAAGTTAGAATACTATACTGGAGAGCTATTAAGAACGATTTAAATGAGTAGTTCTACTTTCTCCATAAACTCTGTTACTTAGGAAAATTGATCAACTGTCTAGGAAACTCCCCCCCCTTTAAAGTTCCCCCTGTAATAAATTAACAGTTAAGAAAATACTTTAAAACTATATGCAGAAATTTCAGTTACAAACAAGCAGAAATACAGTTATAAATAAGGACCTGTATATGGGTGTGATTCCTTCACTGGTGTGAACAGCGATCCTGACTTGGCTGAGTAAAAGTACCAGTAAGGGCTGGACCTGCTTCAGAAAAACAAAACTAAGATTTGTAAATGGTTAATCAAAATAAAAATGTTTCCCCAAATATGTAGGAAAACTTCCACAAGCAGTCTCTAATAACTAAGGAGCAAAGATCCCAAGAACCCCCTCCCCTGCCAACTTGAATCAACAAAACTCTTCACAGAAAGATATAAACCTTAGTAATAAAATATGAGTGTCCATTTTACAGGTAAAATCAGAGAATAAACAAGCAGAACTATAGTGAGCTATAGTTCAGAGCCCCTCTTCTTTCAAAGAGCATCTGGGATTGTCATAGATCAGGCAGCTGACTCGTTATCAGACACTGGTGATTCATCATGGCGCGGTGTCACTTTTTTACATTATCAGATGGGGTAGGCAAGCGAGTCTTTCTTTTCTGCAAGCGGTGTGATTTTTCTGGGCCATCTAGCAAATGAAGAGCCTCTAACAGGTCCATCCCTGAATCTTCATCAGAAATCAGAAATTGAGTTCCTTTGTGGGCGACCTGCATCTTTCCTGAATCAAGCCACATCTCTCCCTTATATATAAAGCCGTAAGACGCAGACTCACGCAGAGGAGAGAAAATGTGCACCTACAGTGTTTGGCCGGCTGAACGGTCCTTCACAACCTTCCCCGCCGTCCATTGGCCATGTGCCCTAACGCCCACCTCACGAGGTCGGACGCTAATGTGTGGGCCGGCCAAGGGGGGGTTAGGGGCACACGAACAGGCGGGGGGGCCTCTCCGGGCTGCCGCCCCTCCTCTCTCTGCCTGCCTCCTCCTGCCGCCTCTCTCCGCTCCAGGGAGCTCGCTGGGGCCCACCAACAGGCTCTCTCACCTCCCCCAGCCAGCGGGAAGGCCTCCAGGACCCGCCGGGAGGTTGCCATCCTAGCCATAACCCTGGCCCCAACCCTACTCTCTTCCTTAACCTTTCCTCATAGGGAAAGTGTTCTAACCCCTTTATCATTCGAGTTGCCCTTTTCTGCACTTTTTCCAAAGCTATAATATCCTTTTTAAGGTGTGGTGACCAGAACTGCACACAGTATTCCAAATGAGGTCTCACCATTGATTTATATAGGGGCATTATTATATTGGCTGATCTGTTTTCAATACCCTTCCTAATAATCCCCAGCATAGCATTGGCCTTCTTTATTGCAGTCACACACTGTCTCAACATTTTCAGTGAGTTATCCACTACAACTCCAAGATCTCTCTCTTGATCAGTCTCTGCCAGTTCAGACCCCATCAATGTGTATTTATATTTAGGATTTTTAGCTCCAATGTGCATCACCTTGCACTTGGCCACATTGAACCCCATTTGCCATGTTGACGCCCACTCGCCCATCCTTGACAGATCCCCTTGGAGTGCCTCACAATCCTCACTGGTTTTCACCACCCTGAACAACTTTGTATCATCCGCAAATTTAGCCACTTCACTGCTTACTCCCATCTCCAAATCATTAATGAACAAGTTAAAAAGCAGTGGACCAAGTACTGATCCCTGCGGTACCCCACTGCTTACCACCCTCCACTGAGAAAATTGCCCACCTACACTCACTCTCTGTTTTCTATGAACTAGCCAGTTTTTGATCCATAAAAGGACTTGTCCTTCTATCCCATGATTTTTGAGCTTACTTAGGAGCCTTTGTGAGGAACTTTATCAAAAGCTTTCTGGAAGTCAAGGTAGACAATATATATTGGATCCCCCTTGTCCACATGTTTGTTCACCCCCTCAAAGAATATTAACAGGTTAGTGAGACAAGATCTTCCCTTACAGAACCCATGCTGAGTCTGCCTCAATAGGTTTTGTTCATCTATGTGCCTACTAATTCTTTCCTTAATAATGGTTTCCACCAATTTACCCGGTATCGACGTCAGACTGACTGGCCTGTAATTTCCCGGATCTCCTCTGGAACCCTTTTTAAAGATGGGAGTGACATTAGCTACCTTCCAATCCTCAGGAATGGAGGCAGATTTTAAGGAAAGATTACATATCTTTGTCAGGAGATCTACAAGTTCACATTTGAGTTCTTTCAGAACTCTCGGATGTATGCCATCTGGGCCTGGTGATTTTTCAGTTTTTAAGTTGTCTATCAGTTTTAGGACCTCCTCTCTCGTCACCTCAATCTGACTCAGGTCTTCCAACACCCCTCCTGAAATCAGTGGTTCTGGAGTGGGCAAGCACTTCTCATCTTCCACAGTGAAGACGGAGGCAAAAAATGCATTTAGCTTCTCAGCCATTTCCCTATCATCCTTCAATACTCCTTTTACCCCTTGGTCGTCCAAGGGCCCCACTGCCTCCCTGGCTGGTTTCCTGTTTCTAATGTATTTGAAGAAAGTTTTATTGTTGGTTTTTACGTTTTTTGCTATATGCTCCTCATATTCCCTTTTTGCCTGCCTGACCTCAGACTTGCATTTTATTTGCCATAACCTGTGTTCCGTTTTATCAGCCTCACTGTGACTAGCTTTCCACTGCTTAAAGGAATTCTTTTTACTTTTTACAGCCTCCATTACTCTGTTTGTTAACCATGCAGGCTTTTTCCTATACCTGTTTGTGCCTTTCCTAACCTGCGGAATATATATTTTTTGAGCTTCTAGGATCGTAGTTTTAAATAGATCCCAAGCTTCCCCAATTGTTTTGACCCTTTCTACTTTTCCTTTCAGTTTCCTCCCCACGTGTCCCCTCATATCAGAGAAATTACCCCTTTTAAAGTTAAAAATGGTTGTGTGAGTCTTTTTGGCCAATTCTCTATTTGTACAAATGATGAACTCAACAACATTATGATCACTGTTTCCAAGCGGTGCAATCACTTTTACATCTCTCACCAGGTCTTGAGTGTTACTTAGGACCAAATCAAGGATCGCCTCTCCCCTGGTAGGTTCCGTGACCATCTGCTCCATAGCACAGTCATTTAGAGTGTCTAGAAACTCAATCTCTTTTTCCCGACTAGAACACATATTGACCCAATCAATGTGTGGGTAGTTAAAATCACCTATTATTACACAGTGTTTTTGTCTAGTTGCTATCTTTAAGGCATTCATCATTTTATAATCCTCCTCTATCTTTTGATCTGGTGGGCGATAACAAACTCCCAGTGTTAAGTTTCCTTTTGGCCCCCCTATTTCAACCCATAGAACTTCCAGAAGCGAATCCAATTCACTTAGCCTCTCAATCTTTCTAGACTTTATACCCTCTCTGACATACAGAGCTACCCCACCTCCAACCCTTCCCCCCCTATCCTTCCGATATAATATATAACCGGGAATCACTGTGTCCCACTGATTTTCCTCATCCCACCAAGTTTCAGAAATACCCACAATGTCTATTTTTCCCTCCGACACCAAGCACTCCAACTCCCCGATTTTACCTCGGACACTTCTAGCATTTGTATAGAAACAGCTGTAATTTCCCTTACAAGTTAAGCCTGCATCCTTCCTCTTGCTATCTCGAGTCGTTGTCCGGCAGTCCATGTCACCAGCCATGGCCTCTGTGGACAATTTCAATCCACCTCCCTGTAGAAAAGCAACCGGTACCCCCTCACCTCTCTCAGATGAGCCAACCCGAACCAGAGACTTTTCATCTCCTGTCGGCTTTCCCCCAATATTCAGTTTAAAAGCTGCTCTGCCACCTTTTTGATTTTAAGTGCCAGCAGCCTGGTTCCTTCTCGGGACAAGTGGAGACCGTCTCGCCTGTACAGCTCCCTCTTGTTCCAAAAAGTATCCCAGTGCCTAACAAACCTGAACCCTTCCCCCCTACACCATCGTCTCATCCACGCATTGAGACTCCTGATCTCTGCCTGTCTCTCCGGCCCTGCGCGTGGAACAGGTAACACTTCTGAGAAGGCTACCTTGGAGGTCCTGGACCTAAGTTTCCTGCCCAGCAGCCTAAATTTCTCCTCCAGGACCTCACGACTGCATTTCCCCACATCGTTGGTGCCGACATGCACCACGACCACTGGCTCCTCCCCAGCACTATCTACCAGCCTATCTAAAACACGCGTAATGTCCGCTACCTTCGCACCAGGCAGGCAAGTCACCATACGGTCAGTACGCGGGTTCGCCACCCAGCTGTCTACCTGCCTAAGGATCGAATCACCCACTACCAAGAGCCCCCCTCCCACCCTGCTCAGGGATGGTTCCTTGGTGCAAAAGGAGAGCCGCTCACCAGCTGGGGAAGAGGTCCCTTCTGAGGGCACATTCCCCTTATCCTCAGCATGGTGCCCTGTTTCCCCTAGACCCTCATGCTCCCTGACAGCAGCGGGGCTGCCAGATCCAGAGTGGGACGAAGCTAACAAGTCCCCGAGAGTCTTTTCTGTGTGCCTAGCTGACTGTCTCTGCTTCTCCAGGTCAGCCACCTTGGCCTCAAGGGAGCACACACGTTCCCTGAGAACCAGGAGCTCCTTGCACCGAGGACACACCCAAGACTTCTGCCCAGTGGGCAGATAGTCATACATGTGACACTCCGTGCAAAACACTGGATAGCCCCCAACCCCCTGCTGGCATTCTGGCTTCATAATTCTTTTAAAATAAATAAATATAATGACTCTGCAACAACTCTAAGCACTTTCACACACTCCCAGACCAGTTCCAGACCAGTTCTCCCACACAATATCCTCAGCTGAATCCCCTCAGCTGAAAGCAAGTAAAAAAACACTCACCCTCTAGCACCTCTGTCTCCTGCTCCTGCTCAGAGCTCAGCTGGGTCTCCTCTGCCTCTGGCAAGGTGCTTCCTTAAAAGCCACTTGTACTGAATATTAGCAGCTTGTAAGCAGCTGGAGACTGGCTTTAACAAACACCGTATATTAAGAGCTTCTTTGGGGACATCTGGGAATATCAAAATCTATTAATTATTAAATAATAAGTGACCCCGGGATCATGCCTCTTCTAGTATCCTCTTCTTGGCCCTCTAGTTTGCAAGCTGTATCAGACTGTTCCTGGGGCCCTTCCTTCTAGGGTTGTTTGGCGCACCAAGTTGGAAGGCTTTTAAAATGGCCAGCACCATTTTTGGGTCTCCAGTAACAGGGGAAGCTAGCCAAGCTGCCACAAAATCAATTAAGTCATTACCTTCCTGAGTTTGCCATGCCCAGGAGGAACTCATTAGCATAATAGGCCACACCCAAGAGCAGAAACTCATTAGGATTCACTACATTAGGGGTGTGTGACCTAACATGCAAAGAAGTTCCTGCTACAAAAAAAGCTCTGGGTTTTGACAACAAACAAGGTAAACAGAATAAGATGCAAAAGGTGCGTGTGGCTGGATGACCACACTTCTTGTAACATGGGGGTACGGCCTAATAGGCTAATGAGCGGTGCTATCAGGGGTGTCGCCTAATATGCTAATGCGTTTCTGTTCTTGGGTGTGGCCTATTATGCTAATGAGTTCCTGCTGGGCTTTTTTTACAAAAAAAGCCCTGATTGTATCATTTCTAATTGTTCTCTCACTGGTTGAATCGCGATGTGAAGTTGGTCAGTGAGTCTTCTTTCCATGTTCTCCAGCAATGTCAGCAGATCAGCCATTATTCTGTTTGTTTCTTGCTGCTGAAATAAGTCTTGGTTTCCTGCCATTTTTGCAGCATTGCTATCGGTGCTCTTGTAGCCTGCTTTGTGCTCTCTTGGAGAGAAAAAAGCCTGACGATTTGGGAGTCGTTTTCACCACAGCAGATGAATTCCCATTATTTCTGCCCATAATCTGAAGGTGAAAAGGTGATTGATCGGTTGGTATGCTAGGCGGGAGGAAGGCAGGAGACGGAGCTCAAGGTCTAAGCAACTGCCATCTTCCTTGGCGTCGCCATGCCCCTGTTTTTCATGACTCTTTTGATTGTATATTAAGGATAGGATGGTGGTATGTGTTGTAAGTTTGTACCAGGGACAGAAAAAAATATGCTTGAGCCCTGCTTCTACTCTGGGGTGGCAGTCACCATCCGGCATTATAAATTTTGGGCATTTTCACACAGGTTATCTGCCACAGATTCACTGCTGTTGGAAAGTAGGGGTTTTCCCCCTGATTCTCCCCCCCCCATTATCACAGTGCATTCATGAACCTCTAGCTTTCTCCAGTCTTTCTCATACTTGCTTTGCTGCAAAGTTTTGAGAAAGCCTGGATGACTACTGCACTGGTGGAAAAATTTGTATTTTCCCTGCATTGTCTAATGGCAGCCATTCCCCCCCCCCCCCCACAAAAAAAAGCACACCCTCCCCCCCCCCCCCCAAGATTTTTAAAATCAGTAACTGAATATTGGCTACGGTCACACGGAACAGAAGCCACACAAGTGAGACGGAAAACAGGCGGAGTTTCTGGGCGCGATCTCACCAGCACATCTGGGAAGCGTAGCACTCCCGTGGCACAACCGAGGCTTCCAGCCGAAACTGCGTGGCAAAAAACTAGTACCTCGGAGGTACTAGTTTCTGGAAACTGCGGGGCAAGGGCGGGCGTCTGATCGCGTTTCCGGTGGCATCCGGCGCCCGCCCATGTCCCTTTGCAAATAAGATGGTTTTTTTTGTCCACGTCTCTGTGGATGCGCACACGCACCCAACGGAGCATGCGCATTCGTTGTGTACACATACAAAAAAAACAGTTTGCCGCGGCGCGCGCTTCTTCGTTGCGCGCCGGCTTGTCCTGTGATCAGCACCTCTCCCTTGCCATGGAACCTCCATGGTACCTCCACAGGACCTCCACGGGAGGTCTGATCGAGTAACTGCGCAGTAGTTTGCCCCAGGGCAAACAGCCATGCTTCTCCCCCGCAGTTTCCTGCCCGTGTGACCGGGGCCATTGTTATATAAATACAACATTATATCAACATGTGTAACACATTCCTTGCTTCTTTCTTTCTTTCTTTCTTTCTTTCTTTCTTTCTTTCTTTCTTTCTTTCTTTCTTTCTTTCTTTCTTTCTTTTCCTTTGCTTTGTGGAGATATAAGAAGAAAAGCGTATCTGTGCAATGGAAGATGCTGGAGACTTACTGTTCTAATACATAAAAGCTGAGTATTCAGAGAACCTGTTACACATGTTGTATAACAGAGTCTTGATATAATGCTGTTCAGTTGCCAATTAAAAATAAAAAGCCCCAGTTGCTCAGGGGAGGGGACATGGCCACTGCCTGGGGCACCAGGGCAGATAAATTGGAGGAAACCTGCCAGGTGGAAGGTCTGTTGTTACTGGTCTGTATTCACAACCACACCAGCAGCAGGAAACCACACAAGCGTGCCCACCTATGGAAACCACTTTTGATGCTCAAGTATTATAAGAATGAATGGAAAACCTACTGTTGAATCCCAGAAATATGTGAATACTTTTGCTGAAACCCTGCTTTGCATTTAACTCCCACGGTTAAATGCTCATCTTTCCAGGAGACAGAGGTGCTAAAGAAGTGCCAGAAAGACCAGACAGATCTCTGTATTATATGTTAAATACCAAATGGAGGATGACTGCAATGCCATAAGAAAAGCCATGGTGTCGGTAGCCATTTGGATCATGCTAAATGAATGGAGTATAGCTTTTTTTAAAAAAAACGTTTACCCTTTTACTTTTCTCGTCACAAACTTAACGGTTTCTCTCCTTTTCATCTCTTACATTCGGGATCTCACAGAAAATTATACACATTGCTTTCTGGCTGTCAAAAAATATCCTGAGCTGGTACACCCTGTAATGGAAAGAAACGATCTGTCGGTGCTTTGCAAAGTAACAGATTCCTCAGGCATAATCCTCATGCCAAGATGGGAGCTCAGTTACTTAAAGAGGTGTTTGCAGGGTGTTATCTCTGCGCTTTATTCACCTTTGAATTTGTTTATCCTGTTCATGGGCTTTGTGTTTAATGCCTCCAGGGAGTTCAAGTCCACATGGTGTAGAATGAGAAAGCAATGCAATAGAAACAATTTAGCCCCTTTCGTGCATGTCTACATTTGCTGTTTTCAACTCACAGAAGGGAATCAATGATAAATGTTAGATATATGTACGTATGTGTACAAAGATGAGATTTATTGCACTAGGCACAAGAAATTTCTTTCCCCAGAGGTGAGAATTATTAAAGCCGAAAAATGTTTGAGCTAAGAATGGCAAGGGATATAGAAGACTATATTGTCTGCCCCAGGTATCTTTTCAGATTTGTTATTATCTATGCCTCTTGTTGCTATCAGATAGAAATGGCATATCTACTTTCCAGTGATCCCACTTAACAGACATATATTCAGTATACAAGAATGCTATTAAGCGAGTTTACAAGGAAGCATTTGGACAGCATTTTCTACATACATCTATGCAGGCATTAATATAATATTTTAAAAATACTGCTTCCCTCTTTTGCAAGTTATAGGACATTGTAGGGTATGTTCCCTTGTGAGGAGATGGTACTGGACACTTGGAGTGTCTCAAATCTCTCCTTATATATAATGCTGTTTTGGTCGTGGACTCTTCCACATGCTTCCAAATCAGTTGGCTCGCTGGTGTGTCACTCAAATGGCATCTCTACCCACTGGCTGCATTGCTGGCTGCGTTGCTGTCATCCCACCCATCAAAGCGCCGTCCAGCCTCTCTGCCTAAATACTCAGAGCCGGCAGCCAGGCAAGATGCTCCAGTGGGTGGGTGCTCATCAGGCCGAGCCCGATCCTGCCAGTGCCACAGCAGATGTCATCAGCTGAGCCCGCTGCAGGTACCCACCCGGGCCGTGACCAGACAGGGCTGGCACACCGCTGGGGCGGAGGGCGGTGGAGGCATCCCAGAGGCCACTGGACACGGCCAGGCATGAAGCCAGTGGTGGGACCTTCTGTTGCTCCTCAACCCCGAGCTCTGTGGAGGGGGGAGAAAGTGGAGGACTGGGGGGGCCCTCTGTCATGTCTTTCTAGGGCCCATTGTATTCCTTCTAGAAGAAGAAGAAGAGATTGGATTTATACCCTGCCCTTTACTACCCAAAGGAGTCTCAGAGTGGCTTACAATCTCCTTTCTCTTTCCCCTCCCCACAACAGACACCCTGTGAGGTAGGTGGGGCTGAGAGAGCTCTTTCGAGGACTGCTCTTGAGAGAACAGCTCTGAGAGAACTTGTGACTGACCCAAGGCCACACCAGCAGCTGCATAGGGAGGAGTGGGGAATCAAACCTGGTTACTCTATCCAGTCCAGCACTTTGTTACACATTGGCCAAAAATACCAGGTACCATCAGGAGGTCCAGCAGTGGGGCTAGGATACCAGAAGCCTTCCCACTGTTGCCCCTCCCCAAACACCAATAATACAGTGCATCACTTGCCCTAGACTAAGGCCCCGGACACACTGGGGGGAAAGGCGCAGCTAAAGTGCGGCTTCTGTGAGCCGCATCAAAAGAGAAGCGCGGTGGCGGGATCAGACAGATCCCCCCAGCCGCTGCGCAGTTCCTCCCCGGCATGATCAGATGCCGGGGGGGGGGGGGAGGCCCCGGCCCCCAGAACAAGGCGAGCCCGCTGCACATGCGCGTGCATGCACAGTTTGGCAGGACCTCGCATGCTGCAGGAGAGACAGGCATGCCAGTGATCACACAGCCACCCCTGCTGCAGATTTTCTGGGAAGTACCAGTGTTTTGAAGGTCAATACCATAACATTGAATTTGATCCGAATTTCAACTGGGACCCAGTGCAGCTGGCAGAGCACAGGTTGAATATGTGCTCTCATCTGTGTCCCCATAAGGACCCACGCCACTGCATTCTAGACCAGTTGAAGTTTCCAGGTCAGCCTCAAGGGTAGCCCTGCATAGAGCAAATTCCAGTAGTCTATTCTGGAGGTGATTGTTGCATGGATCACTGTGGCTAGGTAATGACAAGACAGGTAGGGAGCCAATTGTCTAGCCTGGCATAGATGGAGAAACACCACTCTATTTATGTTGGCAACCTGTGTTTCCACATCTAAGATCACCCCTAAGCTCTTGATGGTTGGTGCTGGTGTTAGAGGCATTCTGTCAAGAGGGGGAAGTTGGCATCCTGCCCTGGCATTACCTTGACCCAGACACAGGACCTCCATCTTCAATGGATTTAGTTTCAGTCAGGTCTTCTTCAACCATCCAACTATAACACTGAAGAAAGTACGGTAGAAGTTACAGCATTTCACTTCCATTGAACTTTTGAACTGTTGCCCTATCCAGCATCTTTGTGTTACAAATTGACTATTTTTAGTTACCTAGCTTTAAGCTAATCTTAACCTCAGTTTCACTCACATACATACTGTTTACTGTCTCAAATTCCTAGCTGCCAGCCCCCAACTCCTCTTTTCCAACTATCTCTCCTCAACATTCTGTCTGCTTTCATTGGTCACTCTTAGGGAGAGGTGGAACCTAACCTGTCCATCACAGTGAGGTTATGGGGACTGCCAGGAGGAGAGAAAGAGGAAATAGTGTGGGGAAGAGAATACAAGGGGAGATGAGGTGGCCCACCAAAGTCCTTGCAGTTCTCCACCATGCAGTTGGAATGGCCCTGTGGCTGGCAGTGTACAACTGGGTCATAATTTTCCTAGGTAGAGGCTGCCAGAGGAAGGGAAGGAAGGAAAACGGAAGACGGGGAGGCAGGAACAAGTATGTTGACTGGTGGGTGGAAAAGAAACAAGAAACGTAGAAAAGAGATGCTATGGGGGCTTTCAGGGAAGGGAAACAGGAAATTGTGTGGTGCCATCAAGTTGCAGGCACCTTATGGTCACCCCATAGGATTTTCCAGGCAAGAGACATTCAGAGGTCATTTGCCACTTTCTGACTTTGCATAGCAACCCTGGACATTCTTGGTGGTCTCCCTTCCAAGTAGTAACTGAGGACTTAGCTTCCAAGATCTGGTGAGATCAGGCTAGCCTGGACTATCCAGGACAGAGGGAATAGTATGTGTGACAATCATTTATTGACACAAATAACATTGTTTTAATGGAAAATATTAATGTGAGAAAAAAGGAAGTGACATGCCAATAGATTATCATAATTTGCATTCACAGGAGAGGAAAGTGAAATTGAAACAGGGATTATTTGAGTAAAGGTAGCTATGGCCCCGGTCACACGAGCAGGAAACCGCGGGGGGGGAAGCGTGGCAGTGTGCCCCGGGGCAAACTAAGGCGCCGTTACCTGACCAGACCTCCCGTGGAGGTACCGTGGAGGTACCGTGGAGATCCCGTGGGAAGGGAGAGGTGTCGATCGCAGCACAATCCCGCGCGCAAAAACGAAGCGCGCGGTTCGGCAAACTGGATATATTTTTTTTTCTGTACAGCATGCTCGGTAGGGTGCTTTTGCGCATCCACGAAGACCTGGGGGAAAAAACGTTTTCGCGAGGACGGGAACATGGGCGGGCGCCGGATGCCTCCGGAAACGCGATCCGACGCCTGACCTTGCCCCGCGGCTTCCGGATACTAGTACCTCCGAGGTACTAGTATTTTGCTGCGCGGTTTCAGCGGGAAGCCTCATTTGAGCCCCGGGTGTGCTACGCTTCCCAGATGTGCTGGTGGGATCGCGTCCGGAAACTCCGCATGTCTTCCGTCTGACTAGGGTGGCTAATGTTCCGTGTGACCGCAGCCAATGTTGAGAAATTAAAAATCCTTCATCACATAGACAGAGATAGGCATATATTTAGTCTATACTCTAGCTAGTAGATCTGACCTTCAGATTCTAGTAGATTGTAGTAGCCACCAGATATAAAATCTCCCCAGTCAAATCTTACATAAGTCTAGGAAGAGTATCATCTCTTTCCTTGCCACAACACAGCAGCAGTTCTCTAACAATACTATTTACCTGTGTTTATTTTCTAGCTATGCTGCTTTGGAGCATAACTAAACAACAGCTGTTTACATACACTGATAGGAAGACTCAACTGGAAAAAACAGTAAATTTGGATGACAGAATTAAAGGTGATGGAGATTTGTATCATGAGAATTCTGATGTAAAGCTTGGGGTTTTTTAGACTTGCCATTTCATTGTAATGGTGAACAAGAAAGGGTTCAAAGCCTAACCACAAGAAGAGCTTTGGAAATACGCTTGAAGGAAAATCAGTGAACTTCTGCATAACTTGTATAGTGAAAAGAAAGCATATTAACTCACTGTTACTCTTCCATATCTCTACTCTTTCCTGCCCTTTTCCTTCTAATTAAAGGAGGGCCTTCCTTCCTTCCTTCCTTCCTTCCTTCCTTCCTTCCTTCCTTTTGTGTAACTGCTGTTTCTCTTTTTAAAATGCTGGGAAGATATGATTATGGATCCCTCATTTAAAGAGGAGACATCATAGGGCATACACACGTTTAGTAATAAGATGTCACTTCTCAGAGAATACAATGAAGATAGACTTCCAGGGTGTGCAGATATAGGGCTGGATCCCATTTAACACTTCCATGAACACAAGAATTTCTATGCACAGAAGGACTTTCTTGACTGCCCCCCACCCCACTGCAGCCTAAAATGTCTCCAAAATGCTACTTCTGGGGGACAAACACTGCTTGTAGGGATCAAGAAGCAGGATGGGGGGGAGTTGGGGGGCTAGTATGGGGAAGAAGAAATCAGCTAAAGTTGCCCTTACAGATATGAATCTTTTTGATGAGGTCTAACTCACATTCACCTTCCAGTGTAGGTGGCGAGGGGGGGAGAGACTCAGGAAAAATACTAGCTAAACCTTACCTTCAAACTTTTTCTGCCATCAGGACTGAAAGAGTGATAAGAAAATCTGTTAAGGAAGCTGTGCACCATTCTTGGCACTGAGCTCCACTGGCTCAGTAGCTAGGAAGGCAAACCAGAGAAACCATGTACTATAAAGCTTATTCTAGCTCTGTCCACCCTGTGCTTCCCACCTGCCTGTCTGCTGGCCAGCCAGCCAGCTTTCTTTCCTGCCGTACCCCATTCACTAGTCATTACTTCATCCCATTGCTTGCCTTCTTGATTTTACTCTTGGCCACTTCTTGGGCTATAAAGACCTGCAGATTCATCTCCCTTCATGGATGGTAATCCTGCAGAGACTTATGAAGTGGTCACCTGCCAATCCTGACACCCAAACAAATCAAATAGTGGTTTGTTCCATCAATTTTATGTAATATTGCCTCATCTGATGGTGTTAAACATCTGACAGTTGGATCAATCTGATGCGGTGCTCCTGTGAAACCCTTTACTTTGTCAGTGTCAGCTTTAAGCCTATCCAGTTCCCTGAGTTAATGGATTTTTTAAAAGCTTATCTGAACCTTCAGTGTTTGGAATCAATGCACCTAGTTTTGAAGACTAAAGAATTAGAGACAGGTTTGTATGTCAGAGATTAATCTAAGTACCCAGCACTTTGTTCATAAGCCTATAAGTGGCCAGAACACCCATCCTGCTAACAGCTATTAATTCTTCTGCAAGGAGCTTGTTTCATGTGTGGGTTCAATTAAACTAGTTAGAAAGCTACTTGAAGGATAAAATTCCCCATCACTTCCAAACATATTATCAGATAAGGGAGGGAAAAGTATGAAAAGTTAAGTATTGAAAGTTAAATAATAAAAGTTAAATATTCACAGCAACTAAACTGGAGTACAGTACATGGATTAGTGAAACACTGATGTCTGTAACATGTAAAAAGGTACATTGCATTCATTGTCATTATATGTTTCTAAGAATAACATAAATAATAGATATGCTGCCAAAAATGGAAAGAAATGTGTTCAGTATTGCACTAGCATTTCTGAACTTTTTAATAACTTTTTAATAGGCTATAGTAAAAGTAAATGCCAACCACTTTTATATAGATTTTCCACCCAAAATAAATTGGTTATAATGGGGAAAATGAGAGCCAAAACATGAGAGCCAGTTCTCACTGATCACCTTTAGAGGGACCCAGGCCAGCTCTGAATTCTCAAAGATTTGCAATGAGAAATCCTGTAGCTCTTAAATTACCTAAGTATGAGAAGGAACTTCTGCAGACTTCTAGAAAAGAAAGGTGAATTGCTACATTTTGAATACAAGACAGGAAGATCAGACTTCTGAAACAGACTCTGCTTTTCCCCCCTCTGGTATCTGCTGTGGTGGGAGAATTTTTGTACACAGCATGACATCACTTCCTAGAAAACTGTCCAGAAACTCCAACTGTTCCACTGTGGGCTACAGTGTGTAGCAGCAAGGCTATAAGCAGGGGTGGGATATGGGGAACTCTTCCATAATAGACTGACCTAGGTTTATTATGAGAGCCAGTTTGGTGTAGTGGTTAAGTGTGCGGACTCTAATCTGGGAGAACTGGGTTTGATTCCCCACTCCTCCACTTGCACCTGCTGATGTGACCTTGGGTCAGTCACAAGCTCTGGCATAGCTGTCCTTGAAAAAGAGCAGTTTCTGTCAGAGTTCTCTCAGCCCCACCCACCTCACAGGGTGTCTGTTGTGGGGAGGGGAAGGGAAAGGAGTTTGTAAGCCGCTCTGAGACTCCAAGTGAAGGGCGGGGTATAAATCCAATCTCTTTATCTTTCTTTCTCTTTCTTTCTTTCCATTGTCTGTGTAAGCATGTGCAATAGGCTCTTTAATCTTGCTGCAACCAGATATTGGAACTCCCTGCCCAGGGAATTCATCTAGTTTCTTCACTCTTGGCCTTTTGGAGATTTTTTTTTCTCCCTGGAAGATATTTAGGTAGATAAATTGATCTCCTGACATAGCGCTTTCTTCTGCTGATTGCAATTTTTTACTGAGGGGTGCTGGATTTTTTTTGCTGATTTCACTGCCTTTATTACTATAGTGTTATTTATTGCTTTTATTTTAAATAAATACATATATATTGCTGCTATCTGCCCTATCATAGGGGTTTGGTCTGTTGTTATAGTTAGTCTGTATTACAATTATCACTTGTGAGTCACCTTGACCTCTAATTTTAGTAGAAAGTTAGAAAATCCTCCACATAAAGACATATAGTTGACAACTTTTTAAAAAAATTAAACTTTTGATTCTTAAACAGCACTCTGTGCCTAAATGATGTGTACTGTAACCACCTATTATGGCCATGCTACTTTCTGTACTTATTAAACTTCCCATGGGATTGGATGGGCCAGTGAAAGCTGTCTTTTTATACCACATTTCCAAAGTTTCCATTCATCATTGCAAAGGTAGAAAAAGAAACCCCATATGCTCTTCTTTCAGCTGACAAATGTAATTTATAAGCCTAATAATTCCCCACAATACTGGATGAATTCAAACATTTATGAGTACAAAGTATGGAAAAAGCAGAGAGTTGGTGCCACAGTATTTATAGTTTCTGTTCCAATGGGAGATTGTTCAAATTCCCACATATTTTAAAATAAATCCTAGAATAGTTACATAAGTCTTTGTTGTTGGTTGAATGCTTGTGATTTGATGACACAGAAACTATTTAACTGGTCACTAACTCTAGATATCAAGGAAGCTTAAGCAGTATGAGCCTATCATAATGAGAGATGTACACTTTTTATGTTTAGATATCCGTTCCTGTTATTTTATTTTATTTTTTAAAAAAACTATTCCTTTTGTTATCATCAAGTCATTATCATTTTTTCTATATGTGTAACTAATTCTCATTAGTTTTAATGCTAAACTCATTTCCAGTTGTAATTCCTCCCTCTCCCTCCACCCCGCATCAACCTGGCAAGAACTTTTCATGGTATATAAACCTCACACATGGGATCTTCCCTGACAAAATAAAGCACATAAGAGAGAACATCTCTGTTTCATAGTCATTTTAAATTCTTATTTGCAGAGCTGTCATAGAAAGATATTTGGAAACCCGAGAAAACATGTGGGTTTAAAAATACAATACAGGAATCTTTGTGTATAGGCTAAGGTTGCCAGGGGGCAATAGGACTGGTGTGAAGGGAGGGGTGAGAGTTATACAAGAGAAGATGTGTCTCAAGGTAATCAGGACCTAGGCTAAGGCTTTAGAAGTAAAAACAACAATTTGAATTGAGCCTAGAAATAAATTGCAATATATTAGCTTGACAGGTGTTTTACAGTGCCATCCTAAAATGATCTTCTCAGAATTGTACTCAGGTCTATTGAATAGGGCTTAAAGGAAAGTGTTCTTAGGATTGCACAGCAAGACCGGCCCTTTCTGCATTCTCTTTTTAATTCATGTTCACTGCGGTGTCTTCCAAGCAATTCTGCACTAAAATCAAATTCAACCTTCTTTTAAATCTAGGCTTCCCCCACCCCCCCATTCTGCACTAAAATCAAGTTCAACCTTCTTTTTATTCTGTTCCCCGCAATTCTGCATTACATTACTTCCCTTTATATTTACATTATATTACCTCCCTTTACATAAATTACATTTGTCAGCAGCCTGGTTTCAGCCTGCTGTTGCCCCGGGTTACTTGGGTGCTGTTTTGCTGTGGACTTAAATTGCCTCAACTGGAACACTGAGAAAATCCAGAGTAGCAGGAAAATTAGGAAAGGACCACTGTCTAAAGCAGAGGTGTCAAACTCATTTGCTATGGATCTGGCATAAATGTCACTTTGTTGGGCCAGGCCATTTGTGACATAAAATGTAGTGCCAAGTACCAGAGACATAAACTGTATAAAGGTAAGCTCTGAGTTGGTGTATCTTCACTGCAAGGCTTCATGGGTTGGGAGGAGGGTGGAAAGGAAAACCCACATGAGTGGACAGGAAAGCCAGTGGTGCAGCCCTGGGCAGATGCTCCCATGCTGCTTGACTGCTGTAGATGAAGATTATTGACTGGCCAGCAGTTCAGTCAATGACCAGGATCCTGTTCCCCATGTTGTGCCAAGGCTTCTTACAGCTGTAACCAATAAAACTGTGGCCAATTTATTCTAAACTGGGTTGCGTGTGTGTGTGTGTGTGTGTGTGTGTGTGTGTGTTATTCCAACCTGAGTTATAAAACAGGTTAATGGGGCAATGGAAACAGGGGTTCACCCTTTGGTGACCTCCCCCACACCCTCCCCTTTGTGCTGGGGCCACATACTTACTTTCTAGTACCAGTGTACTGCCAATAAGTCAAGGAACCATAAAAAACCTTTATTTGTTGAAAGTTAATTACATTTCACAGCCCTGACTCTGAGGTATTTTAATCTTTTTATGAGCATCTATGATACAAGAATGGATTCAGCAATTTTGATACTTTTATTGTGGAATCTTTTCCAGTTATATTATCTAACAAAATCTTTAAAATGGTTTTGAGTAGAGAAAATGAAGATAAATTTGATGTAGAACTATCGTTTCCTGGGTTCTGTGTATGTTATGTATATTGCAAAAAGCTTTCGTTCCTAAGAATTTTAATGTCAGGCAAGTTGGTAAATCCACATAATGTCTCTGTTATTTGTAGGCCTTAATATGAACAAAACAAGGCAGCAGGCAGTGTCTGTATAACAAACAGAAGTATTATATCACACCTGGCATACTGCAGCTGAAGAAATATTAAATATTCAAGAGTAATATTGTCTTCTGTGCCAGACTGGGTTGCATAGTTTCTAACAATGAAGGATATGTATGTTGTGTCAGGGGGGAGGGAGGAGGTTGCTATGTAATATTAGTTTATTAAATAATATTTAGAACAAATATTTAGATTTATAGCTGTTTATATGGTTGGCTTCTAGCCTGAGGACAGTTTTATGAATGCCAATGCAGTTTTATGCTGCTTTTAAGCCTATACCTAGTTTTTATGTTGTTTATTATTGAGACTTTTTATCCTGATTTATTTTTATTTTATTGTATCATTTTTTAATTGTGAGCAAGTCTCTAGGGAGGCAAGTCTCTGGGGAGGCAGCATATACATTTTCTAAATGACTAAACAGCTAAGTACATAGATCAGCAGTAAATACTGAAAAGTAAGAAATTATTTAGCAGTTGTATAATTTTTCATATTTGCAACCATTATTATGAAGGTAAAAAGGCCTGATACAAAGGGTCCATCTCAAGACTTCTTCATACATGACATTTTAGGTGTGTTGTATATCACCAAAATAAAAAGTATGATCATGAAAATTGTTTGGTAACTAGGATGGTTTTGAATTTCTTATCCTTGCTGTTTCAGTCTAAAATCTATATATCTAATTCTCAACAGTCCCCTCTGCATACAGATACTTGGGGACTCCATGGGTCTGCAGAAAAAAAATCCAAAAAAGTTTTTAAAAAAAACTTTGGGGAGGGTTGCATCCCTCCCCCAATATCTTTTGAAATGGCCACTACAGGGATCTACTCCAGGCCTGGGACTAGTATTGCCGGCCACAGGTTGGGAAATTCCTGGATATTCTGTGGCGAAGGCTGAGAAGTGAAGAGTTTAGGGAGGGGAGAGGCCTCAGCGGGATATAATGCCACAGAGTCTACCCATTTTCTCCAGGGGGACAGATTTCTGTTGTCTGGAGTTCAGTTGTAATTCAGGGGGATCTCCAAGTCCCACCTGGAAGCTGGCAAACCTAGGTCTAGAAGCACCCTCTTGGATGACCTGAGACCACCTGACTTACATGATTCATCTAGGCCTGACTGCTTGCTACTGTTCAGCAGCAGCCACCTATGAAAGTCAGTGTAGTATAATGGTCAGAGCTTCAGAGTAGGGTCTATGAGACCCAGGTTTAGATCCCCATCTTGCTGTGGAAGCTGACTGTGTGATTTTGGACCAGTCACATATTTTCAGCCTAACCTACCTCATAGGGTTCTTGTGTGGATAAAAAGGAGGAGACAATAAAGTAAACTGCTTTAGTCCCCACTGTGGAGAAGGCTATAGTTTTCCTCAGTAGAAGCTGCAGGGGGAAAGGAGATGGAAAACTGAAGACAGAGGGGCAGATAAAGGTAGGTGGGTGGGAAGGAGCTAGGAATGCCAACTCCAGGTTGGGAAATTTCTCAATATTTGAGGAACGGAGTCTGGGGGTGGTGGCGATTGAGGTGGCGAGGGACTTCAAAGAGATATATTGCCATAGACTCCACCCTCCAAAGGAGCCACTTCCTCCAGGAGAACTAATGTTGCCAACCTTCAGGTGAGTCTAGTAACAAATAAATATACACTGCAAAAACCTTTTAGCAAACTAATGTGTTCTATTTATGGTCATCATTTAGTGAAGTGCATAGTGTATCATTATTTCATCCTAGTCAGGTATAAATATTCATTACATTCAATAAACAATTACAATAAGCAATGTGTCTTTTGTAGGACCAGCAAAAAGCATCCATACAAGAGGGCTGTTCCCCTTTTTGGAAGACTTCATGCAAGGAGAAGCGGATTTATAATTCTAGAAACTCCCATTGGGGCTTGACTTTTAAAACACTGATGCAAAATTGTCTGGTAGTTAGCAATCTGTATGTATTGAATGTTTTTGCTTTTTGAAATTAGAATGCTGTCAGACAAAAAAAGGCAGAAATATGCACTACCTTAGGTGCAAGAAGCCCTGGGACATGTATTTTCTAAACTACCTCGCTTCATTGCTGAGTACTTAGATACCCTGGAAAACTACTGTCATGAGAAATGTGGCTGCACGTGTCTGTGAATGCATTCACCCATGCCACCCACACTCTCCTTTGGTCCGTGTGTTCCCTGAGTGCTGCCTCCTTACCAAAGGCAAAGTGCAAGCTTGGAAACCACTAAATGCTATCAGAGACACTCAAGCCAAGGTCTCTTCTTAAAATAAAACTTATCTTTATTAAGAAACAACCAAGGTCTACCAGGCAAGTGGCTAGCAAGATGCTATGCCAGCTGCCAACACAATACAATCCTATTTCCTAAATGCTGATAGTGAAAACACAGAAAATAAAACATGCAAACAAAGCTCCCTGCCCCCAGCATGCAGAAAATGAAAGGCCTTCTGGGCTGAACTCCTAAAGCCTCTGGAGAGCAATGCCTCTCCTGATTCCTTCAAGAGCCAGTGAAGGTCAGTTGAAATTGAGGAGCATTTATACAAAATGATCAAAGGGTCCCCTAATAATTAAATTACATTTGTAAATCAATGTTTGATGTTGAGATTACAGACAGGAGATTGTTTCTCACATTCCGAAAGTTACATTTTATTTACAGGACCAAACAACCTAAATTCTAAATGACAGTCCATTGAGAATGTCTATGTCATTGTTTTTCCTGGTGTTCCCAAAATTGAAGATAGACCATTCTTTGATGTTATCTCTGAGATGGAAGTGGGGGTGTGACTGGGTGGAAGCAGGAGTATGGGTGATGGATATGGAGTGAACACAGATGTGAAGACAAATCAAGCCTGGCCAATATTTGAGGGGTCAGCACTCCAGCCAAACAAGCCTTTGAACTTTTCTACCCAGTAAGTCAGTGTCACTGACTGAAAGGATTTCTGAAGGGCAGATTTTAACTGCAGTACATTTGTGGGATCTTTTTGCACTCACAGACTCTGAACTTTTTGGCTGGAAATTTGACATTGTATTTACAAATTAGTATTTTAAATGTTCAAAGGTAGATATCAACAAAACTGACTCATCTATAATAGCAAAGTCTGGACCCCATCTATGGATATCCAAATCCATGGATTGGGGCCACACTGATGCTAAACAGATTTCTCTGCAAACTTGGGAGAACCCTAGGTTTGCAGAAAAATCTCAAACATTTAAAAATACATTGGGGGTTTAAATTCACCCCAAATTTTAAAAAGTTTTGCCTGCACACATGCAGACAATGCACCATTTCTTAGATCAGTGGTGTCTGCCACAGGGAGCTATTCTAGGCCCAGCCTCAGAGATGGCAGAAGCTGGGAGAGGCTACAAGCCTGGCTGTGATTGTGGAAGACACCATGAACATCTCCAAGCCTGGCCATGGAGGAAAAGGATGCCGGGAACCTCTTCAGGTGCAGCTGTGGCAGTGGAGGCTGCAAGGCTCTCTGGTATTGGTTGTGGTGGCACTGGAGCCCACAAGATTCCCTGGTTGAGCTGTGGCAGCACCAGCCTCCAGGAGGCTCTCAGCTGTGGTGGCACTGGTGACTGAGAGCCTATCCAGGCCCAGAGCAACTCCCATACTCTACTGCCACTGCTGATGTGACCCAGATGTGATGTCATCACATCAGCAACATCAGGGTGATGCTCTGGTATTTGAGCAAAAACTCTATGGTAAATTTAGCTTCTACCATAGAATTTTTGTCCAAACACCAGAGCATCACCCTGATGTTGCTGATGTGATGATGTCTATGGTGATCTTGCCCTCTTCCTTCCCTCATGCACAGGATTTTCCCTTTGTTTCTTCTTTCTTGCTTGCTGAGCTGCCCCCCCCCCATCTATTTTCTTCTTATTTGTTGGTCTATGGCTGTCTCACCATGTCACATTATTATATATTTTGATGCTGGTCCAGCCCAGAGACTTGAGGGAAGAGACAAAATCACCAGCTAATATTCTACTCCTTTGCTGGAATACAAGAGGCTTTTGAAAATTAAAAAATAAACAAAATATTGCATTTAACTTAGAGGGGGAACGGTCAGGGGGAGTCAGGAGTTGGATGTATGAGGTGAACCAATAATAACAACTGAGGTAACTTCACAATCACACTAAAATCAGATAATATGTTGCCAACAAGTGTTTTTGCTTTTCCACAAAGTCTTTGAAACTTTGAGGAGAGAGGCTTTCTTTTTCATTTCTGCTTTAACTCGCAAGCATAGGTTTCTGAGTTTCACTGACACTTCATGTTTAGAAGGCAGGAACATACAACCAAGTTCCCAAAATCCTTCTGTCTTCCAAGACCAGGAATCACTCTTCTTTTAAGAGTTATCTTCCTTTTCACTGGGCAGGGATTACATCTATTCACTAGAAGCTCTATACCTTTTCAGCTTGAATTGGGATCTTCCATGATCCTTTCACTCCTCTTTGCTTCCTTCCCAGTCTTAAGTCAGTGCTAAACTGTCTCTTCAACTGTCAGTTCCCAACAGTAATTTCTTAACTGATGCTCTCCACAGAATTCCATTCGAACAGCCTGTAACTCAAAGGTTCTCAGTCTCTGTGAGGCATTAACCCTTGATAGTCTATCACAACAACACTACCAGGTCATGTCAGAAATGACATAGACAAGTTGCTGCAATGTTGGCTAGGCCTTGCTCTTTTCGGGGTAAGCCCCACCCACTGGCCAGTTGATCAGCAGTGGTGGGACCCCCACCTCCACCGAGGGGGGGGGTTGGCAACCCTATCTGTGATTCCATACATCCTTTACTCCTTTGACATCTGAATTAGCAAACTATGGTCTGTGCTAGGGATGGGCACAAACTGGGAAAAATAGAGATTCATGGAGGTTCATGGCTTGGGGTTTTCATGAACCATGAACCCCAAACCTCCATGACTAGAGTGAGCTTCAAAGGCATTTAAAAGATTTTGGAGCTTACTTCCAGGTTGGGCTGCCTTCAGAGCCCTCTTCTGGGTCCAGCCGGTGCTACCTGGAAGTAAGCTCCAAAGGTCCTGGGTGGTGGGCTCCGATGGCATTTAAATGGCTTTGGAGCTCACTTCCAGTCAGGCCACAAACTGGGAAATAAGCTCCAAGGGTATTTAAATGCTGTTCGAACCCTCCCACAAACCTCATGAGCCTCCATGGAGGTTTGTGGGCAGATCATGGGAGGCAGTTCTCTTGAACCCCATGAACCATGAACTGGCCTTGTTTATGCTCGATACAAAAACAACATATTGCTGCACAAGTTCATTTGGTTTTGAACTAACAATAGTAATTATTTTTAATTCTTTAGACAAGTCAACAAATCAAGAGACCGTAGTCCTCAAGAAAACAGAAGCAAGGATGAACTTTCCCGGGCTTGAGAGGCCGTTTCGACCTGCGTCTTTCTGAAACGTCAGTTTGTGGTGTTATTCTTCCAATCATGACTCTTTTCAGCAATACATGCACAGATTCAATAGTGGCTAATTCTAGCTCTACTGCTCACAAAACTCCTTCCGGATAATACACTTGTTTTTCTTCTTTTAAAGGAGGGATTTCACTTTGATTTTTCTTTGTAAAGTAATGGTGGTACTCTAGCAGAAAGATAGGAAGATTTGGGAAGATATTGCCTGCCTCTGAGAACCTACAGAATAATGTTTTGCAATTTTGCAGAACCTCTCTTCAAATTTCTCTTTGATCTAAATGGAATTGATTATTAACAGAATCCAAAATCCTTAAAAGGGGGAAAGAAAATGATTGTTGCACTTCAGGAAGAAATTCAGTAAGAAGGAATTAAGAGAATTTCTGTAAACAACCCTAATGTGTATACATTGGTATGCATCTATGTCATGCTGCAGATATTCAAGTATGTGTGTAGACATCCAAGATTTTTGGCCAGTGGTGCATTCCTATTCTACTCTAAAAATGCACAGCTTAGATGCATTTGAATATTTGAATAAGCATTGATCTAGATTTTTTAAAGAGCATTTTCCCAATAACTATAGGAAATCAAATCACACTATATTTGAATGTAGCAACTGCAAAACAGCAGCAATACAGAAGCATACAATAACAGAGAACCTTTTCATGTTGAAAAGTTCTTGATATGGGCAGTTCGCATCCCTGCTTCAGAGGCATTAGCATCCAGGACACATTCTGGTAGCTTCAACAACAGGTCTCTATTGTTTTCAACAGGGAGAGAACACTTGCAGATTGAGAACACTAATACATACACTAGGATACCTTAACCAATGTAAAGAATTAGACCTATGTGGGTCCCTCCCATACAGGTCTTAAAGGTAAGCAAACAGAGAGACATCACACCTTTGAACACTAGCTGTGATCTGCTCAGTACCTCTGATGGACTAGCTGCAACTTGCAATGTTCCCTCTAAGCTGTGGAGTCTTGTGAGCAAAAATTCAACTTTGTGAGCTACTGGCATTAAAGTTGTGAGCGAGTGATTTGGCTGCTGTATAAATTAGTTTGCTCTGGAGCCATCCTCCCTGAGCTAAGACAAAAATGTGTGAGTCAGAGGCTAAAAAACTGTGAGCTAGCTCACACTAACTCAGCTTAGAGGGAACACTGGCTGCAAGAGTAGCATATGACATTTTAACCAAAGACAACCTACCTATACCTCCCACTGCCATCTGGGTTGCACTCCACTTGAGGTGAACCAGTGAACATCATAGACCTTTTCCATATTGTACTGGGGTGTATTAATTTCAGCCTTCTGCAGTGAAAAGAAGTGAGGAGGAGGAGAAAAGGTTAGTTCTTTCTGGCTTCAGAAATCAGGGCATTTTTCCATCTTCATGGCTGCTTAGTAATTTATTTCATCTTCCTAGCATTAAAACGTGTAACTATGGAAGGGGCAGGTTTAATTTTCCTCTCGGTGTGCTTTAAAATAAATTGTAGCTTTATTCTCCATCATTGTATGGCTTTGTTGTTCTGATGTTCCTATTTCTTTCCGGTTTCAAAATCAATTGGAAGGAATGGAGGGTTTCATTTTGTTTTTGCTCCAAGCAAATTGTCTCTCTCCCCCCACCCACAAGCTCAGATATCTTTTAAGATTTGGTACTAGTTTTCCTTGTTTTTGCAGTTTCTGAATAATTTGGGAGGGAGAGTGACAGTGGAAAATGTTGTGATTTCTAGTTTCTCCTTGTTATTATTTCAGTTTCAGTGCTCCTTTACAAGGGGGTGGGAAGCAAGTGAGTCTTTATATTCAGACCATTTTGTTTCCTCATGCCATTTTCCCCCATAAAAATGTACATGTTTTCACATTGTTTGGCTGTTGGTTGCATGCAAATTGTATATAATGGTGCAAAAAATGTAGGCAAGTGTAAATTGTCTATGAATCACAAAAAAATAAATGGGAAAAAAATCAAGAGCAGTAAAACAGCATATATGGCAATGGCAGCATAAGCAATCAACCAGAAATGAAAATTAACGTATTGTCTCTTCCCCCATAGTATAGTGGATATTGTGTATTTAATTACTTACTTAATGTATTTAAAATATTTATATCCCTCTTTTCTACCAGTCAACAGTACTCAAACTGGCACACATACATTTAAGTACAAATACAACATCACAACAACAGAAATTACTAGGGATGGGCACAAACCAGGAAAATATGGTGAGGTTTCGGGTTCAGTTCATGGCTCAGCATGAACCAAACTGCAAACCAGGCTGGGTGGGCTGCTTATGAATTGAACTGGTTTGTGCAGGTCAGGGCCCTGCAAACCCTGTTGAAAGGGACCACAGTCCCTTTAAACAGGGTTTGCAGAAAGCTTAAAATACAGCTGAGCTGTTGTGGACTGACTTTTGCAAAACAGCACAAAAAAACAACTGGGTAACAGAAAGGCACTTCCCACCATGCAGTTGTTTTGGGATGTCTTCTGCAGTCATTGTAAACTTTAAAGGGACTGCAGAAGGCAGCCCAAAAAACAGCAGCCAGGAGAAAGGGGCAGGAAAGCACCAAAAGAAAGAGGGGGATTGCCAGGGAAGAGGTGTCCCTTCTCACTTTAACTTGAGATTGCATAAGGTCCTAATTTTGAAATTACATGAATTGTATTCTTATTGAGGCTATATTTGGGCTTAAAATTGTTTTTAAACCAATTTGTAATAAATACATTTATTTTGGTATAATTTGCATTATTTATATGTTTTATATTTGCATATGCATTATTTGCATGTTTTATACTTTTTAAAATTGTCATGTGGCCTTGATGGATTCTTATTGATTTCCCCTTCAGCAGGCTAAATTATTTTAATCCATAGTTTTGAAGTGGGCCCAGACCCTTTCAGTCTGTGCCAAAACTCTGATATCAAGGACAGGCTGTGCCAAAATTCTCCTTCTTGAACCCATTCCTAGGATAGCAAATGTAGAGGTCGTAGGTAAAGATTAGCTAGCAGCATACTTTTCTGTTTGTTTTTTTAATTGTGATCAGCCTGAAGTCTGCATGGCTATAGATTGTTCCCAAACATCTGTGCTTTGCAGGATTTATGTGTAATTATTATTATCCCCATGATCTTTGGGTTAGTTTCTGAAGACTGCTTGAAAGAATCCCACTCATGTTTCAGCAAACACTCCTCTGTTGAGCCACTTAGAGTGAGCAAGTGCTGATGGACAACTCTGGCAGAGAGACACTGAGAGAGACACACACACACACACACACACAGAGAGAGAGAGAGAGAGAGAGAGAGAGAGAGAGAGAGAGAGAGAGAGAGAGAGAGATTGGATTTATACCCCGCCCTTCAATACCCGAAGGAGTCTCAGAGCGGCTTACAAACTCCTTCCCCTTCCGCTCCCCACAACAGACACCCTGTGAGGTAGGTGGGGCTGAGAGAGCTCTGACAGAAACTGCTCTTTTTCAAGGACAGCTTTTATCAGAACTATGGCTTGCCCAAGGTCATCCAGCCAGGTGCAAGTGGAGGAGTGGGGAATCAAACCCGGTTTCCCCAGATTAGAGTCCGCGCACCTAACCACTACACCAAACTGGCTCTGAGAGGAAGAGAATGGAAGGGTGGAAGTCCAAAAGCCTCTTTCTCATCCTCATATGAAGGACAAAGAGAAAGAGAGGGAGGGAGGGAGAGAGGGAGAGAGGGAGGGAGAGAGAGAGAGACTTCTGGTCTTCAAGGGAGTCAGAATCACTGATAATAAAAGACATTCTCCTGATTGTAGCTGCTAGCACTGAAGAAGAAATGCCAGACAGGTATCCTTTTTGCACTCTCCTTTTAATCCATGTTCACTGCAGTGTCCTCCAAGCAATTCTGTACTAAAACAGAATGTAACCTTCTTTTTAATGCAGGTCCCCCCCCCCAGCATTAAAATCGAGTTCAGCCTTCTTTTTATCCCCCCCCCCCCCCCCGCATTCTGCATTACATTACCTCCCTTCAGTGGTGAGCCCAGTTTCAGCCTGCTGTTGCCCCGGGTTATTTGGATGCTGTTTTGCTGTGGACTTAAATTGCCTCAACTCGAACACTGAGAAAATCCGGAGTGGCAGGCAAATGTGGAAAGGACCAGGGGCTGATTCTGCATCTAGCATTTGCTCCACATTTTCTCAACTGAGAGAGAAAAGTGCAGCTCAAAACCACATTCAGATACCTCAAAGAAACACTATACTGACTGCAAAGTCACCCCTGAATGGCCATAAAACAGCCATAAATCTATGCAGAAGGTTCAATAAAATCCTATGATCAAAGAGCTCAAAAGTGGCATGCAGTCTGGAGGGTACCATAAAACCTGATAGTCAAAGGAGGTGAAACCAGCATGCAATGCAGAGGGGAATTTCTGTTCTAACGTGGGTTTCGTAAAACAACAGAGAGAAAGACCAGTGCATATTCAGCTAGGGAGAGGTGGCTTTCATTTGTCTTGGGATGTGTGTGTTGGAAAGTAAGGTTTAAAAAAACGAGGACCCCCCCAGTTCTTGGCTGACTGTGGGGCACACGACTGAGCTCCAAGCAGTGGGGTAGAGTGGGGTAGATGGAGGATGCTGGAAGCTAAGCAGGTTTGTGATAGGGCAAACGTAAAATCAATTTTGTAATGACATTGCAGTATGTTGGCAATTTGATGCTTGGGTTGTAAGAAGGCATGGCTACTCAATCTGGAACATTTGTTTGGATTCCCTGTCCTTGTACATGACAGAAGTGTTCCCCATACAGCACCTTTGAAGGCAATGTTAAATCAGTTCAGTACTGAGCTGACAAAGAGTATATTGCATTTGTGTGAAAATACACCTAATGGTACAATTGAAAGTTTAGGGCTGAATGGAAAAAAAACATCTATCCCAAATGTCTTACATTTTCTTTTTATGTTTGAAATACTGTTAGGGTTAGAAAACATAGGAAACTCAAATTAAAAAGCCAAAACAAGATACTGACCATATGAGATAAACTTGGAGAGGATTGCAAAATTAATACTGACGGAAGCTTATACAAGTCTTTTCTAAACCTCACATAAATCTTACCTCTTAATCCATAGCCCTGTTGTTGCTGCAATTTGAGTAAATTATGATGCTAAACTTCACAGTTTTAAGGTTCAGAATCTACATATGAGGCCAGATGATTCCTGAAAGGAGAACAGGTGCTTTGTTCTGTAAAAGGTAGACTGCAATTAAAACATAGCAAGCAACTAATAAAGCAAAAATTGAAATGACATCCAAGGGAACTTTTTTTGAGATTAGCAAACTCTTGTGTTTAAAATCCAGCATTTACTATATCTGACAGAAGATATAAGAGGGAAAATAAAAGTTCTTAATTCTAAGGGATCAGTGGCAATTGTACGTCATTTGTACCCTTGACATCCTTCTTCATAATGCCATTTCACTTTGCATGGAAATTGTTATCATACCCAAAATCCCTATGCAATTGATACTGGTTGCATAAAGGTTTTAGAATTCTAAACTGCTGATACTTTGAAATTGCCAAAAAGGTCATGCAATTAAAGCCAATTTTCCTGACATCTTGAGACTATCAGTGTTGGGAAAGAGCATTTGCTTATTTATTTATTTTTCAGTAAGTAGCTACTGTGTCTTATCTATTTGCAGTAGTGGGCCAAACTTATCCTGAATTAAAAGTGATGCTGAATGGCTACATGTGGCCAGCAGTGCATTTAAATCAGACAGTGATTCTCACATACAGTAGTGCAGTGATTTGAGCTGTACTAACACTTTTCTTTTGGGCCTAGATTGTTTGGAAGATCCAGAAGTTAAGTATAATAATAAAGATGCATGTTAAACTATAAACAACCAAAAGTCTATCCATCCAAATCCATTCCCAGGATCTCCCAAACAGATCCTTCTGCTCTCCCACCAGACAGTTTTTTAACTGGAGGCACTATGCCCTGTCCAGGGACAGGTACACCCCTCTATATTTCACTTTTTTCCAAATCATATCTCCCTCACTCCTGCTACATTTTGTCGGGTGGGAGAAGTTGAGCAATTCTTCATAAGCCTTGAATACAGACCCCAATGTGCACAACCTTGTACTACTGAGCTGAAAAAGCATGGAATGACATGTTACTCTGTGCTTGTTGTTCTGTTTGTAACATTCAGACCTGACAGCTTGCACTTGAAGTAGGAAGCTGCTGTGTCTTCCTCTCTCCAAGCCATGCAATCCTCTGAACAGATTAAAGGAGAACTTTCTTCATGTTATCATCCTCCAATTGCATGTTAGAGATTAGCAAACACTAATTCAAATTACCTTATTATCTGGAACACAAATTGCTGATAATTTCTTGATGAGGATTTTCTGTCTTCATTTCATAATGTTCAAGATAAAAAAACTATGCTAATGAAAGCAGAAGCCAGCCTCTTTATCAACAAAGTTCAAGCTACACATTTAGAGAGAAGAATTCATTAATAGACATATCTTGGGACCAAGTTCTCACTTACTCGATGGGTATCAGATCATCCTCAACAGAGGTCAATTTGAGAACAAAGAAACTGGATTTTCAATTCTGTACTGTTGCTGAAACTAGTATAAAACTGGAGCATTCCGGAATCATTTTGTTGAAGCCACTGAATAGCAATGAGGTATAGGAGCCATTGATTCCCTGGGGCAGGAGGGCCCAACCTTCACGAGCTGGTGCACCTTTGGAATACTAACACTGGGTGGTAGGTACAAGCACAAAATAGCTGCCAGAGGAGGTGGATCCAACCATACAATGGCTACAGCAGAAGGTAGAGCCACACATACACAGTGAAAGCCCAAGTTCAGGGGAGAAGAGGGGTAATTAAAAATACACTTGGAAAGAGAGGTGAGAGAGAATAAAACAAACATTGTGGTTGAAGGTATTGCTGAAACAATGTTATTTTAATCTACATAGGCCCCGGCCACACGGCAAAGTTGCCGCAGGAGAGGCACGGGAGTCCCACAGATTTTCCGGGTGTGATCTCACCCGAACATCTGGGAAGCGCAGTGCTCCCGTGGCGAACCCGTGGTGAACCCGCCGAAGGTGCGGAGTTACAAACTGAAACCGCAGGCCAAGGGCGGGCATCTGATCACGTTCCTGGTGGACTTACGTGGCATCCGGTGCCCGCTGCTGTTCGTCTCCGCAGGTTGCGCAACAGTGCCCAACAGCGCATGCGCACAAAGAGTGATTGCTAGTGCGATCGCGCGGCGCGGCTTCTGTGCCATGCTGCAGGATACCCATCTGATTGGCATTTCCCCGAACCATGGGACCTCAACCGGGACGTATGCTCGGGCTGCCACGCATTAGTTTCCTCCGGGGCAATTAGCCACGCCTCCCCCCCCGTGATATCCGGCCCATGTGACCGGGGCCATAGCCAATCAGATCTTCAGCGGTCAATTAGAAGCCCTGCTGGGAAAGACCACCAGCTGGCCCTGCCCACTTTCTAAAAATACTTGATGATTTAAGAAAGGTTGGAGACTCATGCCCTGGAGAAAAGTAGACAATTGTTTTCCCTGCCTAAACTTCAGATGTTATCTACTTGATAGAAACAGAACAAAGCACACTAATATGTCCAAACTGGGTCATTCATAATGGTGGTGGTGGGGAAATCACAAGGTTCCTTTTTGTGTTTTCATCAATGCACATATACACAGCCAAGTTGAGAAGGACAAAAAAGAACACAGGTAAAAACTGTGGCACTTTGTACATGTCGAGCAGTCTGAACAAATGCCAATATTTTTTTTAAAAAAATGGAAGAATAACAAACTGTTAATATATCTGAGCCAGTCTGCAAACAAGATCAAGTAACTTAAAATCCTACAATATTGGGGGGAGGGGATCTGATGGGGAGAATTTGTAAACATCTCTGAGGAAAATGGCATATTCTGACTGGATTTCTAGATTCAATTTTATTTGACCGTCTCCATCTCTTCTATGACATGAACCTCTAACCCATTTATGAATAGTCTGTCTGCTGGGATGTCTGTGGCCAGAAATCCCCCCCCCCCATTACTTAGACAAGCAGAAAATGTTTCCTTTCATCTACATATGTGTTGTTTTTGCCCACTCTTCTATGATTGGAGAGTTCTCAGTTCTTCCCTTCATTGAGTAAAATGTCCTGTCTGCCAATCTTGAAGAAGTACGATTTCAGATCTAGGAAATGAATTTATGGAAATCAGTAGTCTCTTGGCAGTTTCATATGTTATTTCCCCCCACCCCCCAAATGCCTAGGTGAAGCACATGGCTGCCTGAAGCTTCTGGAGATCAAGTAACGTGCTGACTCAAGTTTGGAAACTTCTGAGGATTGTTTCAAAATAAAAGACTTGGAACCATGCATGCTTTTGAGGGCCTGGCTGGTTATAACTCTTTGCACCAAAGAGAGGAGAAAGAATTTTTCTACTTCATAAGATTTGTGCCAGGTAAGAAGTGTTTTATTTCTTTTATGTTCATATGCCAAGCAACTTCTGGTTTTCTTTACAATAAATTGAATTTTAATTTTTAATTACATACTGTACCGTGGGTTTTTGAAGGTACTCACACCCAATGCTCCCTCTAAGCTGTGGAGTCTTGTAAACAAACATTCAACTTTGTGAGCTACTGGCATTAAAGTCATGAGCGAACTATTTGGCTTCTGCATAAATTAGTTTGCTCTGGAGCCATCCTTCCTGAGCTAAGATAAAAATGTGTGAGCCAGAGGCTAAAAAACTGTGAGCTAGCTAACACTAACTCAGTTTAGAGGGAACACTGCTTACACCACCACTATAATCAATGTGTACCAGGCTCTTTTCACAATGGAATTCAAAGGTGTTCTCTGATTAACAGCTGGAATCATGGCAGCTTATCAAGGTCTTTATACACTTTGGAACATTTGCTTCAGGGAAACAGGTGAGGATATGTGGAGAGGAAGTTGGGGGGGAAGGGAACCATGCATGCTCCCATATTGTGACATCATCCTTAATAGACACAGAAATAAAAAGGTATATGACTCTTCAGTGGGGATTGTGCAGGAAGACCTTCCAGTGAATTGTTCCAGACAGAAAGTAGGGGGTGAGATCAAATGTCAAGAGCTGTCTGATTTTATTGGATTATCCCCATCTGTATTTCGCCTGTGGCATTATTGAACCTGCGAATCTTTAGTTTTGCATTAGTTTATCTTTCCTCACCCATTTTTCAGGGTTATTTTGCAACAGTAATGTACATATGGTATATAAAAGGTGTTCACCAAGTCAGTGGCACAACAGTGGCATAAACAAAAGAATAACCACCAATAATCCAAATTAGGTGAACAAAAATAGATGACATCATATGAAATTTCTAAAAAATAATGGCCTTATGGGCATATCCCTAATATTAATTGTCACAAAATCTCAAAGTGTGTTTTCTGAGTCTCTGAACTAATTGGAATAACTCTAGCACAGATATGCACCACACCTAACCAATCATAGACCTTCCTGATGTCTGCTTTGCTCCCACCGAACAAGCACTAAATTTGCCAAGCATCAGGGGGTCGGTGTTTAAAATTTAAACTTCCAGAAAACAAGGAATTATCTTCCATTTTTCAGGGTCTACTCTAGAATCACTGCCACCAGCAGAGGAATATTTGGGGGGATTCTCTGGGGGTCCATATTTATTCTAAACTGCCCCCCGTTCCTTAACTGGTATCCTCTGCACAGTCATGAATTGTGATTTTGTGTGTGCGTGTGATGAAGAGTAAACAGCCCCTCCCCTGAACTGTCACTTCAGCACTGGCTATCTGATGAGCATGTCTTGAACAGCCTAGGTGACATGAGTACAATTGTCTCAAGGGCCCAGTCCAATAAACCGAGAGTTCATGGGTTTAATAAAACTTTATTAAATAGACATAATTCCTAAAAGAAAACCCAGATATTTGAGAACAATCTATTAGCAGTTAGAATTAAGGCCGAATACTAATAAAAGAACAGAAAGATAGTTCTTTACTTACAAGTATATTCCTCTCCCTAGGAATGGGTCCAAAACTGAGGTTATTAGAGATCTGAATGACCATCACCTCCCCGTTGTCCCATGACATGGAGTGGTAGGAGCCTGTCTCAGATACTCGAATCCTGACACAGAGCTGCCCCCAAGGCTTCCAATTTATGGACTTGTTCCCTAGTATGGGAGTTCACTTCCTGGGCCAATCCCTTGGGGTACACGTTCAGATTTACCTTCCAAGATGACTCTTGACCAATCATTTCAAAAATATAGATCAAAAGACTTTTGTGGGCATCAGAGGCTAGTAATAATTTACCAGGGCAATTACCAGCCTAGCACAAATAGTGCAATTTGTCCTAGCTATTCATCTACTTCACAGTATATCAAGGACCACAAAAATGTCACCCCCTTCCTGGAATGTAACTTGGGGATCTTATTTCCCTATGCCAATAGATAAACATGTGTGTGTTATTCTACAAGCATAGTAATCTGGTTACAACAGTAATTAGTTAGTGAAAGTAGAAGAGACAAGGCAGTGTTTAAGAAATGAGTAGTGGTAAGAAAGGTGGAAGAGCTAGTACAGAGAATTTAGCCTGGTTCGGTAAAGGATGTGCTGGAGAAATAAGTCAGGCAAAAGGACTGGTCAATAATAGAAAGTCAGAATAAGGAATAATACCTAGTCTAAAGACTAGAGACTGGCAATGTTGCATCCCATTGAGTTTCCAAAGATCCCTGACCATTTAGGAGAGAAGAGGAAATTGGCAAAAATCCCTCTGCAACCTGTGCTGAATTCCAGTTTTTTAAAAAATCAAGCACATGTTAATGAGCTATTTTAGGAGCACAAGAGTCGTCCATTTTTCTTTGACATACATATCTTCATGCTACTTCTGACATTCTTGTTCATTTCAAGAGATTTATCTAGAAGCAGTGAAACAGCTGCTGTTTGAGGTACCCAAGCACCATGCCTTCTTGGGTACATGACACTAATTTTTAGACTCCATACCATAGGTCTGGTCTAAGAAGTGTCTAAGAAGGCGTGTGTGTACATGTGCGTGCACACACACACACACACACACGGGTGCTCATGTGTGATGTGCCATCAAGTCACTTCTGACTTATGGCAATCCTACAAATTAATGATCTCCAAAACGAGATGGCACAGTCTTGCAAACTGAAAAAAACATTGCTTTTTTTATTGAGTCGGTCCATCTCATTTTGAGTCTTCCTCTTTTTGAAGACATACACTCATTATGGTACACTGGACACTAAGGCAGGTTCACATTCAAATGGTACTTTAAGGTAACCAATACAGAAATAACACAACATGATGCCATGCTGGAGACCATACACTGCTCTTGGTATTTTGTACAAACATATAAGGTAACAACTGCTGTTAACAGATATAGATAGAAAGGCAGAAATCCAAAGTAAATTTGATTAATCCACTTTGCTATGAAAAATGTTCTAACATTTTGTCTTAAATAATAACTATATGTCTCACCAATCGGTATAGGAGGAATTTTGACAGTATGACCATATCCAGGATCTAAATGCTCTTCTCAGAGGCTTCTGTGCTGCACATACTTTCTAAGTATTATGCCTTCTTCAGAAAACTGAGACTTACTTCTGAGTAAACATGCATAGGATTAGCTTCTGCCACACTGAAACCTGCAGATCCCAGCTCCTGCCAACCTAGCAGTTCGAAAGCAAGAAATTGCAAGTAGATAGTATGCAGCACCCCTGAAACCTATGTTGTAGAAACTAAATGGCAACAATAGCATAGTGCAGTAGTTTTATCGAGCCAATACATAATTATTTCATAAGGAGAGGTAAATAGAAGGATCCAAAGGCATTTGTATTTGCCAGTTACTTGGTGCATGCTGTCAGTGCCAGAAGAACAAGAGACTATATTTAAAAATGTGTCAGAAGCAATGACAAAAGACACCCACTCTTGCTTGGGATTTGCAGTGACCTTTTCATTTTCCCTCCAAGAGAGTTGTCTTGCATTGACCAAGCAACTAATTAAATTGCTGAAGGTTGCAGTATATCTCTATCACAGTTCTACGGATAGCCCTTTCTCAATTCAACAGCTGGATTATTATTATACTGTGCCTCCATTTGTTTCCTATGCTTGTGACCAGAAGGAAAACCATTTCAAAGGATTTCATTGCTACATGCACACATGCTTGGAACCTTCTGTGAAAATCCCTTCTGTGTGGATTCTGTACTCTAATGAAATTCATGTATTCTATAAGGGGGCTACTTTTGTTCCTTTGTTTGTTTTGTATTTACTGTATTTACTAGGAACCTTCATGTTATTATTCATTAATATGCTTGAAATGATCTGTGGATGCCTGCAAATAACTCTTGTCACAGATTCAGATGTCTTTAGACACTGAGTTTTATTGACCGTTAAGCTGCCATAAGATTGGAATACCTTAGCATGCCACTGTTGTCCTGAGATCCCTGTCAACTGATGATTCATGACCTTGACTACTTACATTTGGGACATCATAACAGCCCAGCTGGATCAGACCACTAGTACACCTAGTCCAAAATCCTGTTTCACACTGTGGTTAACCCATTGCCCTGGAGGAACAACAACGAAGTACAGAACAACACCAAGATCTTCCCTTGGTGCTGCCCTCTAGCACTGGGTTGCTGACTCAGAATATGGAGGTTCCCATCATAGCTAGTAGCCACTGATGGTCCTATCCTTCATGGATCTGTCTAATCCCCTTATAAAGTCATCTATGCTATAAAGTCATCTACATCCACTGGGAGAGAGTTCCACAATTAAATTACTCCTTGAGTAAAGTATTTCTTTTTGTCTGTCTTCTACCAACTGCTATTCAACTTCCTTTAGTGCAAGGGAGGAAGAAAAAGCTCCCTCCCTCTGTCCACTTTCTCCACCCTGTAAATAATTTTATAAAACGCTGTCATGTCCCCTGTCATGGTACCTCTCTTTTATTTTGTGTGGTTAGGTATGATGTGGTTTAAAACTTCTTGTTGTTTCTTCCTCTCACTCGATGTATGTAATGCTACCACCAGGAATATAATTCCAGTCTTTAATTAACCTTTCCCACAGTATTGTGCCCAAGCTCTAAGGCTCCTTCATTGGACTATGTGGATCTGAGGATGAGACTCTTATATTTTAAACAGCCTATGACTCTGGGTTAACAATAAACAAGATAAAACTTTATTGGTAAAAGAACCATATTGGTTACAAGATGTTTTGTTAAGTTGCTCAGTAAAATCTTTCCCTTTTTACTCAACTCTCTGTCAGCTTTTCCCCTCACACTCCTAAAATACTCTGACTATATTAGATTTTGCCTAATATGCTCCCTTAAGTATATTTTCTTCCTCCTTTAAAATCTTAATGCTTTTCACAGCACTTGTATATGATTCTAATTAGAAGACTGCTTCTCAGACTCTGTGTAGATTGACCACAACTGACAGCTATTGACTTCTGACTTCAGGCTGAACACTCTGCCTTCTCTCTCTCCACAAACACACCTCCTAGCTCTGCCCACACACTCTCAGTCACCAACCAATCACCTCACTCATTCACCTCCCTCTTTCACCTCCCTTGTTCTTCTGACACTTACCAACCATTTAAAGAAACACCCACATATAACTTGAAATCATTTTCTCTTAACTGAAAAGTCCCAGACTCTTCAACCTTTTCTCATAGGAAAGGTATGCCAGCTCCTTGATCACCTGGGTTGCCCCCCTGTGCTTTTTCCAGCTCTGCAATACAAGATTCTTTTTTTAAAAAAGTTGTTAGATAGCCTGCCCTTGAAGAATTTTAGTGTGGCTTAGATGCACTAATCCTCAATTGTCTATCTGCTATATTGGGAAAAGGAAAGGAAACAGAGTCAGAATGTATGATACAACTAATTTAGATGAATGTAGACTGGTAACATGTGCAATAAAATACCTTGGAATTTATTTTGGTACTGCTTTGTGTATTCCCAGTTTCCAAATTAAGCTGGAAAGTTCACATGCAGGTGTGCTGAAGTAGCTCCAAAATACAACATAGAAGAGAGCTGATTAAAATTATTTCCATTTCTCCCATGAGTCTTCTCCTTCGCTACCAGCAAAGATCTTGCAGGAGGGCCTTGATGAGAAGTACTGGCAACAAAGTTATAAGAATTGCTGCCAAATAGTGCAGGGCCCTGGCAGTGGTAGCCCCAGCCTATTGAATATGTGATGAAATATTTAGGGCTGCGGTGGCTCAAGTGGTTAAGACACTGAACTGCAGACCGGAAGGTTGGAAGTTCAGCAGTTCGAGACCTGAGTGCCACATGACAGAGTGAGCTTCCGTCTCTGTTTCCAGCTCCTGCCAACCTAGCAGTTTGAAAGCAAGAAATTGCAAGTAGATAAATAGGTACCACTTTGGTGGGAAGGTAACAGCGTTCTGTGTGCTTCGGCATCTAGTCATGCCAGCCACATGACCACGGAAACATCTTTGGAGAGTGCTGGCTCTTCGGCTTGAAAATGGAGATGAGCACCCCATCCCTAGAGTCGGATTTGACTGGCTTACGAGCAAGGGAAACCGTTACCTTAATAGACCAGAAATAATGCAAAGCTTTTATTTTAATGTAAAGTAGACAGGCTTTTTAGGACAGCCAAATGGGGTTTAGTTATACTGCTATCTGGCTATTGTTTTAGTTATGTTTGTTAGTAGTAATGTTTAGGATAAAGAAAGATGGTTATGTTTTTTTGTGTTTTAAAATGTCTGAGATTATACCATATAGTCTTTTCATTTGTTAGAAGTCACCTCAGAGACTGGAGATGATACAGGGAATACATCTTATCAATCAATCAATCAATAAATACATTTTTATATCATCTGTACTAGTCCATGTCCAAAAATGCTTCCCATGGCTTAGTAATTCAATTAAAGTATTTGTATATGCTCCCTCAACCAGAAACTGGTTCCCAGTGTGGCTAACAATGTATTAAAGAACCCAAGATATTCAAAACAGTTAAATCACAGTAATAAAATATTAACCCCTCAGAAGCATTAAAACAGCAGGAGATTAAAATTCATGTTTGAAGTTTGTTTGTTTCAGAAGAAACTCTCATGCTAGCATCGCTATTTCAGTTCCTAGAATCAGAAAAAGACGGTTTCATCTTCTCTTCTTTTATGCATTCCTAGTTGAAAGGCTGAAAAAGAAAAGAAGCAGGAACACCATTTCATATTTCAGAAGAAGTTCAGTTGCCAATGTTTGGTTTCAAAGATCCTTGTAACTGGGGAGTGGAGACTCAAAGCATGAGGTTGTGGTACATGGGGGTTATAGTATGGGATAAAGGAACTGAATATGGATGTGGGTGTGAGGGCATTGTCCAGTTGCCTGTTGCTCCGGCTTGCCTTACCTTCCTCAGCTCAACAAATATGGAGTAACAAGGAAGTACACAGATGCACTCAGCAATATCTCATGGGACAACTCATGAAACTGTGTACCAGAGGACACAATTCAACAGCCTGGCTCAGCTCCCTAGGGTCATCATATGTGACACTGTGTTCAAAAACATGTTAAATAAAAAAAGCTCCAAAATTACAATAAAATACAAAGGTTATTCTCAAATACACTCCTGGTGGAATTTCAGAAGGGTGTTCTTGAAGAGCTTCCTTCCTTAAAAGGAACCTCAGGAAGTATGTAATTTATGCAGCATGCCAGCTGCTCAGGATATGGAAAGTTTGGGTTCTTTTCCCTGAAGCACTGACTAATACCATATAAGTTAAAAAGATGAAATTGGACATGCAGCTTTGCAGGAAATGTTTTATTTTAATCAGTTTAGAGGGTTTCTTGAATGACAAGAAAGGGGACTGCTTTATTGGCTCAGCAAGAGGGACTCTGGAGGCCTATCAGACTTTAATTTGTTTCTATTTATTTGATATTTGCATTCTGCAGGGTCAGACTCTAGAGGGTAGTCTACATTCTAAACATTAGTAACATGGAGACATGCTCATAAAATCTCTATTTATGTACAATAAATATGAAATTGCCAAACGTATTAAATTAAAATGTGATTAGTTAAACCAGTTTGCAGGCACTACTTATAAATAATAATCAAGCTACTATTCCTTAGAGGCCATCAGGCAATGTTTGTTCTTTGAAGTCTTAGGCACATGCAAGATTCATAGAGTTGCTTCACCTTACTTAGAAGAAAATCTTTTTTGTGTACATAGGGCTGTGTGTGTGTTGGGGGGGGGGTAGTTTTGCAACTTTCTTTTTGATCAGATCTTGTAATCCCAGTAGGGTCACCCCAACTGTGCTACTCTGTCATAACCTCCAGTCTTCCTGAAGACATCCTGTCAACTGCATTCACTCAAAGTATTTTCATATTCCTCACAGAGAAAGTGGATGATGTCTAGGAAGCTAGTCATACATGGTCTGTTCTGTGATTTGTGGAACAGGGATCTCATTGCATTCTGACTGATCCAAAACTGACCTCTGTCAGTGCAATTCTAAACAGAGTTATACTCATCAAGGCCTATTGGTTTATTGCCCTGATCTGGATAATCCAAGCTAACCCAATCTCATCAGATCTTGGAAGGTAAGCAGGGTCAGCCCTGGTTAGCATTTGGATGGGAGACCACCAAGGAAACCCAAGGTCGCTACGTAAAGGCAGGCAATGGCAAACCACCTCTGAATGTCTCTTGCCTTGAAAAACCTACAAGGTCACCTTCAATCACCTGCAACTTGATGGGATTTTACACCACCACCAGGATTGCACTGTATGATGTGAGAATCCACCAGCAGAAGTGCAAAGGATCCACTGTTACAGCCATAGCCAAGCCACACCTATTCAATTAAAACTTGTTCCACTTGCAGAGGGGGGGAAAGGTTTAGATGAATTTGTGCAGAACAAAACAACATGAAAATATTTTGGGGTAAAAATAATCCCTAAAGTGGAACAGTCTATTAAGTACTTCTAACAGATGTTTAATCTCCATTTTGTATAAACATTTTTAGACCTGTCATTTAAGGGTCAGTCATCTATTGAACGGTATGGGAAAATAATTTGGGGGAAAACACCACATTTTCAGAATAGAAAGACAAGTGGAAACAAACTACCTCCTTAATATAATAGCTGGTTACCAGATTAATGAGAGAGCAGATTTCTGAATATTACCCAGCTCCAAAAAAGCAAGTATTGACTTGATTCTGATCTGCCTATCAATGTACAACTTCATAACTATTGGTTGCTTGAGGTTCTTTAATGTTCAGTCAACCTTTCTTCATCCATTTTGAGTCTTTTGTTTTTCAAAAATCCTAATTCAGATGAATTTTTCCCGCTTAGAATCTTTATTCTTCACTTTTTTGGACATTTTAGACTTCTCTTTCTTCATTCTCTCTTTTGTTAATTGATTGAAATGTGTTATGTTATGTGCCGTTTCACTTACTAAGGCATGATCAATCCTTTTTGGTTTCCTTCTTGTTTAGGTTTTATTCCTGTGGTAAGATTGAAGACGCATTTATTCATTTATTTACAATATTCCTATATCTACTTCTCTCCGAAGCAATTGGGACCTAAGGCAGATAATGATCCTAAACATTTAAACCACAGAAAATACAATTAACATTAAAAACTGTTAAAAACAGCCCAAAAAATCTAACAATTTTAACAGAACCCTGACTCACAAGTCTCAGCACACTGCAAAAGCCATCAAGGGGCTCCAAATGCCTTCCTGAAAAGTTCAATCATGCAGTCGTTATGAAATAGCAATAAAGATTAGGTTTTCATGAATTCCTCTGGAAGACAGTTCCATAGGGTTGGGATGGCTGCTGAAAAAGCCCATGAGTGGGCAGCAATGGAGTGCACTTCCACTGGGGTTGCAGGACCCACAGGGGTTGCTATGATAAACTCATGGGTTCATATTTAAGAGATGGTCCTTCAAGTCTAAATCAATGTGTCCAAAGGATCCTCTGCTCTAGGCATCAGTGGATATTATTGAAAATTAAGACTCCTCTCCTCACCCAGAATGAATGGTCCACAAACTACCTCTTTTTTTTTGTCTCAGTCTTCAATTACAGTTTTGCTAGAATGTTGCAATAATCTTATACTCTGATATTTCTAGGGTTGCCAACACACACAGAGGAAAATGTTGTGTCCCTTTAACAGAGGTTTAATGTGTGGACATGCAAGCCCCAACTCGTGCCGAGCTTGCGCTGGTGCAAGGGGGCTGGTTTGCCTCCTCATGAGGCATGGTAGACACTGCGCCGGTGCTGCGCTTCAAGCAGCGCCAGGCAGGGGGTGGAGCCAGCCTGTTTAGGCTTGGCTCCCGCCCTCTGCCTTAGCAGTCCTCTTGCATTGCTCGGGGGTGACTGAGCATGAGGGCTGTGCTGCTGATTTCCTTGAGGCCTGTGGCCTTGGAAGAAGCAGCAGCAGCAGCAACATCAAGGGCAGCTCGCAGTGGTGGTGTGAGCTTGGCGGTGGTGGCGGCAGCCCACTTTTACTGGCAGCGGTTTTTCAGGCGGCAGCACCCAGCTCCCGGTGGCTTGAGGCAGCAATGGCACGTGGGAGGTGACGGCAGTAGCAAGGAGAACCAGATGACTGCAGCTGCCTGCTCGCCACGACAGTGTGACCCGGCGTTTGGAATGTATAGCGCGGCGGCGGCATACTGCTAGCAGCATTAAGCTAGCAAGGGGTGCAATCTGGTGGGAGGAGGCTAGTTTACGGCTGTTGTAGTCCGTGAGAAGGGAGCTCAGAATTGTGTTCTGCCCCCTCCTTAGTCTGTTCGGCTGGGAGGTATCGGCAGCATGGTAAGGCTGTCATTTCTCACGTTTTTCCGGGAACCATCCCCTCCCCCCCATCCACCTCAGTAGGTACATAGATTTTGTGGAACGGCAGCCATTTTCGGGCAGGAAGAAGCAGAGGCCATTAGGCAATTTGAATGGCAGCCATTTTAGGTATTTCTTGGGTGGCCATTTTAGACCTTTCCCTTGGGCAGCCATTTAAGGCCCCCCTTTTATTGGGCAGCTATTTTAGGGCTATTCCTCTAACAGCGATTGTGTGGGCCTGCTTGTTTTATTAGCCCATTTGTGGCAAGAGTGAGGAGGGCATTGGCAGTGCTGCTAATAAGATACACCTGTTATTGTAGTGACATTCACTGCTGGCATGGCTCCAAAGAAAGGTATAGGGGCTTCAAAGGATAAACAGCCCACCCATAAGCAGGTGGGCCTCGTTCCTACGAAGGGCAGGCAGCCCCCCCAGAAAAGGCTTAATGATGGGGCTGCACATTTGAGTCCTAGTGACCCTGGGCATTTGCCAATTCTGGCAGGTGCTGCTGTGCCTTTTCCGCCTACAGGCGCGGCCTCCACACTGGGCTCCATGGTGCTTCCTGCAACACCCCTGGGGTCTGCGCTTATATCTACAGCCTCTGCTTCTTTGGCTCATGCTGGTGATGTTTTGCATGCCTCCCTGGATGCTCCTTGGGATAACCCAGTTATCAGGGCCATATTAGAGTGGCTGGCTGCAATCGAGCACCATTTGGGCGGGCCTCCGTTCATGTTAGGGGGGGGGCAACAGGCGATGGAGGCATGAAAAATCACCCATGGAGATTTTTCAAGCTCAGGTGTTGAATCATCTCTCCACTATTGAAAGTAGGTGTGTGGGTGCTGCGAATCAAGCTGTGGTTCTTGAGGATGAAGAAACGTAACTGGTGGAAATGCAGGAAGGTCTGGCAGAGCCGGCAGGCGAGGAGCAGCAAGTCGTGCCTTTCGGGGGTCCATCACAGGCTCCAGGTAGGCCGGTCTCTACACAAACAACTGACATCATGTGGCCATGGGGCCCTGTGGGCTTACAGGCATCAGCTGGGTCATCTGTTCCAGTGCCTGTAGTAGGATCCTCATCTGGGGCTGCCAGCATCCCTCCTCCATTAGGGTCAGATGGGGCGATGAATAACCAGCCTCCGGCTGGTTGGGTACCTCAGTCTAACATATTAGGGGACCAAAGGGGTGGTAGGAGACTACAGATGTCTTCTAGGTCGTTTTCCTCTGCACCTTTAGGGGGATCTCCGTCTGGCTCTGTGGGCATATCACCTCCAACATGGCCTGGGGGGGTCAGAGAATAACCAGCCACCAGTTGTCTGGGTGCATTCATCCGGCGCAGCACAGTGTCAGCAAGGTGGGGTGTGGATAGGAGGGAACCATTTTCCCCTGCTGTACGTAAGGGTTTGAAGCTCCAATTGGCTTCATTGTGTGCAAATGCATACAAGGCTGCCTTGTTTCATGCAGCTGCTTTGGTTGCATTCTTTGAGGCCCTGAGAATTGATGAACTGGTGGCCCGATCCCGACAAGACAGGTTGGGATATGCACTTTGCCTTAGGGATGTTCAGTTCAGAGGGGAAAGCCTGGTTATTACAGTTAGGTGTTCTAAGATGGGCCAATTACGGAAGGGAGTAGTATTGTCAGTGGGTCCTTGTTCGAATCAGGACCTTTGTCCTGTCACTGCACTCCGTTCCCACTTGGCCCTGAGGGGTGGGAGTGAAGGTTTTCTATTCCTACATAGAGATGGCACTCCTTTAACAAAATTTTAATTTTGGGCAATTACAAAGAAGGCTTTGAAGGCTTTGGGTCTTGGTAGTTTTCAATTTGGCACTCATTCTTTTAGAATCGGGGCAGCTTCCACTGCTGCAGCTATGGGGTATCAAGGGGCGCACATTCAGAGACTTGGCAGGTAAACGTCAGCACGCTATAAGTCGTATGTCCAGACCTGTAAAGTCTAGGTTGGCCTTCCTCCGGTTTAGTTTAATAGGAAGGATTAATTATTGTTGCATCTCATACCTAATCTTGTTGTATTAACCTGGTTCTCACTTTAGATGCTGCTGGTTGCCATGTGAAGAGCCGAGTGCTTAATTCTGGTCACAGCATGGTGTTTGGGGGTGCTCACTGGGCCGGGAGGATGCACATTGGTTCCCAGTTGGGCTGCAGTGAGCGGGCAAAGGTTGAGTGGCTTGGCCGAAGAGGCATGCACTGGCCTAGGCTTATGCTGCTACTGTTTGAGGAGAGGCGTGGTCCTCCTCTTGATGTGCTCCTGATACACCTTGCCGGTAATGACTTGGGTCTGGTGAAAAGTAAAGCCCTAGTCATTCAGGCCGAGGCTGATTTGGCAGACATAACTGACCAGTGGCCTGGGGTGCAACTGGTCTTGTCTGCAATGTTACCATACTAGGTGTGGCGTAGCCTAGGGGATCCTAGGTGCTTGGACCAGGCAAGGCCCAGCTGAGCTCTGAGCAGGAGCAGGAGACAGAGGGGTGAGTGGTTTTTTACTTGCTTTCAGCTGAGAGGATTCAGTTGAGGATTTTGGTGGGAGAACTGGTCTGGGAGTGTGGGGAAGCGCTTGGAGTTTTTGCAGATTCCTGGCTGCTTGAGAGAGGGAGAGGAAAGGGCATTGTTTGACTGTGATTGACTGCAATTGAGAGGAAAAGGAAGGAGCATTGTTTTGCATGTGATTGAGTGCCTGGGTGCATTTGAATAGCTGCTGCCAGCCCTCTGCTGGGGGAGGCCTCTATTTAAGGAAACACCTGGCCAGAGGCAGAGGAGACCCAGCTGAGCTCTGAGCAGGAGCAGGAGCAGGAGACAGAGGGGTGAGTGGTTTTTTATTTGCTTTCAGCGGAGAGGATCCAGCTGAGGATTTTGGTGGGAGAACTGGTCTGGGAGTGTGTGGAAGCGCTTGGAGTTTTTGCAGATTCCTGGCTGCTTGAGAGAGGAAAGGGCATTGTTTGACTGTGATTGACTGCAATTGAGAGGAAAAGGAAGGGGCATTGTTTTGCATGTGATTGAGTGCCTGGGTGCATTTGAATAGCTGCTGCCAGCACTCTGCTGGGGGAGGCCTCTATTTAAGGAAACACCTGGCCAGAGGCAGAGGAGACCCAGCTGAGCTCTGAGCAGGAACAGGAGCAGGAGACAGAAGGGTGAGTGGTTTTTTATTTGCTTTCAGCGGAGAGGATCCAGCTGAGGATTTTGGTGGGAGAACTGGTCTGGGAGTGTGTGGAAGCGCTTGGAGTTTTTGCAGATTCCTGGCTGCTTGAGAGAGGAAAGGGCATTGTTTGACTGTGATTGACTGCAATTGAGAGGAAAAGGAAGGGGCATTGTTTTGCATGTGATTGAGTGCCTGGGTGCATTTGAATAGCTGCTGCCAGCACTCTGCTGGGGGAGGCCTCTATTTAAGGAAACACCTGGCCAGAGGCAGAGGAGACCCAGCTGAGCTCTGAGCAGGAACAGGAGCAGGAGACAGAAGGGTGAGTGGTTTTTTATTTGCTTTCAGCGGAGAGGATCCAGCTGAGGATTTTGGTGGGAGAACTGGTCTGGGAGTGTGTGGAAGCGCTTGGAGTTTTTGCAGATTCCTGGCTGCTTGAGAGAGGAAAGGGCATTGTTTGACTGTGATTGACTGCAATTGAGAGGAAAAGGAAGGGGCATTGTTTTGCATGTGATTGAGTGCCTGGGTGCATTTGAATAGCTGCTGCCAGCACTCTGCTGGGGGAGGCCTCTATTTAAGGAAACACCTGGCCAGAGGCAGAGGAGACCCAGCTGAGCTCTGAGCAGGAACAGGAGCAGGAGACAGAAGGGTGAGTGGTTTTTTATTTGCTTTCAGCGGAGAGGATCCAGCTGAGGATTTTGGTGGGAGAACTGGTCTGGGAGTGTGTGGAAGCGCTTGGAGTTTTTGCAGATTCCTGGCTGCTTGAGAGAGGAAAGGGCATTGTTTGACTGTGATTGACTGCAATTGAGAGGAAAAGGAAGGGGCATTGTTTTGCATGTGATTGAGTGCCTGGGTGCATTTGAATAGCTGCTGCCAGCACTCTGCTGGGGGAGGCCTCTATTTAAGGAAACACCTGGCCAGAGGCAGAGGAGACCCAGCTGAGCTCTGAGCAGGAACAGGAGCAGGAGACAGAAGGGTGAGTGGTTTTTTATTTGCTTTCAGCGGAGAGGATCCAGCTGAGGATTTTGGTGGGAGAACTGGTCTGGGAGTGTGTGGAAGCGCTTGGAGTTTTTGCAGATTCCTGGCTGCTTGAGAGAGGAAAGGGCATTGTTTGACTGTGATTGACTGCAATTGAGAGGAAAAGGAAGGGGCATTGTTTTGCATGTGATTGAGTGCCTGGGTGCATTTGAATAGCTGCTGCCAGCACTCTGCTGGGGGAGGCCTCTATTTAAGGAAACACCTGGCCAGAGGCAGAGGAGACCCAGCTGAGCTCTGAGCAGGAACAGGAGCAGGAGACAGAAGGGTGAGTGGTTTTTTATTTGCTTTCAGCGGAGAGGATCCAGCTGAGGATTTTGGTGGGAGAACTGGTCTGGGAGTGTGTGGAAGCGCTTGGAGTTTTTGCAGATTCCTGGCTGCTTGAGAGAGGAAAGGGCATTGTTTGACTGTGATTGACTGCAATTGAGAGGAAAAGGAAGGGGCATTGTTTTGCATGTGATTGAGTGCCTGGGTGCATTTGAATAGCTGCTGCCAGCACTCTGCTGGGGGAGGCCTCTATTTAAGGAAACACCTGGCCAGAGGCAGAGGAGACCCAGCTGAGCTCTGAGCAGGAACAGGAGCAGGAGACAGAAGGGTGAGTGGTTTTTTATTTGCTTTCAGCGGAGAGGATCCAGCTGAGGATTTTGGTGGGAGAACTGGTCTGGGAGTGTGTGGAAGCGCTTGGAGTTTTTGCAGATTCCTGGCTGCTTGAGAGAGGAAAGGGCATTGTTTGACTGTGATTGACTGCAATTGAGAGGAAAAGGAAGGGGCATTGTTTTGCATGTGATTGAGTGCCTGGGTGCATTTGAATAGCTGCTGCCAGCACTCTGCTGGGGGAGGCCTCTATTTAAGGAAACACCTGGCCAGAGGCAGAGGAGACCCAGCTGAGCTCTGAGCAGGAACAGGAGCAGGAGACAGAAGGGTGAGTGGTTTTTTATTTGCTTTCAGCGGAGAGGATCCAGCTGAGGATTTTGGTGGGAGAACTGGTCTGGGAGTGTGTGGAAGCGCTTGGAGTTTTTGCAGATTCCTGGCTGCTTGAGAGAGGAAAGGGCATTGTTTGACTGTGATTGACTGCAATTGAGAGGAAAAGGAAGGGGCATTGTTTTGCATGTGATTGAGTGCCTGGGTGCATTTGAATAGCTGCTGCCAGCACTCTGCTGGGGGAGGCCTCTATTTAAGGAAACACCTGGCCAGAGGCAGAGGAGACCCAGCTGAGCTCTGAGCAGGAACAGGAGCAGGAGACAGAAGGGTGAGTGGTTTTTTATTTGCTTTCAGCGGAGAGGATCCAGCTGAGGATTTTGGTGGGAGAACTGGTCTGGGAGTGTGTGGAAGCGCTTGGAGTTTTTGCAGATTCCTGGCTGCTTGAGAGAGGAAAGGGCATTGTTTGACTGTGATTGACTGCAATTGAGAGGAAAAGGAAGGGGCATTGTTTTGCATGTGATTGAGTGCCTGGGTGCATTTGAATAGCTGCTGCCAGCACTCTGCTGGGGGAGGCCTCTATTTAAGGAAACACCTGGCCAGAGGCAGAGGAGACCCAGCTGAGCTCTGAGCAGGAACAGGAGCAGGAGACAGAAGGGTGAGTGGTTTTTTATTTGCTTTCAGCGGAGAGGATCCAGCTGAGGATTTTGGTGGGAGAACTGGTCTGGGAGTGTGTGGAAGCGCTTGGAGTTTTTGCAGATTCCTGGCTGCTTGAGAGAGGAAAGGGCATTGTTTGACTGTGATTGACTGCAATTGAGAGGAAAAGGAAGGGGCATTGTTTTGCATGTGATTGAGTGCCTGGGTGCATTTGAATAGCTGCTGCCAGCACTCTGCTGGGGGAGGCCTCTATTTAAGGAAACACCTGGCCAGAGGCAGAGGAGACCCAGCTGAGCTCTGAGCAGGAACAGGAGCAGGAGACAGAAGGGTGAGTGGTTTTTTATTTGCTTTCAGCGGAGAGGATCCAGCTGAGGATTTTGGTGGGAGAACTGGTCTGGGAGTGTGTGGAAGCGCTTGGAGTTTTTGCAGATTCCTGGCTGCTTGAGAGAGGAAAGGGCATTGTTTGACTGTGATTGACTGCAATTGAGAGGAAAAGGAAGGGGCATTGTTTTGCATGTGATTGAGTGCCTGGGTGCATTTGAATAGCTGCTGCCAGCACTCTGCTGGGGGAGGCCTCTATTTAAGGAAACACCTGGCCAGAGGCAGAGGAGACCCAGCTGAGCTCTGAGCAGGAACAGGAGCAGGAGACAGAAGGGTGAGTGGTTTTTTATTTGCTTTCAGCGGAGAGGATCCAGCTGAGGATTTTGGTGGGAGAACTGGTCTGGGAGTGTGTGGAAGCGCTTGGAGTTTTTGCAGATTCCTGGCTGCTTGAGAGAGGAAAGGGCATTGTTTGACTGTGATTGACTGCAATTGAGAGGAAAAGGAAGGGGCATTGTTTTGCATGTGATTGAGTGCCTGGGTGCATTTGAATAGCTGCTGCCAGCACTCTGCTGGGGGAGGCCTCTATTTAAGGAAACACCTGGCCAGAGGCAGAGGAGACCCAGCTGAGCTCTGAGCAGGAACAGGAGCAGGAGACAGAAGGGTGAGTGGTTTTTTATTTGCTTTCAGCGGAGAGGATCCAGCTGAGGATTTTGGTGGGAGAACTGGTCTGGGAGTGTGTGGAAGCGCTTGGAGTTTTTGCAGATTCCTGGCTGCTTGAGAGAGGAAAGGGCATTGTTTGACTGTGATTGACTGCAATTGAGAGGAAAAGGAAGGGGCATTGTTTTGCATGTGATTGAGTGCCTGGGTGCATTTGAATAGCTGCTGCCAGCACTCTGCTGGGGGAGGCCTCTATTTAAGGAAACACCTGGCCAGAGGCAGAGGAGACCCAGCTGAGCTCTGAGCAGGAACAGGAGCAGGAGACAGAAGGGTGAGTGGTTTTTTATTTGCTTTCAGCGGAGAGGATGTGGGATACAGAGTGTTGGACTGGATGGGCCTTTGGCCTGATCCAACATTGGCATCTCTTATGTTCTTATGTAAGGCGGAATGCTAACCGGCAGCTTTGGAATGCCATGGAGGGTGGCTTGGGCATCTTCTTGTTGCACCCTGATATATGGGTCAAATTAACAAACCTGTATAGGGGGATAGGGTGCACTTTTCTAACAAGGGCAATGACATATTTTTGGCAGATTTGAGGCAAGGGGTGCTGGTTGCATTGGATTGCTTGGTGGGGGCCAAGGCCTAAGCAGAGGCTTGGTCTTTGCTATGGCGGGGTAGCGCAATCAGGAAGCGGAAAATGGTGAGCACCTCGGCATTGTTATAAAGGAATTAAAGGGCCCTCCAAGAATGGCTTTTGGGTCTTTGCGGCTCAAGGCCAGGAAGGGGTGATCTTCCTTAGAACAGTCTGGCCTGGCCTATCTTAGCAGGCCTTGCGGCTTCTGGGGTGGGGGCCACGGGTTCTCCTAAATATGCCAAGCTGCTGATCAAGAGCTACATTGGGAGACTTGAGATCAGGGTAGGTGCATCGTCCAGAAGGAAATGAAGGTGGTCAGGAGTTTGACACCTGTCATATTCCTCAGTACATTTTAGCAGCCCCTCGCCAGTTGTTTGTTTGTAAATAGTTAATGAAGTGGCCCTTGTTAAATCCATATTGGTGTCCGTCTCTTCATTCCGACTGGGGGGGGGCAATGGGCAGCTGAGGGTTCTTTTTAATGACAAATAATATCACCTAGTAAATAATAACCCATTTCATTTCCTTTAAAGGGTCAGGGTGCTTTTATCTCTCCAGGCATTTGGCAACTCCTAGCTCTTTTATAAATACTGTTTAAAATGGTTTCATCCTCCCTTTGAAGTTACAGTATCAAAATTAACCAAAAGAAGTATTTAGGGCTCCCTCTTTTTCTTTAAGAAAAAGGATATACAATCAGAGAGCATGGTGTACAAATATATATATTTATTTATTTCAATATAGTATTGTGCAAAGGGAAATGGAACAAGATGAGTTTCACTTTTCACCTTACATAAGTCATTCAATGGGAGCAACAATTTTTAATGTTGGCCTTGCCACTGCTCATTTGCTTTGATAATGATAATAACAGAAATCTGAATTTCAAAGTATTCCTTTAAAGATGCAGTCGTGTGACATTCAGAATGTTGCACATAATTTGATTCAAAGTACAAACCACCAAGGGTAAATATGATCCCTATGAACCAGATACCTTGTTTACTTTCTAATGAATTCTACAGGCAAGGTAGACCAAGGCCACTATGGCATACAATTTGCTTAGGATAACAATTAGGAAGGTTAGCAATTACGGATGTTCATAGAATCAATGTCACCATACTGCATTTAGAGTTCAGTGGGAACCTTTGTGCTTTGCAAAATGGAACATTTCCCCCCCAATTGTTTTTATTGATTTTGTTAAAGACTTTACAGAATGCAAATAAACACAATAAGCCGTTGTTTTTGTATGTGACAGTTAAGTCAATAACTTACAATAAACCATAATATAACTATATACGACATACTATAAAGCACTTATATTTGGTAATCAAAAGGGTGTATTTCTGTGAGTTGTCTGCTATTTGAAGTTACTGATCTTGTGGGTTGTGGATTATCTTATTTATACTAAGATCTTCTTTAATAAGAGTGACCTATAAGTATAACCATTTAGGATATATTTGCTTTGCTAGGAGTATATCGTTAGTTACCATATAATCAAGAACTGGAGCCCAAATCCTAACAAATTTGGAGTAGGTTGGTTATTACGATTGTTCGCTCTGTTCAAAGAGTCCGTGATTTTAGCCATTATGAATTGATCCCAGATCTTTTCTTGCCAAGCTGATATACTGGGTGGTGAAGGTGATTTCCAAGCCACTGCTATTGTCAGCCTTGCTGTGGCGAGTAGTGTTGAGGTGAGTTCTTTTATCAATGGAACATTGCAACATTGCACCAATGGAGCATTGCACCAGGACTCTACATGTTAGTGCCACAAGTTCCTCTAAAACTATACATGTATTACATTGATCCACATGATACTACAGTGACCTGAGGTCAAACCCTAGGTTGTTCCAGCAATATCTGTAGTAGTTGGAAACTATATGAGTTGATTGAATTGTACAGTTTCTTCTCATGTCGGAAGCAAAGACTAGGCATGCATTCACATCCTAAAACTAACCTTTAAAATCAGTGTTTCCTTAAACAGAGATTAATGCAAATGTGACACCAACATTAAAGATAATGTAAATGTATGCTTGCTTGCTTTTGTACAATTGTCCACATGCTGAAATAATAGCAAAGAATTCCAAAGTGTTTAGTTTTTTTGGGGGGGGGGGGCATCCTGCATTAAAATATCTAATGGGATGTCCGGACCTCTTTCTGTTTTCAAGGGAATGAGCATATTCTACTAGGTTTTTAGTGTTTTATATTGTTGTATTCTCTTGTCTTCATGGCTGATTTGGATTTGCTCTCTAATAATCTCTATGGGATTTCAGATAGACCTTTGTAGGCTTGTGCGGCTGTACTCAACTAAAAAAATGTTATCGATGACTCAACAAGGTTTTTTTTTTCCTGAGCATCTAATTTATTGAGGGGCTCATATTGAGCCAGATTTTTTTTCCCCTGAGGATCAACAGTGGCTTTCTCAAACTTCCTAATCAATAACTTCTACAGAGTCCCTTAAATACTATTGTCTGGTTCAGGGACTATGAAGCAAAAGTGAAAATGAGTTTAGCAGGAAGAAGCAAAAATCTATCGATCTGTTATCTTTTAAGACTTTGTTATTTATTGCTTTCCATGCCCCCAATTCTAAGCTTTATATGCCATAATTTTAAAAAAAGATAGGTTCTCTGTCATTTGAAGAAAAACTCCAGTGTGAGCATGATGGCTTGCTCTCAGTTAAAACCAGCACCACTTAAATAAGACTGCTTTCTCACATCAAACATCATAAGCTTATTATGAGTTTGGGGCATCATCTGGTTTCCCCTTCAGATTCAGAGTGTGTCCCATTTCCCACTATACAAGTTGATTTCAAAACCATAAATTATGACCATGAGTCATAAATTACGCTGAATAGAGAGTTTCCAGGCTTTACCTTATTTTGAAATCAACAGATTATGATGTGTTAGATAGCATGGAAAAGAGCCACATGAAGAAAAGAGAAGCAATTTCTTATGTTCTACTTCTGCTATGGCAGCTCTTCATCTCACCTGTAACGATGGTCCTGGAGATTCTCCATCCCCAGAAGCTGTATTTCAGGGGTCATTATAGGCTTCAATGGGGAAGTCACACTTCCATGGACAGAATTTAACGAGCATCCAACCCAATCCCTCCAAAATTGCAGGGATTGTTTTTCCAGCCTCCCTGAAATGAAGATATAAAACTCATACCTTGGTTTAAGCAAGCATTAATTGTTAACAGTTTATCTGTGCAACTTACTGAAATCCCAGATTGCTCAGTTTTAGGGCCAAACTAGACATCATGGTTTTCGGCAAGTTGCACCTACATTCTCCCAACCCATCTCACCTTCCCTGTAGTTACACAGCAATTTCAGGAAATGTCATTTTAAAGATTAGAGTAAGCCCTTGTGTCAGGTCCTGCAGTAACCACGCAGTACACAATAGTCCTTGATCAGGTTTATTGGTAAGGTATGGCTTCTGGTCAGGTGAACACCTTTGCTAGAACTGGCGGGTAAAAGCATTGGGATAGAATGTAGGATATGGGGTCCACCCCTCATGTACACGTCACAAGCATCCACTAAGGCAACTACAGGTCATGAGAAAATATATGATCTAACAAGTGATATCCCTTAGTGTGTCTCCCAAGGCCACGGCTCCAGCTGGGGCCTGTGAACTCTACGGGGACTGCTTAGGAACAATACAAGTGGCGCCTTAGCTGTAACTCACATTCACACACTCCCCACCCCTCAGGAATGTCAGGGAGGACTGGCTGCTTAAGGGCTACACCAAAGCAATTAGCCAAGCAGGTATACAAAAGCGGGAGTTGACAACAGCAATAAAAGGCTCAAGTGGTTAATACGCTGAACTGCAGGCTGTGGAAGGTCAGTAGTTCAGCAGTTCAAGACCCGAGTGCCGCAAGACAGGGTGAGCTCCTGTCTCTAGTTCCAGCTCCTGCCAACCTAGCAGTTCGAAAGCAAGAAATTGCAAGTAGATAAATAGGGACCACTTCGGTGGGAAGGTAACAGCGTTCCGTGCACCTCGGTGTTTAGTCATGCCGGCCACATGACCACGGAAACGTCTTCGGACAGCGCTGGCTCTTCGGCTTTGAAACGGAGATGAGCACCGCAACCCTAGAGTCGGATTCGACTGGCTTTCGAGCAAGGGAACCTTTACCTTTTTATACACAGTCAATACACATGGGCACAAGCAAGATCCATTCAGCAGTCCGATTCTGACACCTTGTTGGCTTTGAACTGTAGTATGAAGGGAGGAGGGGCTCCTGCCATCCACCCATGCCACTTTCAGAAGCTGAAACAGCCTGCAACAGGGAGTTACTTATATAACTTTGGAGCAGCACATGGAGTATTCTGAGCATGTGCCACTCTGAAGTTACATAAAAGTTTAGCCTGGCAGGATTGCTGCACCTCATTTTTCCTTGCCTTAACATAAAATATGTACTAAGAGGAGCTGAGCCCCACCATATTAGTTTTCTACTGATGGGAGCTGGGCATTAGAGTTCTCCTGAGGGAGTCCACCACACCACAGGGATTCCCTTGTTCATCCTCCCTCCCTGATCTGGTCAGCCAAAAGAGGCTGGTCTGGGAAACCTCCTTCATCCATAGATGCTGAAGGATGTGCAGCAATTTGGTGTAGTGGTTAAGTGCACAAACTCTAATCTAGGAGAACTGGGTTTGATTCCCCACTCCTCCACTTGCAGCTGCTGGATGACCTTGGGCAAGCCGTAGTTCTGATAATTTTTTTTTTTTTTTTTAGGTAGGGACAGTGGGAATCTTGTTCATCCATTCATGCGCGTCACTAATTAGATGACAGAGCTGTTCTTGAAAGAGCACTTCTCTCAGAGCTCTCTCAGCCCCACCTACTTCACAGGGTGTCTGTTGTGGGGAGAGGAAGGGAAAGCAATTTGTAAGGCACTCTGAGACTCCGAGTGAAGGGTGGGGTATAAATCCAATCTCTTCTTCCTCTACTACTAGTTTGTTTTACACTTGCAAAACATAACTTACACTATATCTATGATTTGCCATAGCACAATTCCTCATGTTTTCTCACAATCACATGCATTAAAAACTATCTCAGCATTTGAGTGGTACTATAAAAAAAATCCTACTTTAGTCCAAAGTGACCAACTCATCCCATGAAATAAACAGAGCTAAAGCTGTGATAAGATGGAAATAAATAGAAGGAGTACAAACTCCTTTCCCTTCCCCTCCCCACAACAGACACACTGTGAGGTAGGTAGGGCTGAGAGAGCTCTGACAGAAACTGCTCTTTTCAAAAACACTTCTGACAGAACTATGGCTTGCCCAAGGTCATCCAACAGCTGCGAGTGGAGGTGTGGGGAATCAAACCTGGTTCTCCCAGATTAGAGTCCGCACACTTAAGCACTACACCAAACTGGTTCTCTGATACTGACTTTTAAGATGTAAGTTTTCCTGTAGAGAAAAACTGCAACATCCCTTGAAAAAGTAAACATTTATATTTTTAATATTATTCACAAATTATACAATGTGATTGGAACCCAGACCAGAGGTACAAACAGAAGTCAAGGGGAAATGGTTCCCAAAAGCTTTCCTCTGTCCCTTCTTTTGCCTCAATGGGTGACTTAACAGCTCATTAACACAACATTTATCTCATCATGAGAGCTATGTCCACTGCTCTTAGAAGAAAAAGACTGAAGTTTTTAGGAGATTAATAACAGCAGTACTCATATCAATTATGGTTCTATGAATCCAATTGACCCATGATATCAGAGTGCATAACCCTCAGAGTGCATAACCCTCCATTTGTTTCACGTGGGTCTATTCTAGGCTCAGAACAACTGTTGGTTTTCTCAACTAGTGAAATGTGGTTATCATTCACAAACTCAGCTAAGTTACCTTAACCCCTTCACACACCTCATATTACAACATTCCAATACTTCAGCATTATTCCTAGCGTGAAGCTGGCCAGCTATAATAAGAGACAAGGAACTCTTAAGCAGAAGATCTACTTTCCATAAGTAGTTTTGGAATCTAACCTTACACAGAACAAACCAAAGGACTGATCTAAGCATGTTTCCAGTTATTTACTTCAGTATATCCTAGGGATATCACCTTTTATTACCAGATTCTTTCCTGTGCCCTTAACTGCAGCTTGATATCAACAGCTAAATATAGCTACTTCCATTTTTCACTTGTGTATTCCTGCATATTAAGCTGCTGTTAAAAACATAGGTTGAAGCCAGGTTGGCAGCCGTAGAATCTTCTTTTCTCCTGCATTCATTTGCTCTCCAAAAGGCTACATCTGTACATCTCATTCAGATCCCTGAAAGTTATGCTTATGACAGCATGCAAATAAGAAGACAAGTCTGAACCTAATGAAACATTGCATGAATGACATCCTGCTTTACAAAAATCTACTAATGTGCTTGCTAATAGAATCTAAACAAGAAGTGTGCTCTTCAACTCAAACATTTCCAAAGCATAAAATTTGGGCATAAATCAGATCTGGGCACTGAACACTCCTGAATTATCGATTTTGCCTAAGCAACAGTGTCTAGATAATGAACTGAACGGCCACCTTTCCGTATCAGCCCATATTTTATGTTTTTTTGCCCACTAAACAATGCAATTATTTTATCGACTTCTTCATATAGTCATTGGGATATAATGGGATTTAAAAAATGATAGGATAAAATGATTCTTTATTTTTTATTTTAAATAGTGATAAGCCTTTCTTTTTCCTAACAAAGCTGGGACCCTTTATAGGACTATGCACGGGATGTGATTAGAGTGAGAGTGTGGAGTCTTGTTTCTGTATGAGGTTTCTGACACGAGCTGCTCACCTAGCCTCCATACAGAGCCCCATCATGCCCTGCTAACTAACTGCTGGCTTTGAATTTTGCCACCATTATTTTGTCTCTTTTAATCAGTATATCTAATTAGCAACATGACCTCATCTGTGGATATTTAAATTTGGAGACTGGAGCCTTTAAAAGAGGATGATCCTAACCCAAGAAAAGGCCCAGGTTTGCAGAGAAATCTGTAAATATATATATATATATATACACACACACACATTTGGGGGTTAACCCCCTCCAATAATAGAAACAGAGTCTGTACTCTTAAGAAAGAAAGGCCCTCTCAGTGAACATGTGGGGGTTGCTAGGTTACTACAGCACTATTGCCAGCCTTCAAACCTTGGTTTCTGTCAGCAAAAGGCAGGGAGAGTTGCCATCACACAAATCATCTGAGCAACATGCTACTTGCACAACTTTTACAATTTGGCTAGACCTTTCTCAGGGATCATGGATGAGATGAAGTACCTCTTTTACTGTGTTTTGGAGAGCAGAAGATAAAGGTAGGTCATCTGATTTTGGGCTTGAAATTAGAAGGAATTAATTTTGAAGAGATATTCTAGAAGGATGAAAAGCCCAAACATGCCAGTATAATGAAGAAAACTAACTAGGAATCTTCCTTAGCACTGTGACCCTATTCTGAAAATCTTTCTCTCTCTTGATTCTGTATAGCTGTGGCTTTTTAAAATGAGATTGTAATGACAGATATTCTGTTCATTTCTTTGGCCCTGACACACCTGGCTGAGCAGGTGTGGCCATTTGATGGGACAGAACAAAGTTAGAATCCAATGGCATCTTTAAGACCAACAAAGTTTTATTCAAGGTGTAAGCTTTTGTGTGCATGCACACTTTGTCGGACAATAAAATGGGATTACATATCATAGTTGTATATATAGGGGTAGCTTGTTAAATCAGCATGCAAAATAGTGAAGTTTTTTTAACAGATCAAAAAAATGACAAGCTTGGTTTCTGGTTATCATATGTTTGGGTTCTAGGGGGGGGCAACATAAGTAATAAATATGTCAGAACTGGAAATTGATGTGCCCTAAATTGTGAGAATCCTATCCTTAGACCCCATCTATCTCCTTTCTAGCATGGGAATGAACTTTATAGCATCTTGGCTGTGTAGAGTATTTTCCTTATCCCCAAAACAGAGAAATTCGATGGGATGTTACATATAACTTCATTGTTGTCATTGCCAATGGTTTTGGTCCACCTCTTTCTGTGGCTGTGGCTGATTATTTTCATGTGTTTCCCTTCTTACGCCACTTATAAACATGCCTTCTGCCATTTATGCACTGGTTATGTACCAATTATATGCCATTTATACATACAATTTTTGCCATATATGTGCAACTGAAAAAGAACATTGAAACATTCATTCCTTTTTTACAGCAGGAAAAAAGGTACAAGGGGAAAAAATGGAGTGAAAATAAAGATTCATGAATTCATTTCTTCCAAGGGAGAAGCAAAATCAAACTAGTGGTATTCAAACTGAACTGTCAGCCTTGCAAAATTCATTATCATTTATCTTAAGAACTTAAAGGTGTTTCTTTGCTTGTCCTAGTTGGAGACCTATGCTTCATAAGCTACGTGTGTTCACCTTCTGCTTTTGTGTAATATCGACCACATGATACCTGAGATTTATATTTTAAAGATTTAGATCAGTGTTTATGACTGTACGACAATAAATTGTGAGATTTAGCCTTCTGATAACCTACTGCCATTTAATTTTCTGAAACGACAGCAAACTCAAGAAGAAAATGGCTGCGAGAGTGTGATTGAATCTGTATTGCCACCACCATGCACTGTGGTTTGGGATTTCCTATAAAGGTTGCATTACCTTTGTCTGTATCAGAGCTAGAGGCTGAAATGTATTTACATTTTATTTTTAAAACAAATCTTATCTTTTGCTGTCCAACCTTCCCAGTTATTCAGCTGATTTAAAAAAAAAAATCCATCTGAAAGGCAGTTAGTTATCGAGGTTTTTGGATGCATCTCACAGTTCTAATTAAATCCAGCTTCTTCTTGTTGAGAAACCAGCGGAGAATAGTTAAATGGCTCTTACAGAGTGGTTGATGCAAAACAGCTGTATTCATGATAGGGCACAATTAAAAATTCAATATATCTTATCTGCTGCAGCCAGTGATTCTGTTGGAACAAGTCAATCATTGCTGTTGTGTGTATGCAGTCTTGTAAACAGGTATTCAGAAAAGTTATTCTAACTGTATTGAGCCTTGCTGCTTTTATTTGGGGGATTGAGAGAAATATATACATACACACACATACACAAATACAAATATATGGCCTAAGGTCACACACATTTATTCTTGCTAAGTTCCTGCTGGGGATGGGGGAATCTCCTGCCCCAGCAGGCCTTTTCCACCACCACTGAATTTGACAAAATCCATGGGTTAAACTAGGGTTTATTAATTACAGCAGGCACTGCACATTAAGGTCATGCTGCTCATAAAGTGGAATCCCTAAGAGAATGCCCATTGGCTTTGCCAGTATTTGGACAACCCATACTGGCTCCAAGCTTAACACAGCCACAGGCCATGCCTGCTTTTCCTCACCTACACCAAACTTGTACAGAAAGGTTGCCCATCAACCACATCCTTTGCACACCATGCAGTGCAAAAGGTTCAAACATTGATGCAAAGCACTGAGGGATTAACACCAGTGTTCCCTCTAAGCTGAGTTAGTGTGAGCTAGCTCACAGTTTTTTAGCCTCTGGCTCACACATTTTTGTCTTAGCTCAGGAAGGATGGCTCCAGAGCAAATGAATTTCTGCAGCAGCCAAATCACTCGCTCACAACTTTAATGCCAGTAGCTCACAAAGTAGAGTTTTTGCTCACAAGACTCCATAGCTTAGAGGGAGCATTGATTAACACCCACCCAGCTTTCTGGGACTGCCCTGGTATCAGTGTCTGATTTGAGTGCCTCTCCTCCATCCTCAGGATCAGGCCTATTTACAAAACCCAATGTTTTTTTTTCAATGATGGAATATGTTGTTTATCTTTACTAGACACTAAATATGTTATGGTTTTAATGTAGTCTCATTTGTTGTTGTATTGTTCTGTGGGCATCTAGCACACATCTGTATTTTTTCATACCTAACTCATACCAGGAGGGAACAACTTAGTAGCTAGACCATTCCCAGTGTCTGGTGCCTCCAGTTTTCTGAGAGGGATGGATGCACAATTGCACCTGCCATTATTTGGGCAGAAACATACCCAAGTATCTTCCACAGCAGCCTCTCCTGACCTCGAGTTCATTAAATGAAACAGTGTTCCAAACAACTGCTCCATCTGAGCTCAGACTGATACAGAGAGGAAGACAGACTTTTTTTCAGTCATGGCACTTTTTCTTTGGATTTCTGTCTCCTCAGAAGCTTGCCAGACTAGATCCATTCTCCTCTTCCTTGAATAATTGGAAACATTTTGATTCCAACATGCATTTGAAGGAAGAGGCAGATGCCTGGGGAGTATTTTGTCTACTGCTGCATTGTGAGTTATTATTGCTTTGTTATTTACTTTAACTGTATCATTTCAATTGTTATTTAATTATGGATACTGTGATGTTGAAATGGTTTGTTTTATTAGTTCTTAAGATCTGTAAACTACCCTGAGCATCCATTTGGGCATCCATTTGGGGGCCATAAACACAAACATGATTTGTCTCTTTCTTTAAAACATTTGTGGCCTGCTCTTCTCCCAAAGGGACCCAAAGTGGCACACAGCAAGAATTAAAAGCAATAAGAGTAGCCTCAATATATTCAAACAATGAACAACAAAAAGCCAGGGCAAAGGAAAGCAGGAACTCTTGTCATTACCACCAACCATCCTCAAATGCTCTCCTTAACACCTGGGTCTTACACATGAAGGACTTGCAAATCAATTCCTTCCTGACCTTCTCAGGAACATACAAGCCACAAGTATAAAAGCCCAAGACTGGGCAGTGACAGTTTTCACGTGTCTGCAAAAGGGGAGCAAGACTATTTTGGGACAACCCATAAAATAATGTTTCTTGGAAAAGAGAGGAGAAGGTTGTTACTAGGCAACAATTATAGTTCTACTTATATTCTTCTCCTACCTGGTGAGTTTTACAGTAATAAATACAGAGAGAAGTACACAGTGAACTAGGGATGATGTATAAGACATTTGGAAGATAGTTTATTGCCTATCAGCTTGTAGTTGAGTGACAGCAGTGATGGGTCTATCCCATCCATGATCCATGAGTCTACATGTACAACCAAAAACACACACTACTCCACTATAGATCCAGGTAGTTAGCCGTGTTGGTCTGAAGCAGTAGAACAAATTTAGAGTCCAGTGGCACCTTTAAGACCAATAAAGTTTTATTCAAGGTATGAGCTTTCGTGTGTGTGCACACTTTTTCAAATGCATTGGAATTGTAGGTAAGGTTCACACCGAACAGCAAATTAACATGTAACACAATTATACTACATTATGTGATATTAATACTAGGTTATGTGATACTAAGGACAAAACAAAGATATATTTTACTTTCTGTAAAATAAGTGTTAAAGATATGCCAATAACATCATGGCAAAAGAGAGATGAGAGAGATTTTTTTTAACCTATTTTTACACAGTTTTCATTGTATTTCCTAAACCCAGGAATTATCCAGTCCAGCTTTCTTTGCTGAGGCAAGCATCAATTCACCTACATTATATTCTGCATAATGGGAAGCACAAATGACATAGATTGCACTGTTAGTAAGAAAGTACGCTCATTCACTATTAGTCTTGAGGGAATATAGTGAACAGAATTAAATCTTCAGCCTTGTATTATACTACAGAGTTGCCTAATCTGCATGCGAATTTCCAATCTTTTTTTAAAAATTAAAACTATTGTACTGAGCAAGAACCATATTCTAAATATATAATTTTGATAGTCCCTTGATAATGTATAATGTGCCATGGTAATGTACTCTACTGACTATTGTGGTAGTGTGAGACCTGTAAACTGAAAGTCCAGCTGAGCTTGGCAAATCCGTGATTAACAAGGAGCAGGGATGGGCACGAACCAGCTCACAAACTAAAGTTCACGATGAATTTTAGCCAGTTTATGGTTCATGAACTTTCATGAATGTTTAGTGCTGTCCATAGTGGTTTGTGGTGGTTCATGGAGACAGACTGGTGCTGATCAATTAAACTGTTTACAAAACTCCAAGGCAACAGGGAGATGGGATTCTCCAACCTTGGGGACACCAATAGGAGCCCTCCAAACCTTAACAAGCACTGCTGGCCACCAATCACAGGGTTCCCATTTTGCTGTATGGGCTCAGAGCTATATATTCGTCAGGTCTACTCCCACCCTCTTCTTTGTTGGCTGGTGAATCATAAGAGAGGCACAGAGGTAGCAGAGCTGAATCATTGCTTTACTATCTGCTTGTGACATGCTCTCTGCTGCTGGAATTCATTGTTTCCTGCTTGTGATCTGTTCTCTGTTGCTGGGGTTTGGGTGTGGAGTGGAGCAGAGTGGACTCAGGAGTCTGAGCTCACACCAAACACTGCGACTTAGCTACTGGGTGCCACCTCAGAAGACCCACATTTATATACTCCCACCTCAGAAGACCCACATTTATATACTCCCACCTCTCCTGTTTGTGATCTGCTATATGCTGCTGGAGTTTAGGTGTAGATAGGTGAACTCAGGGATCTGAGCCACACAGTCTCTGTGCTCACACTGACCACTGGGGATTAGCTACTGGGTGCTTTCCCAGAGGACCCACATTTATACACCCCCCACTCCTCTTGCTTGTGAGAGGACTCTGACAGCAGTGGTCCAGAGATTGGTGGGGAAGCATCCTCCCCTTCCACATCCCAACTCCCTGCTGCTCCTGCTGCCCCAAGTAACACCCTCTGATGCAGCCCAGCCCAGCACCAGAAAGCAGCTGTGCCTAGACCTACCTGCTCCGATCATGGGGCCTCATCTTCAGGCCACCCTGTGGAAACATTTCCACACCCTCCCCCAATGACCCCTGTGTGGCAGAGTGCCAGGTGCCCCTGTCTGCAGGGGCAGAAAGCAGCAACACCTGTCTTCCTCTGTTCTCTGCAGGTGCCTGCAAAGGGTGCACCCCACTTTGTTGCTGCCAGAGGAAGAAGTGGCAGGCAGTGGGAGGGGGAAGAGGCTCTCTCAGTCTCAAGCAGGGACAAGCAGAAGGGGAGCAGGAGGCCCCTCCAAGAAAAGCTCCCCATGCTTTGGGTGCCATGGTTGGGACCCCAAGGCAGGCTACCCTCCAAGAGGTCGTGATGCCAACAGTGTCACCAAAAGGGTAAGGGGAAGGGCTCAGGAAGCACTCACTTGCCTAAACAGTGAGATGATTGCAGTGGATGGCCATCTCTTCTCCCTCATGGAGGACATAGCCTTTCACCCACTGCTGTACCACTGACTCTCTGGAACTCTGTCCCTCTAATATACAGTATAAGCCCAACAATTTGTTACTTAACTTTGAGGCAAGGCCAGCAGCAGGGAATTGGTGTTAATATTTTCTTCTAAGGTTTCTTTGGTTTATGACTGGTTGCCCATTTTTACAATCTGCAGATTCTTCTGAGGGATGTTCTTCTGAGATGTGTATATCCTGGTTGTATTAAAAATTATACCTGAGAAAACTTGTGATAGTCTTAACTAAAGAAGAATTTTGAAACAAAGTTATTAATATCCGGAACCTTCATGTCAAGTCATTGGACTACTTACCTGCTTGACCTCCTTATGATTTATAGCATCTATGTATTATTCTTGTGCTTGTTGTATTTGATGGCTTTGTTATTCTTGATTTAATATTTTCATTCATTACTTTATATATATATCTTATAATATTGTATTTATTAGCTTCTGCTACTCTCAGCATCTTCTATTGTGTACAGCTTTGCTTATTTTTTGAGCTTGGCATGGTAGCTGCCCACCGCTGCTGCAGCAGCAGCAGCAGCAGCAGCAGCAACTGCTCTTCTTCCTGTCACAACTGATACTTCTTGGCCAGTCGTCCCCAGCCACCTCATCTTCTTCAGCGGCACTGGATCCTCAGGGCAGCAGCCTCCAGGCAGCCCTTGCAGGCTCACCTCAGACTTGCCGACTAGTTCCCCTCCCCTCCCTTACCCTAGCTTTTCCTCCCACAGCTGTCCAGGATTTTTTTTTTTGAAATTTCAGTGTTCATCCAAGCAACCAAGAAGGTTGTGGGGAGGAAGGGAGGGGAAGTTATAGCTGGATCTAGGATCTGTTGCTTGTTTGGCTGTTGCTGGAGTGTGGCACTCCAGCGCAGGTACCCATGTTGTGTGGAAGTCTTGTTGCTGTAGGTGATGCATTCAGATTTCATTGCTTTAATTAAATTTAATCCCCCCCAGGAGAAATTCCTGCTACAGGGCTGACTATGTTATTGTACCATTTGAGGTTTAGGTGTCTGGACTCAGGGCTTCGAGCTACCATGTCTGCATATGTTGTTGCATCATTCAGGGTTTGGGTGTCAAGGGTCGACTTGGGGCTTTGAGCCACCATGTCTACATACATAATTGCACCATTTGGGGTTTGGGTGTCAGGGGTGGACTCGGGGCTTTGAGTCACCATGTCTACATGCATTGTTGCACACAGGTCTGGGTTTGAGCTTAAGGTGGACTCAGGGCATCTACATACATCTCAGGGCTTTGAACCACCACATCTACATATGTTTCAGGGCTTTGAGCCACCATGTCTACATACATGTCAGGGCTTTGAGCCACCATGTCTACATATATTGTTATATGGTTGTTTGGGTCTCAGGTGCTCTCAGGGAACATTGCACTGGTTCTGCTATGCTGACAAAAATGTCTCCCCCTTCAGTTTCTACTGCAGAGATTCTTGGGGATTTTGATTGTGTTCTGCTGGACTTCTATTGCCCTTGCTTTTTTTGCTGTTTCCTCCCCTCCATAGGAAACAACAGAGGATGTGGGTACCTTCTTGGGGGAGCCATAACTTGGACCCCGCAAATCCAATTCTCTACCAAACTTGGATGGCAGGTAGAGGAGAATCATCTGGAGATCTGTGGCAAATTTGGTGTTTCTAGCACACTGGGGGGCTCTTCTATACTCTCCTGAACTTCCTGAACCTGCACCTGTTATTTTCCCCAAAAGCACTTTTTGGGAGCACCTTATTTGGGGTCCTGTAACTCAGATCCCATAAATCCAATCCTCATCAAACTTTGAGGGCAGGTAGAGAAGAGTCAGCTGGAGATACTCTGTGAATATGGTATCTCTAGTGCACCAGGGGAGGGGCATTCTACCACATCATGAACCAGTTCAGTTCATATAAAGCCTTTTTACTTTGTGATGGTCCGAGGTTCTGTTTATTGGTATGCCATGAACCGCAAACTGAACTGCATTTTCCTGGTTTGTGCCCATCCCTAACAAGAAGTTTCTTCTTCCCCATTTTGTCTCTAATAAGTGTAGAACAGGATGAATGTTTGCTGGGTATCAGAAAAGATTATAGAACCAACCAGGTAGGAATTATAAAAAGGATAGTTTTCTTGGAACATGGAGATAACGATAGTAAAAAGAAAATATTGAAAAATGAATAATAACTGTGGGCTATCAGGTCATAACCAACTCATGGTGACCCCAGGACCATGCAGTTTCAAGACAAGAGATGAGCAGAGGTTGTTTGTCACTTCCTTCCTCTGCATAGCAACCCTTGTCTTCCTTGTATGTCTCCTATCCAAATTCTAACCATGGCCAATCCTGCTGAGCTTCCAAGCTCTGAGAAGATCAGGCAAGTGAGGGCTATTTAGGCTGCTAAATGAAGGGATGCAAGAACACAATAATCACATCCTTCTATCTTTGATTTATAATACAATCAAAAAATGGAAGGGACACAACTGGTTCTTTTTCTTCTTAACTCATGTTCATGACATGGCATTTGGGTTCGTAATCCCTTTGTCCCCATTTGGCCAGTGTGGTGTAGTGGTTAAGTCTGCGGACTCTAATCTGGCAGAACCGGGTTTGATTCCCCCACTCCTCCACTTGCACCTGCTGATGTGACCTTGGGTCAGTCACAAGCTCTGGCACAGCTGTCCTTGAAAAAGAGCAGTTTGTGTTAGAGTTCTCTCAGCCCCACCCACCTCACAGGGTGTCTGTTGTGGGGAGGGGAAGGGAAAGGAATTTGTAAGCCGCTCTGAGACTCCAAGTGAAGGGCGGGGTATAAGTCCAATCTCTTCTTCTCTTCTTCTTCTTTGTTCTCTTATCATTCCCGTAGTTCCAAACAAAAAGTAGTCTCTTCAACAAAGTTATTACAGGTATCTCTATTATCTCCTTTCCGTTAACCTCCCTTTAACTGTATGTTTCCTCAATATGCTGATAAACTCAGCTACCTGAACTTTCTGATTCTTTCCTCTCCTCATTTTTGTAATTCAGTCCTTGTCCCCTTCAAGATAAAGCAATTAATTAACAATGTGCCAGGGTATCTTCATTTAAAGACATATCTGGCATTTGTAGGGTTGATCTCATGGTAGAAGCCGAAACTTGAGATCCCATTTTAGGTTAACTTCTGTTCATAAGCAATGTATAAAGTAGGATTTTTTCCCCGATGGAATTTTACCAAAATTAACTGTCTCTCGAAGACCCACTTTAACATGGTTATATAGCTCCTCCTTTGAAAATGAATTAGATGCTATCCAAATATCAGCAGTGTCTTGTGAAAATTTAAACTGACTGTTCATTCTGCTATTACTGCAAATTCTGTTGTTAAAAGAAACTTCTGATGTTTCACATCTGTGATTTATTTTGTCCTTAAACTGGAAGGAACATTAAATTGAGATGTATGCATTTATGGATTTATAACCTCAAAAATCACCTGTACATAAGTAGGTTTTAGGGTTTCGTTTTTCTCCCACTTTTCTGAACAAGCATATGCAACAAAATGTTCTGCTAACATGGCAAGCAGCCCTGTTAAAGTTTGGTTATGCAGCAGTACCCCGCAGGCACCTGTACAGCTGTCAGGCCTGACATAACTTAATGGCTCTTTTGCCAGAAGCAACCTGCTTGCTGCTTGAACTCTTGTCTGCCTATGTGAGAACATGAGTGGTTTCTTGATTTTGAAGGTAATATTGTTTCTCAGATCTTTACTGCAATCTTTATCTGAAATAAAGCAAAAGCCTAAATAAATTGAAGTGAATCTTTGCTTTGTTAAAAAAAAAGCCATAATTTCCGTATGACTCATGGCTTGCTAGCTTTCATTTCCTTTCAGTTCACTATTCACTTCACTGATGTATGATAGTTCTATACACACATAATAGTTTCTAACATGATGGCTCAAATTGTCATTTGAGCATTATATAATGCTAAACTATAGTGAGACAGAATGTTGTTCCAACTACCCCTCTCTCCTCTATATGCAACATATTGCTTTGCCACCACAAGCGGAAAGAAGAGACTATCACCAATATGGATTTAACAAGGGCCACTTTATTAATTATTTATAATCAAACAACTGGCGAGGGGCTGCTAAAACGTTTTGAGTGTCTTCTGAGTGGCAGTTTTTCCGGCCTAACACTAAAGGGGCCAAATTTAGAATGTTGCGAAATAGAACGTTGCTATTCAATTATTACAAGGGGGGGACCCTCGATACTCGGGGGGGACAGTCTCTCTCTTTCCCCCCTTCTCTCTCTTCCCCCCAGTCTCTCTCTCTCTCTGTCCCCCCTTCTCTCTCTTCCCCCCAGTCTCTCTCTCCCCCCAGGCTCTCTCCCCCCGTTCTCTTTCTTCGCCCCACAGTCTCCCCCCTTCTCTCTCTCCCCCCCAGTCTCTCTCTCCCCCCCCTTCTCTCTCTTCGGCTCTCTCTCTCTCTCTCTATCTGGCACCATACATCTAATACCTTGTGAGCAATCAGACCGACGTACTGACTTACTTGCCAGTTACCCCTCTCTCCCCCCATCGGATTTTGGATGTGAATGGCGGTGACCTGAGGGATGAGGAGGAGCTTGCATCACACATGCTGACACCCCCATGACAGAAAAGGGGTCAGCCGTGCAACCAGGGCGGGGCGTCAGCGGTGGGATGCAGACAGGTTCCATCCAGAGGCTGCCTTTGCAGTGGCAGTATTCGGACTCCAGGGGGAACTTTCCGTTCTGAGCAACAACGTCCGCTTAGCCTGACATACCCCCGTCGACTTTCCCCACGGTTCAGGGGAGTGAGTTGATTATCGAAGACTACAATTCCCAGAAGCTTCTGCCCCCCCTTCCCTTCCCTTGGCCGCCGACCCCCTTCTCTCCCGGCCTCGCGCACGCACCAAGCCGCCAAAACAGCCGCCGCCTCTGCATGATGCCCTGCCGGCCAAGCGCTTTCGAACCTGCTTTTTTACCTCTCCCCTCCCCCTCCGCACTTCTGGTCAGAGCGACTGTGGAACCGGTGAGTGTCCTCATTCCCGCTCCCCTTTCCTCCATTTCGCTGCTCTCCCTCCTCCCCCCCGGCTCTTCTCTCTCCTCCCCCCTCCTCTCCCGGCTCGCCGCTCACCTCGCTGCTCCAAGCGGCGGCAGCGGCAGCGTTCGCAGAGCGTCACTTTCGGGGGGATTTAAACATCCCCCCGAAATTTTTTCAACTTTTTTTATTTTAAGATTTTTGTGCACACGTGGGGACTGCCCCACGTGTGCACAAACCCCCCCTGCCCCCCAAGTGTCCCCGAAGTGCGGATTTAGCGATCCGCACAGACGGGGACACTTGGCTATTAGATATATAGATAAGGGTTCTTCAGAGTTCTGGCACCTCTCTTTAAAAAACAAACAAACCCATCCCTGTTTGAAAGTAACATAGAAGTATGACATGACACAATACTGGTTATGCCCTGTCCCTCAAAAGCTCATGGGGGTTGCTGGCACAAGCGTGGCAACCCTTACTTGGAAGTATTCATTACATTTTCACATGCTCAGTAGTGCAACAACATGCAAAGTTTTAAAATCCAGTTCTGAACACTCAATATTTAATTCTGGGAATCAAGCAGGCAGAAAGGGCAAGGCTAGAATACAAGCTATGCATCTTCTCCCCTCCACCATCACAGCAGGCTCGAGACAACCAAATAATGCACCTTTTGTTGTAAATTAAAACATTTATATGGCTACCTTTCTGTTGAGCATCCCAGGACACAAGTGCTTGAATATTTAAGGATACTGCTGGCAATTTGTGATCCAACTGAAAATCAAACACATGAGCATTCTCCCATAACTTTATATGTTTAACTTCTCTTGATTTAACATGGAAAGATGAAGCCATTTTAGTTGTTTCAATATTTGTCTAAGTGGTGTTTGTCTTAGCTTTACAATTAAACTCTTCTGATCTCAGTATTCTAGATTATTTTTGTTCATGATCTCTTTATCATTAATTCATTAAATAATTGAAAGTAACCCTTATTATTGCCTCAACTAGCAATTATTTCTGTGAATCTTCTGAAGGATATGATTAAATTATCTATGCTATGTGTCAAGTACAGTGCTAATCAAAGGGAGAAGAGGATAATTTTTGAACTATTAAACAATTCAGCAGTTGATAAACACATTTGTTAAACTGAACGTTGAAATGAAAATGTGCTTCAGAATTCCAGGATAATGGAAGTTTTTAAAAAACCTACCTATTAAATAGGGAAATATTATAGAAAAGAATGTGGCAATATATGATATTCCATGATGTATACATTTCAAGATTAAGGCAGAGGATTATCAATTTCTTCATACTATATTTATCATCTTTGTATTTTACCACTCTATTCCATTTACTGTAGAGGGAGATGTATACTGGGAAGAATCTCTTCCCCTGAAGGAACACTACAATTTAGCAGAGAGGAATAGTAGGATATAAACCATAGTTTCTTTTAGATCACATTTAAATTAGTAAACTGATTTTCTAAAGGTGTCAGACAGATTGCAACAGTTAGATCCCTCTGTAATACTGGACTAAATAAGGTTTACCCATTTGTTTGTGAGTGTTCACTTTATAAAACCAATTTTAATACTTTGAATTTTAAACTAAGAATGAGTTATGGACCTTTCAAAAGATTCTTATCTCCCTTATAAATAAAAGCCAAATGGTGGTGGACCTTCTCTAGAACATTCCACACGCTCCAAAATCAGTTCGCTCTCTGATCTGTCATTCAGAGGGTCTCCCTATCCACTGGCTGCTTTGCCTGAGTCCTGCCTCCAACATTCTAAACATTTTTCAGTTCCTCTCCCCCACATAGCCAGTCAGAACACAGAGGTTATTTGCATATGCAGCCTCATTGGCCTCTGCCTCGGAACACTGAGGTTGTTTGCATATGCGACTTGATTGGCTTTTGCCTCTAATATTCTAAAGAGTTTTGCTGTTCTGAGGTAAAATGTGTCCAATCTCCAGGTGAGGTCTGGAGATCACTCAGAATTACAACTGCTTTCCGGATGGCAGAGATCAGTTCCCCTGGAGAAAATGGTGGGCTCTGTATCCTTATATGCTGCTGAGGTGGCCCCCATATGACAGCCAGTGTGACATAGCAGCCAGGGCTTCAGAGCACAGGAGAGGCTGCAGGTGTGTGGGGGGTGGAAAGCTGAAGAGTGAGGGGGAAATAAAGGTAGGTTGATGATTGGCTGGGAAGGAGATGGGGTTGCCAACTCCAGGTTTGGAAATTCCTGGAGATGTGAGGGATGGAGCCTGGAGAGGGTGAGGTTTCATGAGGTGTGGGACCTCAGACAGGTACAAAGCCATAGACTCCACCCTCCAAACCAACTATTCCCTTCTGGGGAACCATCATTGCCAATCTCCAGGTGAGGGCTGGAGATCACTCAAAATTACAACTGTTCTTTAGGTAGCAGAGATCAGTTCCTCTGGAGAAAATGGTGGACTCAGTGTCATTATACCCTGCTGAGGTCGCCACAGCAAATTGACACTGAGTGTCCAAGGCTGGGGCACCCACCCAGAGCCTCTTTCTAGAGGTCGTTGCATTTATTTACACAATGGGCCTTTTTCCTAGTAGAAGAATAAGAGTTGGTTTTATACCCTGCTCTTCACTACCTGAAGACATCTCATAGCAGCTTCCGTTCCTCTCGCCACAACAGACATCGTGTGAGGTAGGTGGGGCTGAAAGAGTTCTGAGAGAACTGTGACTGACCTGCATCCTGATTACTAGCAATTTTAAAAATCCATTTGAAAAAATAGGTTTAGGTATGATTTGCAAATTCACTTTTGGATTTGTAAAATCCTCAAACGATATTTTACACTGTATAGTTTTTTATAAAAAAATCTGGTGAATTTTGTGAAGAGAGCTAAAATGAATCGGAGAAAAACATCCTTTCTTTTACAGAATCACTCCAAAAGCACACTTTGTTCTATTTATATTCTATTACATGGTCTGTAGCCTTTTGTAACAGTTACATTTCATTGTGTATTTGCTTCTCTCTGAAACGCCGGGTACCAAGGCAAAATCTCAATAATACTTTGGTAATGAGTTCAGAAATTCCATAGGCATTCTTTTGTATTTCCATAGGTCTTAGGCTCCTCAAGAATATTTATAAATCCAGTTGCAGGAGCTTCAATATATGCATTGAGCTCCCCCATCTGAAGCAGTTTTCAAATTCATTAAAATTAAGGAAACTTACCTATGTATGTTAAGACGCTGAACTGCAGGCTGTGGAAGGTCAGTAGTTTAGCAGTTCGAGACCCAGGTGCCGCAAGACGGAGTGAGCTCCTGTCTCTAGTTCCAGCTCCTTCCAACCTAGCGGTTCAAAAGCAAGAAATTGCAAGTAGATAAATAGGTACCACTTCGGTGGGAAGGTAACAGCGTTCTGTGCGCCTTGGTGTTTAGTCATGCCGGCCACATGACCACAGAAATGTCTTCGGACAGCGCTGGCTCTTCGGCTTTGAAACGAAGATGAGCACCGCAACCCTAGAGTCGGATTCGACTGGCTTTCGAGCAAGGGAACCTTTACCTTTACCTTACCTATGTATGAATTCTTATGCAGGCTTCGATTGGTTTCTGCTATTGAATTGAATGAGAAGCCATGAAGCACTCCATAGTTATGTTCATGCCCGAGTGCTCATTGATGTTTGACTAGGGATGTATGGTTACAGCCTTTAAACACTGAAGTCAATGGGGTCATGAAGTGAATGTGTCCAGGATTAGGATGTTAGAGGGGGGAGGGAACTTCTCTTCTTAATAAAGTCAAGAAACAGATTAACAAAGCTAGAATGGTAACCATAGAAAACCTGTTGCAAGACAGGCCCAAAAGTGACAATAATAAAACACCAGTAGTGATCATCTACAGCTCTTAACTCAAAACAGTTCAATGCATCATCAGCAACTTACAAATCTTACTGGCAGTTCTCTTTCACAAGTACTGGTGGGGGCAAAACCTTTTCTTGCCCACAAACAGCGCCCCCAATCTTAAACAACTCCTCACTTACAATAATGCAACATCTAATTTGAACATGGACACTGGTAACAGAGCTTGCAATAAACCCAGGTGCCAACTTTCCTGCCACATACACCCAGACAATACAATCACTGGACTTAACAACATTAACCATACCATCTCAGGTTCATTCACTTGCTCATCTTCTAACATGGTATATGCCATTAAATGCCAACAATGCCCTTCAGTTCTCTACATAAGGCAAACAGGTCAAATCCTACACCAAAAGATAAATGGACACAAATCTGACATTGAGAATCACAAAATTGGGAAACTTGTAGGAGAACATTTCAGCCTACCAGGACATTCACCGGGGGACCTTAAAGTAGCTGTTTTATTGCAAAGGAATTTCAGAAACAGACTAGAACATGAGATTGACGGATTACAAATTATTACAACACTCAGGACAATGGAACCTCCAGGGTTTAACAGAGATATCAGGTTCTTGTCTCACTACGCATGTATAGATAGGGACTCTGGGGCAAGTGATGCTCTGGCATCTTGGTGCTTGGGGGGGGGGGTCAACAGTGGCAGGGCTTCTAATGTCCTGGCCCCACTGGTGGACCTCCTGATGGCACTGGTATTTCTGGCCACTGTGTGATACAGAGTGTTGGACTGGATGGGCCTTTGGCCTGATCCAACATTGGCATCTCTTATGTTCTTATGTTCTTATGCATGCTAAGTCACTCTGTTCTTGCATCTATTTGTTAACTCTTTTATTACCCATATGCTAATTTGGTACTATTCACAGGTTTTCCCAACTGCTTCAATCCAATCTTAGCTATACTTATCACTCAGTTGTTTATGCATCTTGACTCCAATCAGCTATTTCTGGCAACTAATCCCCCTACCTATATGCAATGGTTGGCAAAGTCTGTTTCAATGTATCTGAAGAAGTGTGCATGCACACAAAAGCTTATACCCAGAATTAAACTTTGTTGGTCTTAAAGGTGCCACTGGACTCAAATTTGTTCTTAATGAAGTATGAATCTATTTATTCTTTCAACTGAGTTTACTATGAAGTGGCAATTTTTAAAAAGGGTTCAGTGTTACAGGAACATTGTTTTGTCACATCAGTTTCTAGGAAGGTTCAGTTGGCTGATCGGTTTTTATGGTGACTATTATTTATCTAGCCTTCTTCATTCTTCTATGGCTGCAATCCTAAGAACACTTTCTTGGGAGTACACGTCATTGAAGTTATGGGAATTATTTCTGAGTAGACTTGCTCAGGCTTGCTTTCTAAAGTTATCTTTCACACTGTGTATATCTGTATACCTTTAATGGCTTGATCTTAAATACATTTACTGAGAAGCAAGTCTCACTGATGCCTGTGGGGTTTGCTTCCTGATAAACAGTGAGGCTTACATATTAATAAGGGAGCTATTTAAAAGGAAGGTCATTTGAAAAATTTTATGTCAGTAGTCTTAATTTCCATGTTCCATAGCATAACTACAAGTTAGTTTAGTTGTAATTGATAAATACCAGTCTATGCATAAGAATGTCAATATAATTTTAATTTACAAGTAAAAGAACAGACTCTCAGTGTTCTTCCCAATGTCAAAAAGTGCAAGTGATGTGAAGGTTACAGCCTGCACTGCCAAATACATTTGAAAGGGGTGGTGGGATGCTTTTATTTACTGATAAGCATTTGCATGCACTTCTAGCAACATCTTTTTCTTCTAGGTTATTAAATACTCACTCAAATGGAACTCTTTCAGCTATCAGTTATTTGGTCATTAATATGAAAGCATTACACATGCAGAAACACACAGACTTTGAACAAAATTACCTTGCAAGATGTTAAAGTTGATCTATCTAGTTATTTATTTCCATCTGATAATTGGTTAAGTCATAGACTGTATCCAATACAGTACACTTCATGCAAATGAAATTAGTCATATCATTTATTTATATTGGACATTAATAAAACTCCATCCTGGAGCTGCTGGTTTCTTTTCTTTAAAATACAGCTTTTCATTTACAGTTCTCAGAGAAGAAGGGGTTGATTTTAATCCAATTACTATAATTTGTGCATAATGCAGGAACACTTAAGGCACATAAATCTTGATCGGGTGACAGGTGCGGATTAGAAGCCGATTTCCCTTCTAGATGCCTAACTCAATTCTTCTCCACTTGATCAATGATTTGTGTCACCATCCTTCATCCTGATGATAAATTAATTATTCCCATAGGAGTGGGTAACACAAAGAGCTCATATTGACCTTTGGGAGAAGGCTATCAATGCATTTCTTCATCTTCAGTGATACATTTTACATTACACATGTACAGTTGAGAGCCAGTATTGTACTGCTTAGAGAGTTTGACTAGGGATATCTGGAGGTTCAAATTCACACATTGTTCTGAAGCTCAGTGAGTGACCATGGGCCACTCCGTTCCAACCTGTCTCACAAGATTGTTGTGAAGATAAAATGGAAATGGAGAGAACCATTTACATCAATATCAGTACTTGAAGAACATGTGGGATAAAAATGTGATAGGCTGATTTAACATTAACTGTTCCCAATATATACTGGGATATTTCCTAATGGAAAACAGGTATCTTAAGAGCATTGCCCCATTTTTAGATAAGGGAAATCACTGAGGGGTTACTCACAGGAAGACCTCCTCCAGTGCAGTGTTTTCTATTTTCTTGACTATAGTGGGATGAAAAACTCATTAAATGATAAGGCATCACTGATCTTAACAATACCCCCATGGAAATATCAAATCCTGTATAGTGGTCCATAATACTACCATGTACATTTACTGTGGGCAGCTGCTTATATGTGGCTGCCAACAGAGAGGATTAAGGTTTAGTGCTTAAACTATCCAAAATGAATTCACACTAATGCATCTTGTGTAAGAGAAGCTCTCAGTGTTGTGCCATACAATCCAATTAGCATCAGTCAAATCCATTTTCTCCCAAGTTAGCTGTCCAAAAATTAATTTTATTGCCCTGAAACTTTGAGCAAAATCAGATGATCAATCAAACCAATGTATGAGCTATTAAAAACCACAATTACATTACTTCAAAGCCATAATTAAAAAGTTTGGTCCCGCTTCCAGTCCCACCATCGATTTCTAAGGGAAATACTTTTTCAGTTATGATGTAAACCCCTATAAATCACAACGTGATGAAGAAAATATATACATTTTAGTCTTCTACATAAAATATGTATCTGGTTGGTATTGTGAGTGGGACAAGAATGAGAAATATTAAATCACTATACATTTGCAACACACTTTTATAACTGCTTGGGTTTGAAGTAAAGTATAATTTGGCACTTTATTGATATTTCCAGTATTTAAAGCTGACAAGCAGTACATTAAATTTTACCATGTAAATCTGATCTGACAATAAAAAGCCTTTTGCAATCTGCTTTGCAACGGTTGCAGTAAAATAAAATGAGAAGTGCCAGGCAGGAAATGGATTGTTCTGTCTACTAATCCTTCCCTGAGAGCGGCTCTTCCAAGCACTAGATATCTTTTGCTGAGAGTGTCAGTTCTCTTCTTGCATCTTTTCCTTTTTTCAAACAAGAAAGCCTACTTGTTTTAAGGACCTGGTCCAACTCAGGGAGCTGCTTTTTCTTCTTCAGGAAAACATTGGCATCGTATTTTTCTTTGCAGATCCTTAATCATTACCAATGCTACTCCAGGGGTGGGTGGGTAGGCAAAACCTGTTCTTGAACACATTATCACCAAAGTATAAGACACTGGGTTGCAATTGTTCTTCTGAGCAAAGGAATAGTGATGTACTTGACCTCAATATATCCTAGTATTCTCACACTGACTTTGTAAACATGTGCTCAAGTCACTTAGCAGAAATGACGTTACTGGATATCGTAAATGGCTGTGCAGTGGAAAAGTTGGTCATGGAGCCAACAAGAGGGGTAGTGATTTTGGATATCATTCTGAGCAGGGCTGAAGATCTGGTGCAAGATGCAGTGACCACAGTGCTATTAAGTTCATCATTCATTTCAGTGGAAAGTTATCCCTAAAATCCAAAAGAGTAACATTTTATTTCAAAAGAGGGAACTTTACAAAAATGAGGGGAAAAGTTAGAAGGAAGTTGAAAGGGAAACACAAGAGAGTCAGATCTCTAGAGGATGCTTAAAGATGTTTAAAACCACATTAAGTGAAGTCCAGATAGAATGCATTCTATCTGGAAAGGTACATCCAAGTCTAAAAGGATGTTGGCATGGTTAACAAGGCAGGGAAGCCATAAAAGGCAAAATGCTTCTTTAAAAAATGGAAGGCCTCCCCAAATGAAATGTACAGAAGTGACTACAATGTCTGGTAAAATAAATTTAAGTTATTAATTAGGCGTGTGAAAAGACAGTTTGAGGAGTAGATTGCTAAAAGCATCAAGACAAACACCAAACATTTCTTTAAATGTATCCAGAGTAGGAAACCAGCCAGAGAAGCAGTTGGGCCTTGGATGGCCAAGGAGTAAAGGTATTGTTAGCTTGATTCCCACTTTATGTACAGCGGGGGTTAGGGGTGGGTATAGACCAGTGTATACAGAGGTCAGAACCAGAACCAAGACTCCGTACTGTATAATAATTGAATTCAGAGGCATACAAAAACAGTTTCACACTCACACGCGCACATGTTCCTTTAGTTACAATAGAAATAGAAAGCAATCAGTTTGGAAAATAATAACCTTTAGCTAATACTTGGATGAGAACATGAAAAGGGAAGCGGTTGATACTTATCTGATCCAGTAGAGAACTCGACCTTCACAAGGAAGAATGCGGGAACAAAAGATCTAACTAGAGGAATCCTACTTCACACAGTTGGGACCAGCCAACACGTGTGGGCTTCTTGGCTGCAGTCCAAGAGAGCACGTGAGAATTACCTTAGGTAGAACTTAAGTTGCAAAGGTGGGGTAAAGATGGCTAGTGTGGAACAAAGGTTGATCCTCGCCTTTTAAAACCTAGTTTGGGGATTGGCATCTGTGCCAACCTCATACCTGTAGTCCGTCCCATTCCCTAAACCTATTGGTTACTGGGATGTGACATATCTACCTAGAGGGAGTGGGCAATATTCAAATCGTAACCTTTAACTCAATTGAAGCTTCTGGTCAAGGTGTGAAACTCTTGGTACCCAGGAAACCTTTGATGTGTTGATGCTCTAGCTGGTTCCCAAGCTGTAAACAGGAAATAGTCTCTGAGATGCAAACCAGATTTCAGGGTTACGTGTTAACCAGAAATTCCTTAATGGTGGAGGACCTGTTGTTTGTGAGAGTCCTCTTAGCTGACCATAATGGAGAATTTCTTCTTCTTCCCAGGCTGGGCGGGTAGGTGTGTGTGTGTGTCTTCATATCAGTGCAGGCAGCACATCAGCATAGCAGCTTCCAGATGCAGGCAGACCAAAGCACACAGTTTTCCCAAACCCATACACAATGCAAGTACATTCCATACATACATATATCAGCACAACACAAATAAAATACCATTTTAGGCACATTCCTTAACAGTATTGCAAGAAGAAGAAGAAGAAAAAAAAGGAGGAGGAGGAGGAGGAGGAGGAGGAGGAGATTGGATTTATACCCCACCCTTCACTCAGAGTCTCAGAGCAGTTTACAAACTCCTTTCTCTTCCTCTCCCCACAACAGACACCCTGTGAAGTAGGTGGGGCTGAGACAGAAACTGCTGTTTTTTCAAGTGGGGAATCAAACCAGGCTCTCTTAGATTAGAGTCCACACACTTAACTACTACACCAAACTACTACACCACTACACCAAGATGGGGAGATGGCAGAGAAGCTCAATGAATTTTTAACTTCTATGTGGAAAATGCAAAGGCACATACCCATGCCACAGCCACTGTTTTTAGGAAAGGAGTCTGAAGAACTGAATCATAGTGAGATTATGAGGGATGAAGTTCTAGACCTAATGGGGAAATTCGGTTCAACAGCCCACGGCACAGCCGTTGGGCTGGAGGAGCGCCTTTGCCTCCCTACTGGATGAGGCAGGCTGGGGTTTGGCGCCAAAAGTGCCATATATGGGCATCTGGTGGGGGCAGGGCCGAGGAAGTTAAGGACGGCCCTGCATCTTCTCCCCAGCAGTCCCGTGCGATCGTCGGAGAGGGCAGAGCTCCTGTGTGTGGCTCCCCCTTTTTCGGGCCGGGTCGGTCCGCCCTGTCTGCTGCGCCGGCTGCTCCCTGCTCCAGGGAGGTTGCGGGCGCGCTGCCGGCCGTGCGGTCCCTCGACCCTCGTCCGACCTTGCCCGCCCGCCCTCTGCGCTGGGATCCCTCGGCTGACCGACGGCGGCGGGAGACCGCCCACTTGCCCACTGAGTTGCGCGGGCACTCGCCGCTCCGTTGCTGCTGCCGTTGCCGTGTGGGGCCCTGGCGCGGTGTCTGGGGCCCGGGAGGCTGCGGCGGCACACGCGCGGGGGCTGGACTGGTCTCCTGCAGGCACGAGGTGGCGGCTGGCTTGGGGTGGGAGCGGAGCGCCTGCCCCGCGTCCCAGCGCTCTGCGCTGGGATCCCTCGGGCCTCGTCCGACCGGCGGCGGCGGGGGACCGCCCGCTCGCCCACCGGGTCGCGTGGGCGGTCGCCGCTCCGCTGCTGTCATCACCCTGGCGTGCTGTCTGGGGCCCGGTCAACTGCGGCGGCGCACACACTGGGGCCGGACTGCTCTCCCATGAGCACGAATGGTGGCTGGCTTGGGGTGGGAGCGGTGCCGAGCCTGGCAGGGCCGGCTCCGCCCACACCGCGTTCCAGCACTCTGTGCTGGGACGCTGTTGCCTTCCCGCCTTTCCCGCAGCGGCAAACCAGCCCCCGACCGCCATTGCCTTAGAAGCCCAGGGGGACTGCTTTAGGGAGGAGACAGTTATGGGGGTGGCTGGCCTTTGGGATGCCTAACAACCATGACTGTTGTTATGTCGTGGCCACAGTGGGGCATAAGGCCTGGTCCTTGGATGAAGGCACAGTTCTTGGGGGGTATTCCTGAAGACCCTTGGTTGTGTTAGGGTATGGCGCCTATTGCTTTGATTAGAAGCTTGATTATTCATTTATATTTGGACCATGGTTCCCTCTAAGCTGGGTTGGTGTGAGCTAGCTCACAGATGTTTAGCCTCTGGCTCACGCATTTTTGTCTTAGCTCAGGAAGGATGGTTCCAGAGCGAACTAATTTGTGCAGCAGCCAAATCGCACGCTCACAACTTTAATGCCAGTAGCTCACAAAGTAGAATTTTTGCCGGATCTGAATGGCTTTTGAGCGAAGAAAATGTTTACTTTGCCTAAATAATTAGTAACAAGCACAGCAGCGGTCAGTCGTTGGGCAGCTATTTTCGGTGCTGTGTTCGGTCAGCCATTTTTGGCTTGGCTCCCTCTAAGATTGGTTGGGCCAGCTTGCTCACACCGTTGGCCTCAGCCCGCACATTTGGTCGG
>NW_015172554.1:2467011-2469604 GCF_001447785.1 Gekko japonicus
ACCCATGGGGGGTGACCATAAGTCTGTGTGCTTTGGCAGCGCATCCAGTTGATAACCTTGGTCATTGCCGGTGGGTATGGAATTATGGTTCTGGCCCCTAGCCACCACCTTATAGCTCCCTGCTTTGTAGTTTTGACTGGGAGGATATAAGGTTCACCAGGTGATAGGAAAGGGTTGGATGCTGAAGGACAGTCGGCAGGGATATCCTTCCGCCTGTGATGCCCATGGGATGGGCACTGTGACCCAGGGGCCTAGCTACAATTCTACTAAGCCTTTTAGGATGGGGTGTTAACCATTTGTCTCTTGTTGAAGGGGGTACACCTACACTGAGGGTGACCAAGGCTGGTGCACCAACAGCCCGGGACCTGGTTTCATTTTCTGTTTACAGGGCCCCCGGAGCTGCAACAGCTACAGACAGCACGGAAGGACATGCTCAGTGAGCAGGGCCCTGCACAACTTGCCTTTTGGCTTCTGGTCAGCAGCAGGTCAGATGCCTCGGCTTGCCCTCCTCGGCATGGGTTTTTTCCTCTGCTTCGGGGACTGTAGGATGGGGGCTGCGGCAAAGGAGTAGGCTAGGGAGCACTCCAGCTTTTATGGCCAAGATGGTTCTGGCTTACCCCTGGCCGGGTTCCCGCTAGGCTGAGGTGGTGGGAGCTTGGTGTGGTTGTCAGCCTCCGGCTCCACGTTTTGTCTTTGCTTGGGCGGGATGGATCCAGTGGGCAATATTTGGGGCAGCGGCCGTGCTTGCTCACAGCTCGGGGCCAGAGCTTCCGGGGGGAGTTTTTGCTCACGGGACCTGTAGCTAAGAGGGAGTATTGCCCTGGACATGCAGGTCTGGAGTCTGGACATGGCTGATTCTGCACAAAAGGCGGACGGCCAGGTTTGCTTCTGACCCTCCAGTAACAGTGACTTCACTGGGGGTGTGTGGAGAGCCGTATCGGTTTTTTCTGACCCCCCCTTCTTTGTAGGTCAGTAGGGGCTGGTAATAGCCAGGTCTAGGTTTTGCAGGGGGCTTAAGTTGCCCATGGGGCTGGTCTAGTCTGGTGGGTGAGCAATGCATGCCGGGGCATCGCCACTGGCATGGCGTCCCTACTCGGTGGGATTATTGTTTATACTACCTCCAGGTGGGAAAGATTCCCTTTACTTGAGCCCATGTATTCAACAGGATACCCTGTTATTTCACGCAGGGTGTTGTTAAGCCATTGTGCCATGGGTGAGCACACTGTACCAAGTTTTTGGGTACAGGTTGGGTGGTAAATGGTTTCTGGACGCCCAGCCCTTAGGTTAGCCTTGTAGGTAAGTCTCCATTGATGTAAAGGAAGCTAATTAATTCATTGGGCTGGCCGGGGTTAACAGAATTGGGAGCTAAGTGCTGCGGTTGACCCGTATTTCTGAAGCTGGGAGTTGCACATCCTCCCTGTTTATTGGCATTTAGGAAGTTCCTTAACAGACTCTCCTATATGGAGGTTACAGTGGGACACTGAGTGTGGGAGATTTCTTATCATCTTTGGTCCCCCAGTTTTCCTGAGGGTGTGCATGCCTTTTTTGCTGGCAAGTGCGCATATGTGACAGTCAGGTATGGAGAGGCTGCGAGGCGGGGGGAAGCCCTTGGGGTTGTCTCCCGAAAATGCAGCTGGATGGTAGTCAGTTTAATCATAGGATGCCGGCAGTAAGGTGACAGTCCCACCGTAAACGAGGGGACAGGTGGGAGGTATTTTCCTGTTCCGACCACCAGTGAGGATAGAGCAGTGGGGGGTATCTGTCTAACCACTGCTACCAAGAAAATGGTCAGCAGGTTAGCTACGCCTCCTGCTAAATTTGGTGACCGGGGTGTGTTGTACCCTGTGCCTTTCACTGCTGAGCTGGAAAGAGGTGATTATGGCAACGTTGTAGTACCCTATATGGTTCGGACTTTGCAGGGACATGGGTGGATCTCCTGATGGCAATGGTGTTTTTGGCCACTGTGTGATACTGAGCGTTGGACGGGGGGGGGCCTTTGGCCTGGTCCGGCATTGGCGTTTATTATGTTTTTATGTCTCATTGTATTGAGGTTGAGGTGGTGTATCAATCTCACCCAGGCGCAGACCCAAGGAGATTTATGTAGGTAAAGGAAGTTTATTAAGGGTGGAACAACCATGGGGTGCAGGGAGGCCTTACATGGTCAGATCCATGCACTATCCTTCATAGGACTCCTGGATGTCTGTAGGAACTTGACTTCACTTATTGCCTAAGGTGGAGCGCTGCACTGGGAATCGGTGCTGCAGTTGCACGGCACATGCAGTTTTCATGCGGCTGCAGCGATTTGAGTCAGAGAGGTATAAGAGTTCGCCTCGTGGCAGCTCTGGCCGCCTATGGGCAGCGGGGTTTAATGACTAGCTGCTTGCCAGGGCCAGGAGCATCTTTAACACCTGTGGAGTTGTCCTGTTATGGAGCCTTCGAAGCCTGCTGGCAGACGGGAATTTTGGGCCCACTCCTGCCACTATAGAGCTGCTTGGGAGTGGCCATGGGTGTGCCCAGTGGACATTTTAGCGGTGGAGAGACACTTTACCGTTTGGTTCTACCTGTGGCCCGGGTCAGGTAATTGAACGGATGC
>NW_015172554.1:2469620-2478861 GCF_001447785.1 Gekko japonicus
GGCCGGGCCGCTCATTGCGCCGAGAAGATGCCCTATGCTCAGCGGGCAGTCATCATCGGGCCAAGATGGAATGGCAGGCATGCCGGGGTCTACGAGCTGGGCCTGCTGCAGTTCTGCTAGGGACACTTGCCCTATCTAAAGTTAGGGCTGCCTTTGGGGCAGCAAGTTTGCCTGATCAGGGGCAAGGTATCCCTGTTGGTCCTGTTGAGGTTAGTGAAAACAGGACCAGGGGACATTACTGATTGGATGGCTATATCCCGCTGGGTTGCGGGGATTATGGGTCCGTGGCTCGCCACAGGAGTGGGAGTGCGGCTGCAAGTTTGGCTGAGTGGTGGCATTGCCACATCTGAGCAGTCATGTTTGGCAGGCCGAGCGCTGCCGACAAGATGCGACACATGCCTGAGCGGGCATGTACATATTTCCGGACAACCACGGCAAGGGCTTTGAGGCTGTGGGCCTCCTGGTTGGGCGCGGAGGCCTAAGCAGAGGCTTGGCCTCAGCGATGGCAGGTTGCTATGTGGTATACAGATTGCGGTCCGGTGAGCACCAGCTGACACCCATATTTGGGGTTGAAGGGGTCCTGTGAGTACAGTCTTTGTGCCTTGCGGCATGGGGCGGGGAAAACGGACTGCCTTCGGGACGGCCCTGTTTAGGTCCTCTCTTTGAGCCTTGCGGCTTGGGGGATGGGGCTACAGGGTTGTCTTGCAATGGCTAGCCGGCCGGATGGTAGCCCCTGCAGTGGGCTCCCACCCGGGGCAGGGTGGCTCGCCCTGTGGACTAGGTAAGGGAGGGGTCCTTGACCTCTGGCCTTGACCATAACGCAATCTGTTTTGCCCTTGCTTTTGGTTCCAGTTAAAGTCAGTTAATAAAGTGGCCCTGTATTTAAACCCAGCACTTGTGTCTGCCTTGTTATTCCAGCTTGGGGGGCAATTAAAAACCAATGAGTCTCCAGGTCCTGATGGCATACACTCCAGGGTTTTTAGGGAACTGAAATGTGAGACTGATGACATACTGGTCGCATAAAAGGATTTGACCTGCAAAACAGATGGGTAGAGGGCGCATCAAATGGGCACAATCATACAGCAACATCTGGGAAGCGTAGCGCTCCTAGCACCAAGCCGTACCATTGGCCCGAAGAAGCGAATTTTAAAAGAACCAGCAAAAGGGTAGTATCAACCTGAAAATGCGGGTCGCAGGCGAGCGTTGGATCATGGAAGCGGAGTTAATCCGGTGCATCTGGCACGCGCATGCATCCCGTCGCACCAGAAGTGTTTTTTCTAAGCTCCCATGGTATGCGAAGAAACGTATGATTGAGCATGCACAAGATTGCGAAAGCAAAACCCATGCCTCGCAGAGCGCCACCAAACTAAGTGCGGACCTAGCACCCGAACAAAACAGTCAGTAGGCATTGCAGCAGATACCCCCCCCCCCCCCCGTAGGTGCCACTGCTGAGGAACGATGCCGAAGGCTCGTGGGAAGTCATGGAAGTGGCCACAGATATTGGCCCTGTTGGCCCTGTGGGGAGACAAGAAGATACAGGCCTCCTTGTCGGGGTTGCACAAGAACATTGAAATATTCGATAAGGTGGCGGCAGGCATGGCTGCCTGGGGACATAAGAAAACCGCCATTGAGTGTTGCGCAAAAGCGAAGTCTATGCGGCTGAAATACAAAAAGACTGTGGCCCTGAATGAGAAGTCCAGCAACAGCCCAGTAACTTGCTCCTATTACGAGGAGCTCCATAGAATTTTGCACAAAAATGAAGATATACATCCAGAAGCAGAAATCGTACTGAGCCTTGAGAGGCCACCTCCTCAGAAGAGGCATCTCTGGTGCTCTTCTCTGAGGATTCCCAGGACACATCTGAGCCACGGCCATCCACCAGCAGCCAGGCAGGTAGGTCAGGGCACCAACACGGCACACTGCCCAGGGCAGCGGGCAGAAAAGGTCCATACAGAATGGGGGGGACACTGCAAACATTAAAGAGCCAGACCGTCTGCCCACACCACATGGCCCCACACCAATCCCAGCCCAACGTACCCAAGGAGCATCCCACCACTGCAAAGGCTCCCACACAGGTGAGCCCCAAGATAGGGAGGAGCACCAGCAGACACCCCAGGGTCCACACATCCCTACTCCTGACTCCTTTTAACTACAGGATTCGCCTGTCATTGCTCTAGGTATGACAGACTGTTTCTGATTTAACATGTTTTAGAACAGCCAGGGTTATCCCTATAGTGGAGTAGTCTGGCAACAGATTTAGAGTGCCATTCAAAATTGACAAATGGTCACTTATTTATTTTTCCTGTCAATAAACCTTTTAAAGTAGCCCAGCAGGTTGGCACTGGCTAAGCAAGTAAAGCAGCTGCCGGGGACAGATCAGGTTCCAAAGAAGTTGAATTTCCATCTGATGCTGGCCACCATGACCGCTGGAGCTGAGTCAGGAGAAGCAGAGCAGAACATCAGCAAAGAAGTTGGTTTAATGAGAGGAAATGTGAATGCCGGGAATGAAGGAAGTAGTCCCAAGACTAGGGGAGACACAGCAACTGCAAAGGACCAGAAATCAAGAAAAGGCTGAAAACATCTGCAAGGTTTTGAGTTTCAAAATCCTCATATTGGATACTGGCAGAAATTCAACTGGGGACGTTTTTTTTTTTAAATTCCTCGGCAGCCAGGTGGCCTGAAATGAAATTAAAGCACCATGCAAGGCAGTCTTGTGGGTAGCCCGTGCCCCATGGGCCTTCAAGTGCTCATCCCTTGTGCTTAATAGTCTACATTGTGTCTTTCACAGTCCAGCTGTCAATAAGTGCAAAATATTTGATGACTTTGCTAGGCGTGCTAGTCACTGCAAAAGGGCTGAGGCTTCCTTCTGTAACTATCATGGCAAAGGGAGAACTGCAGACGGTCCCTGTTACAGAAAATGGGGAAGATGATATTAGCGGTTTCCAGGCGTGTTGCCTCAGGCTTCTGCTGTCACTTATGCCACCTGTAATTGACAACGTAATCAAAACTGATAGATGGGGCAGAGGAGAAATGTATTCTCAGAATACACGAGGACTGTAGTGGCAGAGAAACATCTGATAGGGAAGAAATTCCTGCATAATATATTTTCATGGCTCTATTTCCGAGTATTCTCATTCTTACTATGTTGTTCAGTACAGCATCTTATGCCCTCTTTAATGGTGCCAAGAAGTCTCTGTGCTGGTGGCATGTATATTATATATGATACAATATGTTTCACTAGTATATATGGGCGATCAATGTTTCCTCTAAGCTGTGGAGTCTTGTGAGCAAAAAATCTACTTTGTGAGCTACTGGCATTAAAGTTGTGAGTGAGCAATCTGGCTACTGCATAATTAGTTTACTCTGGAGCCATCCTTCCTGAGCTAAGACAGAAATGTGTGAGCTGGAGGCTGAAAAACTGCAAGCTAGCTCACACTAACTCAGCTTAGAGGGATCACTGATGGGTGTGTGTGAATGCCAGGGGATTTTGCAATGGGACTAAGAGAATCCATCTTTCCTGCACTTGACATTGTTCCCAGCACTTTCTCTTTGCCTTGACTTGAGATTTCTGCAACAATAAGAGAACTGGCCTTCATACTCCGACTCACAGTTTACTTTGGAAGAATAAAAGGCTTATTAGATTTAAATAAGACATGCATCCACAAGCAAGCTCCAGCTCGGAAATGTAATCCTTAGATATATTTATACCTGAATGATGCACGCCCACTGAATCCTATCAAGCAGTAGGGCAATAATTAACTCTGGCCCTAAATTTGTCTTCTTCCCTGAGAGACCTTGAAAAGTATGATGAACTTCCAAGATTTCATGATCAGAAGCAACTAGTCATAAGGACAGTTCAGTCACTTTTCATTTTTAGAAAAAGAACTTTTCCCCTAGCATTGTTCACTGACAGGAAATTGTTCATTTTTATTTACTTACTTAATTTTTATGCCTTTCTTTTTGAAGGGGACCCAAAGCAGCTTACATCACTCTCTTCTCCTCTGATTTTATCCTCCCAATAACAGTGTGAGGTAGGTTAAGTTGAGCGTGTGTGCCTAGCCCATGGTCACTTGGTGAACACCATGGCAGAGTGGGGATTTGAACCTGGGTCTCGCAGTTCTTAGTCTGACACTCTAACCACTACACCATACTGGAAAAGGAAGTGTTTTAAGTTATTCACACAAAAATTAAAGTGATACATTCAAATGGAAATGTCTGGATCGCTCTATTTTTCTTTCTGAGTGATGGCAAGCCTAAGAACTCCATTGTAAGTGGCACAGAAAAACCCTCATTTTCCCCCCATGATGATTTCCCCTAACTTATTGATGAAGTTATTGTGACACGTGGAAAGGAAATGTTTTCAGTGATGTTCTTGATTTTGCTAGTTGCTTAGATCAAATGCTCAAAGGATGGTTGTTTCTGCATTGAGTGAGATGGTAGTCTGACAGAAGCCCTATGTGCATCACCCCTTTGCAGGCTGACTGAATGCACAGAGAGAGTGAATGGGCACAGGCATACTGGCTCTGTTCCTTGCCTCTACGTGATTGGTCAGACTTGGTCGCCAGCCATCCGGATCGCCGAAAGGAACAACGAGGCCGCCAGAGAGGAAGAAGGACTATGCCGCATGGGTGCTGGTAGGATATCCCCTCCCCAAGAGAATTGTGGCCCTAGCTAGGTATTAACTACGCAGTAGTTCATTGTAAACCGCTCTGAGACCCATTAGGGGTCATGGGCGGTATATAAATCCCATGTAAATAAATAAATAAATAAATGAGCACAGCACCTAAGTGCAAAGGAAGTGTCTGTGCATATGCTCTCTCCCCATGATGGGCAACATTTAGAAAACATCATTCTTAATGGGGGGGGGGGTGTACAGCAGACACTTCTTATACACTTTTGCACAGTGCAGATGACCTGGCAACTGTGTGGAGATGGAGGGTGGGCCAGCATGCTCATGCCCACTCCCTCCCTGTGCACTCAGTTAACTCATGGAAGGGTCCTGTGCAGAGCACTATGGACATGTTAGATCTTAGCATGACTGTAGGACCAGACACATCCCCTCTCATGCACACGATTGCATGCAAGGCAAATTAAGTGCAAGGAAATATTACTTTATGGACATGTATAATGCAAGGTTTTGTGACAAAAACATGCTGATATATGAAATTAAAATTCCAGTTTCAACACCTACTTAGAAATTGCCCAATTCTAATCTGTTTGGAAGGATTACGTTCCCAAGACTGAAAAGAATGTAATACTCTATGGACAACAGGCATTTTCTTTTGCTGTAAGTTATTAAAAAAATACTGACAATATCTTTCAGAACAGAACAACTGATAAAGGACATGATTTCAAAAACACAAAATCCAGGAGATCAGAAAGGTCAAACATAATGGGGAAATGAACTGCTGAAAAGACTAGGGTTGATGATGGGGGGGGGGGTTGCTCCTCCATTCCATTTCAGAAATTATATTTCATATAATATGCTAGACTCAACTAATTTAAATTAAAGGAAATGGAGGCATACAGCAGAAGAAACAGTTATTATTGGTGGCTTGGGGTGAAGGATTATGCTTGACAAGGAAGTCACATTCATTTGTTTGTTTGTTTATAATATATATGCTGCCTTTTCAGAGACCTGCTTGAGGCACTCATAAAATGAAACATGATACTATCATTAAAAAATTAAACCATTAAAAATTCAACCAAAGAAACCCCAGGGCATAAAAGCACATCAAAACCCAGAGTATAAAACATCTAACCACCTAAGGAAGAAAAAGTTCTCATAATAGTCTTTAAACTAAAATAGGGCTGCCAACCTCCAGGCAAGGCCTTAAAATATCTGAGAATTATAACTGAACTACAGACAACAGAGATCAGCTACCCTGCAGCTTCTTTGGAGGGTTGACACTATACCCCACTGAGGTTCCTCCCCCGCCCCAAACCCCACCATCTCCAGGCTCCACTCTAAATCTCCAGGAATTTCACAACCCTAAGCTGACAACATAAGCAGCGGGGGGGGGCATTAAAGATACACCCCCTACTTAGACGTCTGGGTACAAATAAAGGCCGGGTGCCTAAATGCAAGTGGAGAACCTCAAGCGGAAGGACACTGAGACCCTGTCTCAGGTCACTACCTGCTGCTGCTCTGCAGGTAGGGAAAGAGGGAGTGTTTGTGAGGAAGTTCTCAAATAGCAAGATAGCATAGCATAGACATAGGAAGTGCCCCTTAGACTAATTCATACAACGTAGGGTTTTTTGCACACAAAAGTAAAGTGTGACCCAGACAATCATGGGTATAACTTCCAGCAAATTCCATTATTATGGTGCCATTATAGTAGCAGCAATGATTGCAGGAATTATTACCAGCCATTACATTTCCTGATTCAAGTGTTATGTTTCTCTGTGCATAGATTGGGATCGTTGTAAGGAAGAAAGACAGAATTTGTAAACTTGCCCCAAGTAATACCAGTATCTTATTGTTTCTATTTTCTGTTGCCATGTTTTGGGCATATTTCAGAGATTTGTGTGCTATTTTCAATCTCATAAACTTCTTCCTCTTATTATATGAAATTCATCAACAGTATTTATGGGTATTTGTGTAACGGAGGGTTTATTTGTTCTCTGTGCTAAGAACACGGTTACCTACCTTTCAGCTCAAGGTAATGCACTGAAAGTGCAATCCTAAACAAGGGTATACCCTTCTAATCTCATTCTCTTCAATGGACTTGAAAACAGGGCCGGCCTCAGGTTTTTTTCCCCACTAGGCGAGGGTACCTTATGGCACACAGACACCCATGCAGCCTATTTCTGGCACCCCTCTGGGGGTGGCAGGCAGAGAAAGCCAGTCTGCTGCTTTAAATGGGGCCCTTTGCTGGATTTCTGGCTATTGAAAGTCAGCCCCGTTGAACATGGGGGGGGGGCTGATTTCTGAGTAGATGTGCCTCGGACAGGGCTGCATGCCCAGCTAGTTGGAATCACCCTCAGTGGAACCCGGCCAGTCCACGGTGGGAAACAACCCCAATGTGTCGGGAGGGACTCCTGTGTCTCCAGGCTGGGGGTGGGAGGGGGAGCTAACCCGCCATCCCTTCCAAGGCGCTTGGCTGCCCGAAGCCTCCCTTGGACACCTGGATGGCACTCCACTGGGCCAGGGACTCCTGCTGCCAGCCAGGCCAGGGGTTGTGACCCCTCCCCGCGAGACAGAAGGAGCAGCAAAAAAAAATCTCATTTCTGCGGTCTGGAGCTTCGCCGTGCAGAACTGCGGTGCCAGGACTCGGGAGCCGCCACCGCCTCCTCCCCGATGGAAAGCCTTTTGCCGGCAGGTGCACCCGGGAAAGTGCCTCTCTCTGTGCCACTCTCTCTCTGCACCTCTCTCTCTCCAGTGCCGGGTTGTGTTGTAGGGGATAAAAAGGAGCAGGGCAGAGACCAAGGTAGGATGCCCTGAGCTCTGGGGACTGATGGCAGAAGATGGGAAATACAGATCGTCACTTTTGGTGGGGGCGGCAGGCCAGGCAGCACCCTTCCATGAGGTGGCGGTGTGGCGCCCCTAGGCAAATGTCTAAAATTTTCTATGAGTGGGCTGGTCCTGCTTGAAAAGGTGTTCCTGCTTTGGAAAGTATGGTTAATCTCTTCTGGGGTCTAAATGGAACTCCCAAAAGAGAGGTTGACTTTTTAAAAATTAGAATTAAACATTTAAAAATTCTGTTCCAATATGTGACTGCTCCCTTTATTTAACTAGAGTTGACAAAAATGTCTCATTAGGATTCCCCACCTGTTCTGAAACATTGCTAGTAATGAAGTTTGATAGCAGAGTCATATTATGCAGTTGAGATAAGCAGTGAATTTCCTCCTAAGTAGATGGGGATTCTACATCTATTAGTACTTGACATTGCATGCCTGTTGTAGATTTGGCTTTCATTCAGCAAATCAAATCTGATTCTAGTGAGGCATGTATAATGCTCTTGGCAACAGAAGCCAACAAGAACATTAATAAATCATGGCCATAATTTGAATTCCAAAACAATATTTTGCATGCAGTTTTATTACCAACATTAGTGTTTACTATATTTTATGTGTTTAGCCCACTCCCCCTTACCTATTTTGCTTTGCCTGGCAAATTAAGTAATCAAACATCCTGTAGTAGATTAGTTTACAAAGGTCTCTAATGACACAATTAAAACTAGGAATAGATAAATGACAAATTAGAATGCACAATGAGGGCTGAGACCTATGAGATGATTAAGGATGTTATTTATTTGTGGCATTGCATTAATGTCAGGCATATGTGCCTGCATGCCACACATCCTCCAAGAGTGGATATTAATGTCATTCAGACTTTGGCACACACAAAATTGAAAAACAAAACACCAGAACCTTCCAAATTCAGAATCTACTGTAGATGCAGGAGAAAATTGTTTGCAATGAAATGTGGATTTACTACCCACTAGAATCACTGTCTTTTGTTCTATATATTTATACCAATTTATCCCATGCATTCAATGAGTTTAGGATGATGAATATATTTTCCCCTCCATTTTGCTCCCACAACACCCTCATGTGGTTGGTTAGGATGAGAAACATGGACTGGCCCAAGGTCACCAGTAATTTTCATAGTGTGGGGGCATTCAAAGTTAGGTCTCCCAGGTCCTAATCTGATACTTTATCCCCTTATGTTCATTATTTTATTTTTGTCCATTAATATATAACCACATAAGAGAAGAAGGGGTGGGGGGGAACTAGCATGAAATAGAGCTCATTTCAATATAGAATTATATATCTAATAGCCAAGTCGCCCCCTGGTGTGCGGATAGCTAAATCCGCACACCGGGGGAACCTGGGGGGGAGGGGGAGTTTTGTGCATACGTGGGGTGGTCCCCAGGTGTGCACAAAAATCTGAAAAGTTTAAAAAAACCTGGGGGGATACTTAAATCCCCCCAAAACTGACAGAGCGTTCCCTGCGCAGGGAACGCTCTGCAGCCGGCCTCACTGTCGCCGCCACCTCGAAGCCAGCCGGCCGGACGTGTGAGAGGAAGGGAGGGCATGAGGCCCGGCCGGCTGCAAGCCGTTGGCCCTCGCTTAGGGGGGGGAGGCAGCCGGCCTCGGCGCCAGCCTCGCTTGGGGGGGAATGCAGCCGGCCTCACCACCGCCTCGAAGCCAACCGGCCGGGTGCAAGGGCAGCCGCGAGGCCCGGGTGGCTGCAAGCTGCTGGCCCTCGCTTGGGGGGGGGGAAGCAGCTGGCATC
>NW_015172554.1:2478925-2542518 GCF_001447785.1 Gekko japonicus
GGCGGGGGGAAGATCCAGCGGGGGGTGGAGGACAGGGAGGAACCGGCAGGATGGGGGGGGAAGCTTACCTGCTCCTGCTGGTTCCTCCTCCGGCAGGTCGGTTTGGAGCTCCCCCCCCCCGTGAGTTTCGCGGTTCTTCTTTCTTGTACTTCCCTATTTTCTCCTTGGCACCCCACTTCCAGTGGAATATGTCACTAAGCAGTCACTTCATCTATCTTCAGCTTTTTATACAACACAAGGGGTAGCCAAGAGAAGTAGAAATGGAGCGAACCATTATTAGAAGTGCACAGCAATTAATAAGGCTTTGTCTGAGGAGTGCACCTTTTGAAACTTGTCTTAATTCAAATATAAATAGCAGTGACATGAAGATCTCATTGGTCTGGTGGACACCATTGTCTTTTTACTCTTAGCGGCTGCTAAAGTATGCCGACTGGAAGGCTTTTCAAGAATGCATCTGGGAGCTTCTCCATGGTTTTTTATCCTTCTAACAGTACATTGTTCAAGCAAAAAGAGCCTTCATCATCTCTCCAAACATCTCTGTTGAGCAAAGAGTATGGACTTTCAATATCTCATTGTTCTGTGCAGACAATAATACATCTTTCTGGTACACTTGGATTTGAAACAGCTTTTCAAAATATTTGGCTCTCAGCTGAAAGGAATGACAAATACTGTGATATTGTCATGTCTAGATTAAGTGTGCACTCAAAGTAAAATATTGATCAGAGACACAAGAATAATCTAACTGAAGTATTAGTTGCATATTGGTCTTTTTTCCTTGTAGAAGACTTCTCAGAGGTTAGTTTATGTGTGTGTTAAGTGCCATCGAGTTGCTTCTGACATGGTGACTTTATGAATTAATGACCTTCAAAATGTTCTATCATTAACAGCCTAGCTCAGGTCTTTCAAACTGAGGGCCATGGCTGCCTTTATAGAGTCAATCTATCTCGTTTAGAGTCTTCCTCTTTTCCTGCTGCCTTCCAATTTTTCTAGCATTATTGCCTTTCCAGTGACTCATGTCTTCTCAAAATCATTTTATCTTCTAGGGAGATTTCAGGCTTTATTTGAGCTAGAACCCACTTATTTGTCTTTTTGGTAGTCCACAAAATGCACCGCCCCCCTTACCAATTGCCACGTTTGCAGCCCATGCTAGGAGGGAGCCCAGGAAGATGGCTGCTAGCAATCCTGCCAACTTGATGACAGCAATTTCTTGCAGTTGTCCCCCTGGGGTGGCTAGCCATGTCACACAGCCAGCCCCAGTGGGTCGAGGTAATGCTGGGAGGGCTCATGACACAGGAGCCATGCCCGCCTATCCTGTGGCTATTTAAAGCACCACTGCATTTAAATCTCCCTCACTTTTCTCTCTCCAGCTCTGCTCTCCAGCTGGGTGCTTCACTTCTGATGATCCTCTACATGCTCTGTAGAGATCGGCAGGGAGCGCAGGCATCAGTTGGGTTTGTAGGGTGATATTTGGCTTTTTGCTGGCTTGTAACAGCACTCATCTGCACTGGGGCTCTATCTCTGGACACATGGCCTTGACCAATAGCTGATCAGCGACAGGGCAGCTGATCACTGGAGACTTCCTGCTGCGGTGCTAGTCTTCCCTTCTACAGCGTTTTGCTCCATCTGGGGCGTTGTGAATTTTAAAAGCTTCTTCAGCAGCAGCTACTCATAGCTTCAACATTGGTTTGAGCACCTTGGGCTCCAGCAGCTCGGGATCTAGTCAGCAGTGGCAGATGGTATAGTACAATAGGACCAATTGTTTTTAGCTTGTGAGGCTGATTTATTTTGTCTTTATATATTGTTTGTTTGCATGTGAGGTAGTATCAGCGGCTATTGCTGGTTTGAGTTCTCGTGGATAGGGTCATGGGGAATTGGTGGGCATTCACCATCCACATTTTTTTTACTACACATTTTCTTTAGCCTGTTGCTTGTATTGTTGCTTTAAACTCCTGTCTCACCCGCCGTCACACAGTTTTTTTGTGAGTTCATTTGGTCTGTATATTATTTGTTATTGTTGTTCAGTTGCACAGTCGAGTCCAATTCTTCATGAACCCATGGACCACATCACGCCAGGCCTTCCTGTCTTCCGTCATCCTCCACAGTTTGCTCAATTACATGTTTGTTGCATTGATAACACTGTCTAACCATCTCATCCTTTGCCGTTCCCATCTTATTTGACCTTCAATCTTTCCCCGCATCAGGGTCTTCTCCAGTGAGTGCTCCCTTCTCATTTGGTGACTAAAGTATTTGAGCTTCAGCTTCATTATCTCGCCTTCCAGGGAACAGTCAGGGTTGATTTCCTTTAGGATTGACTGATTTGATCTCCTTGAAGTCCAAGGGACACTCAAGAGTCTTCTCCAGTACCATAATTCAAAAGAATCTGTTCTTCGGCAATCAGCCTCCTTATGGTCCAAATCTCACAGCCATACATTACTACTAGGAATACCATTGCTTTGACCATATGAACTTTCCTTGGCAGGGTGATGTCTCTACTTCTTATTATGCTGTCTAGGTTTGCTATTGCTTTCCTACCAAGGAGCAGACATCTTTTAATTTCATAGCTACAGTCACCATCTGCAGTAATCTTGGATCCCAGGAACGTGAAGTCTGTCACTGCTTCCATGACTTCCCCTTCTATTTGTCAAGGAGTGATGAGGCCAGATGTCATGATCTTAGGGGTTTTTTTATGAGTTTCAAGCCAACTTTTGTGGTCTCCTCTTTGACTCTTAGCAAGAGGCTCCTGAGGTCCTCTTCACTTTCTGCCATTAGAGTGGTATTATCTGCATATCTGAGGTTGTTGATGTTTTTCCTGGCAATCTTAATTCTGGCTTGTGATTCATCCAGCCTGGCATTTCACATGATGTACTTTGCATATAAATGAAATACAGGGTGACAATATACATCCTTGTCGTACTCCTTTTTCTATGCTAAACCAATCAGTTGTTCCATATCCAGTTCTAACTGTCACTTCTTTACCCTTATACAGGTTTCTAAGAAGACATGTGAGGTGGTCTGGTACTCCCATCTCTTTAAGGACTTGCCACAGTTTGTTGTGATCCACACAATCAAAGGCTTTAGCATAGTCAATGAAGCAGAAGTAGACATTTTTCTTGTACTCCCTTGCTTTCTCCATAATCCAGCGAAAGTTGGCAATTTGATCTCTAGTTCCTCTACCACTTCGAAACACAACTTGTACTTCTGGTAGTTCTCTATCCATGTACTGCTGAAGCCTAGCTCGTAGGATCTTGTGCATGACCTTGCTAGTGTGTGAAATGAGTGCAATTGTGTAATAGTTCGAACATTCCTTGGCATTGCCCTTCTTTGAGATTGGAATGTATACTGACCTTTTCCAATCCTGTGGCCACTGTTGTGTTTTCCAAATTAGCTAGCATATTGTGCAGCACTTTAACAGTATCATCTTTTAGGATTTTGAATAGCTCAGCTGGGATACTGTCATCTCCACTAGCTTTGTTGTTAGTAATGCTTTCTAAGGCCCATTTGACTTTGCACTCCAGGATGACTGGCTGTAGGTCAGTGATCACACTGTCGTGGTTGTCAAGGACATTGAGGTCCTTCTTGTATAGTTGCTCTATGTATTCTTGCCATCTCTTCATAATCTCTTCCACTTCTGTTAGGTCCCTATCATTTTTGTCCTTTATCATGGCCAGCTTTGCACAAAATTTTCCCTTGATTTCTCCAATTTTCTTGAAGAGATCTCTAATCCTTCCCATTCTATTGTTTTTCTCTATTACTTTGCAATGTTCATTCATGAAGCCTCCTTATCTCTTCTTGTTGTTCTGTGGAAATCTGCATTCAGTTGGGTAAATCTTTCCTTTTCACCTTTGCCTTTCGCTTTCCTTCTTTCCTCAGCTATTTATAAAGCCTTATCAGACAGCCACTTCGCTTTCTTGCATTTCTTTTTCTTTGGGATTTACAATGTCACGAACCTCCATCCAGAGTTCTTCAGGCACTCTGTCTATCAAATCTAGTCCCTTAAAACTAGTCTTCACTTCCACTGTATATTAATCAAGGATGTGATCTAGGTCACACCTGAATGGCCTAGTGGTTTTCCTAACTTTCTTCAGTTTAAGCCTCAGTTTTGCAATGAGTAGCTCATGATCTGAGACACAGTGAGCTCCAGGTCTTGTTTTTACTGACTGTATAGAGCTCCTCCATCTTTTACTGCAAATTATATAATAAATCTGATTTCGGTGTTGCCCATCTGGTGATGTCTATGTGTAGAGTCGCCTCTTAGGTTGTTGGAAGAGGGTGTTCGCTATGACCAGCGTGTTCTCTTGACAAAACTCTCTTAGACTTTGCCCGGCTTCATTTTGTTCTCCAAGGCCAAACATGTCCATTTTTCCAGTTACCTTTTGACTTCCTACTTTAGCATTCCAGTCTCCTATGATGATAAGAACAAAAGAACATAAGAGAAGGTAATGTTGGATCAGGCCAATGGCCCATCAAGTCCAACACTCTGCCACACAGTGGCCAAAAATACCAGGTGCTATCAGGAGGTCCAGCAGTGGGGCCAGGACACTAGAAGCCTTCCCACTGCTGATCCCCCCCCCCAAGCAACAAGATTCCCCCAGAGTTCCTATCTATACCTTGTCGCTAATAGCCACAGATGGATCTCTGCTCCATATGTTTATCTAATTTCATCTTGAAGCCGTCCATGCTTGTAGCCACCACCACTTCCTGTGGCAGTGATGTGTTAATCACTCTTTGGGTGAAGAAGTACTTCCTTTAATCTGTTCTAACATGACTGCTCAGCAATTTCATTGAGTGCCCATGAGCTCTTATTTTGTGAGAAAGGGAGAAAAGTATTTCTTTCTCTACCTGCTCTATCCCATGCATAATCTTATAAACCTCGATCATGTCACCCCTAAACCATCGTTTCTCCAAGCTAAAGAGCCCCAAGTATTTTAACTTTTTTTTATAGGGAAAGTGTTCCAACCCCTTTATCATTCTAGTTGCCCTTTTCTTCACCTTTTCCAATGCTATAATATCCATTTTGAGGTGTGGTGACCAGAACTGTACACAGTATTCCAAAAGAGGTCGCACCATTGATTTATACGGGGGCATTATGATACTGGCTGATTTGTTTTCAATTCCCTTCCTAATAATCCCCAGTATAGCGTTGACCTTTTTTATTGCAGTCGCACACTGTCTCGACAGTCTCATTGAGTTATCTACTACGACTCCAAGATCTCTCTCTTGGTCAGTCTCTGCCAGTTCGGATCCCATCAATGTGTATTTATAGTTACGATTTTTTAGCTCCAATGTACATCACTTTGAACAAGTTAAAAAGCATCGGACTGAGTACTGAGCCCTGCAATACCCCACTGCTTACCACCCTCCACTGAGAAAATTTCCCATTTATACTCACTGTCTGTTTCCTATTAATTAGCCAGTTTTTGATCCACAAAAATACGTTTATCCCGTGCCTATTGAGCTTACTTAGGAGCCTTTGATGAGGAACTTTATCAAAAGCTTTCTGGAAGTCAAGGTAGTCAAGGTAAACAACCTCTATTGGGTCTCCCTTGTCCACATGATAAGGACATATTTTTTGTGTGTTAGTTCTAGGAGGTGTTGTAGGTCTTCAAAGAACCGGTCCAGCCTCCTCTGTGTCAGTGGTTTGGGGCATGGATTACTGTGATGTTGAATGGTTTTCCTTGGGTCTGGACTGAGATCATTCTGTCATTTTTGAGATTGTATCCCATTACTGCCTTTCCCATTCTGCTGTTGACTATAAAGGCCATACCATTTTTTCTATGGGATTCTTGGCCACAGTAGTAGACATAATGGTCTTCAGAATTAAACTCGCCCATTCCTATCCACTTTAGTTTACTGATTACTGTGATGTTGAATGGTTTTCCTTGGGTTTGGACTGAGATCATTCTGTCATTTTTGAGATTGTATCCCATTACTGCCTTTCTCACTCTCCTGTTGACTATAAAGGCCATACCATTTTTTCTATGGGATTCTTGGCCACAGTAGTAGACATAATGGTCTTCTGAATTAAATTCACCCATTCCTATCCACTTTAGGTTACTGATTCCCAAGATGTCGATGTTCAGTCTTGCCATCTCATTTTTTACCACATTCAACTTACCTCAATTCATAGATCTTACATTCCAGGTTCCTATGCAGTATTGTTCTTTGCAGCATCAGACTTTCCTTTCACCATTAGACACATCCACAGTTGAGCATCCTTTCGGCTTTGGCCCAGCCACTTCATTCTTTCTGGAGTTACTTGTACTTGCCCTCTGCTCTTCCCCAGTAGCATATTGGACACCTTCAGACCTGGGGGGCTCATCTTCCAGCATCATATCTTTTAGCCTTTTGTTACTCTCCATTGGGTTTTATTGGCAAAGATACTGGAGTGGGTTGCCATTTCCTTCTCCAGTGGATCACATATTTTCTGAGTTCTCCTCTGTGGCCTGTCCATCCTGGGTGGCCCTCCACGGCATAGCCCACAGCCTCATTGAACCATGCAAGCCCCTTGCCGCATCAAGGCAGCGATCCATGCAAGAGGGCTTTGTATTATAGCTCTTGGTTATCACTAACCCATTCTGGCTGAAGTAATCATATATAGCTTTTTCATAGAATAAACGGTCAAATCTGTCTGTCTGTCTGTCTGTCTGTCTGTCTGTTTGTCTGTCCATCCGTCTATCTACTTATTATAGAACAACAACAAAAAGGATTTTAATTTTTTAGCTTATAACTAAGGCACTGCAATTTTTGTATTTTTGTTCACCATGCCTCCTAAGCGATCCATGAACTCAGTCAAGGGCAAAGAGGGCTCTCAGGCAAGGTCCTCCAAAATAGGGGCTACAAAGTCCAAATGTACCACAGCATCCACTACTTCTAGGCTCAGTAAACGATCTTCTCTGGACACTCCCTCCAATACCCTGGAATGTGTCTATAACTCTGCACATTGGGAAGCCACCAAGCAAGGACATTCAAGGGCACCAGCTCCTTCTGCAGCCACAGTGCCAGATGATTCAGCTGTTCTTCTGGGGATAGCCCAGACCTTGGAACACTTATCTGAATGCTTTGATCAAATCGGCATGGACATGGCATCCTCTGAGCCCCCTGCCACACCCAGATCCAGAAAAAAAGGGCAGGAGGCCCTGTTGTCTGGTGGAGTCTATCTCTTCCAGCTACTCCAGCAACAACACCCTGCAGATCCATCCACCATGCAAGAGGCAATGCACCAGGTATCATAAGTCTTGTAGGACAACACTGGATTCTGCCAGTTTCAGCAATGATTCTGGATCAAGTGAGTCATCCTCTGAAAAGGATTTGGTTCATACTTCTGGGAGTTATTGGGCCAAGGGTGCTCATATGCCAAGTTTGCCAGCAGGGGGTAGATGTTAGGTAGATGTTAGTATAGTCTGGGATTCAGAGCAATCTGGTGCTAACAGAGCTTCTGCGGCCTATAGCAACTTCGAAGACCCCACCCCCCCAGGCATATCTTCATATTCAGTTAAATCCTAAGCACCTGAAATACGTGGAATCTTACCCTGGATGCCAATATCCTACATTGCTAATATAAGTGCATGTATGTGGATATAAACTGTTTTGAAATCCAGTTCAATAAAATACTATGGGTTATTTCTCCATCATATTTTGGGGAGAGAATTCATTATTTTTCAAAGATGAAAGGAAGCAGGACTGAGCCCAAAAGTACTTTTGTAAACGTTTTAAGTAGTTATTTTGGAAGTGTATCCAAGAAGCATTGTTCTCACTCTGAACTGATGATTTGCCCTCAATGGCATTGGTATGAGCCAAACCTGATTGGTTTAATAGCACAAGATCATCTGATTCACTGTATGATCCCCAAATGGTTGGGTTAATATGACTAATCCAAAAGAAGCAGTAGTTAGACACATGGAATAGCACCATAGCAGCAGCAAATGGAAGAAATAATAAGAGCAATGCTAAGCAGGTCTACTCAGTGGGATGTAGTGTTCTTATGACTGCATGGAATGTCAGTGAACAGGACTGAAAAATATGTGAATAGTCTCACAATTTGGGGTTTGGGGGAAGTTGGAGGGTATTTTTAACCAAAAATCTTGTACACCAAACAGTGCATCCCTAAAGAGACATAGCTTGGCTAGAGCAGATGGATATTATGCAGAATGCTGGGCTGAAATAGGAACTTGAGGACAGCCACAAAGAAAGCAAAAAAGTGTTAATCCAAAGGAACTCTTAAAATTAGCTTTTCTGTCTGCAGCATACCAGCATAAAAGGAGTTAATATTCTTATAAACAAGCATTTTCCATTTCTGTTGTTTCAATGTCTTTTGGGTATTTCTGAATTTTCATTCTACTTTAAATAAAAATTGGCAGGCATATGTAAACGGATGCAAAATGATTCGTTGGGGGTTGCATTAGATCTGTCATTCATGACTTCTTTAGAATAGATTAAATTTTGTGTTCATACTGGAGATTTCCCAGTTGCCTTGTGAATAATTTCATGCTTTCTTGTCCTGTCAAAGGGGAGAGGACTAAGGAAGATATTTACACTGGCACTCCCCATCACGTCACAAATTTTGGGGTGAGGCTATCAGATTGTCTGAGGATCTCATTTTGTCAAAAACAAAAACTTCACAAAATATATGCATTGAAATAAATCCCTTAAAGGGCTACTTTAACTCTGCTTTTGAAAGCTTCCTGAGAATGGATTAGCTTTTGGTTTGGCATATGATATACTCACAGTTTTTACAAGAGTATTTCAAATATAGTTAGGTACCAAGTGGTACTTTTTGGGGTGAACTTTTTCAGCATTGTCAGAAAGTGCCCCTTTGATCATTTGTTGATTGCTTCCCAAATCTTCACTAGGGATGGGCATAAACCTCATTTTTGCTCTTCATTTTAGTTTGTAGTTCATGGCCAAATTATGAACTGAACCACAAACTGATATGAACTGGTAGGTTGGTTTGCAAACCAAACTAGTTCACAGTGGTTCATGACCCCTGCTTTCTGCTCCCCACCAAAAGCAGCAGGGAGCAGAAAGCAGGAGGTTAAATGGTTCCAATTGTCTCTATAACATTGTGATACCATTCTCTTTACCCCTGATTAACAAGGATTATTCATGTCATTTATTAAGGAAGAGTAAGAAAAAAGCAGTAATTAGATGAAAAGGTGCTGAAGCAATAGCCAAAAGAGGAAAATAGATGATTCGTTGGCAGTAAAAACAGTAAAATATTTATTCTAACATGTAAGTGTTTGGGAGGGAAATTTCTCTTTCCCAGATCAAAAAAGGTCCTGATCTTGGATAGAAATGTGAAGACACATGTGTCTGCATATCTTCCTGTATACATCTAAGATTTTATTTTAATTGTCTTTGCATATATAGTTCAAGATGCAGGAAATTCATGCCCTTTAAAAAGTCATCTAGCTTTGTCATGGTTGTGTTATTATGTGAGGGACAGTGGTACTTTAATTTATATGATTCATTTGGTTTTATTATTTTAATGTTATTATTCAATTGTATATTTGGTTATGTATGTATTTGTAGATTTCCCTGAAGATCTATGAAACATACTGGGAGTTTGTAATAAAATAACTGTTGTCCATTATTGGTTTTGTCCTTAGAAAAATAGCCTCATGATAAGCCACTCAAGACTCCAGAGTGGAAGAAGAAGAGGCAGGACTGTCCATGCAGATTCAAACATGTGTCTACCACCTGAGCAAGCCAACAGTTGCCGAGGTTTAACCCCAGCCAGTATGATGTAGTTGTTAAGAGCACAAATTCTGATCTGGGAGATTCCCCACTCCTTCACATGCAGTTGCTTGGTTGGTTACGTTCTCTCTGAGCTGTTCTCTCAAGAGCAGACCTTGAAAGAGCTCTCTCAGCCTCACCTACCTCACAGGGTGTCTGTTGTGGGGAGGGGAAGGGAAAAGAGATTGTAAACCACTCTGAGACTCTGAGTGAAGGGTGGGGTATAAATCCAATACCTTATTTTTTCTTCATCTAGAAGTATTTGCCTGTACATGTTTCTGGAGCTAATCTGGCTTAACCTTGGCTAATATCTTGATTCTTACCTTGTCTGTGTGGGTTCCTAGCCTCTACCTCTCTGTTCTCCCGACCTGCCTACTGTCCATCTCATCTGCCTTCTTAGAAGGGTTTTTTTTTTCCTGGGGAAATGCGCCAAGAATGAAATCAGAAAAGCGATTAAACCAAAGGTAAAACTAACAACCCACAGAAAACGTGTTTTCCCATATATCAAAGGAATCACTGATCAGATGGGAAAACTTATGAAAAAACACAACCTACAAATAGTATTCAGACCTACCAGAAAAATACAACAGATGCTATGATCGGCAAAAGACAGAAGAGACCCCCTCACTTCTGCAGGAGTATACCACATACCCTGCAGTTGTGGACAGGTTTACATTGGGCCCACACAATGTAGCATCCAGACAAGAATAAAAGAACATGAAAGACACTGCAGACTTGGCCAACCTGAAAAATCAGTAGTGGCTGAACATAGACTAACTCAAACAGTATGCACTATCTTATTCCAAGACACTGAAATGCTGGACAACACATCCAGTTACCATGTCAGATTACACAGCAAAACCATTGAAATTCATAAACATAAACACAAATTCAACAGGAAAAAAGAGAGTTTAAAAATAAATAGGGCATGGTTTCCTGTCCTGAAAAACACAAAATGCTCTACATCTTACAACAGCACTACAGATATGATGAGAATTTCAACAGCCAATCCATATACAAAAGAACCTCCTCATGAAAGCTCCTCCATTAGCATGTCACAGCCTGGGGAACTCCTACAAGGTAATGATTCAGCAATAAGCCACCTTCCTGCCTACCATTTTTCTTCTCACATTGACACAGAGAGTACTCCATCTTTCTGTGTTATACCTCTGAGGATGCCAGTCACAGCTGCTGGCGAAACGTCAGGTACTACAATGCCATACGGCCCAGAAAATTTACAACAATTAATGAACTCCAGCCGCGAAAGCCTTCAACAACATATAGTCCAGTAGTACCTTAAAGACTAACAATATTTGTGGCAGGGTATGAGCTTTCATGACTCACTGCTCACGCCTTCAGAAGGGAGCAGTGGCTCACAAAAGCTCATACTCTGCCACAAATTTTGTTAGTCTTTAAGGTGCTACTGGTCTTTTTCCTGTGATTATGTGGTGCATTAGCTGATGTTCACTGCCTATTGAGTTTTGCATGTAAAGACAATTAATAGGTGACATATAGGTTACAGACTAGAGAGGAACTGAAGCAGAAACCAGGCCACACTACACACACCCATTGCCCATGATAGGCAAACTACTGGGCAAGAGAAGAGAGAGAGAAAAGCTATTCTTGTAGACTGGAAGATAGTTTCATCCCAACTGGGCATAAAAAAAAGAGTTATAGGCAGAAGTATGTTTCTCCTTGGATCAAATAAAGAATAGAATAAGAAATCAAAACAGGTGTGAGTATAATAAAGAAAATGATTAAAACAATTAAACAAAATGACCAGAAAATTTTCCAAACATTCTTTACCAAGGACAGGCTAATTTTTTTATTAGAATGATGACAGTTCTTTTTGTCAATGCCCTTTTTTTCTAAGCTCTCTACATATGACGTTCTCTTCCAGTGTTGAACAACAAAATCAAAACAAAGACCAAAGCCCAGAATTTACATATTTTGTCTGCCCATTGTCCTTGTGTGCAAGACATCATACACTCACGGATTCTATAGGTGGAAAGAAAAATATGTGACTAGTAAATGTCTCTCCATTACATTAGAGAAGCTGAACACTCCTTCACTGTTGGAATCAATGACTGAGCTCCATGCATGCATAACTGCATGGATACACTCAAGTTTTTATTGCCCTCTCCAATTTGGTTGTACCTTACAGACATCAATCCATCTTCCAATGTCTAGTGAGAATAAATATGAAACAGAAAACAAAGCCAAGCAAATGAGGTGTGTGAACTTGTTTGTCTTGTTGCTTTGATGATTAAAGACTGCAGATGGTACATTAACATGCCAGGTAATTATGACACATAAAACAATCTGACTATAATGCAGTCCTGCCTTATGAAGGACTCAACGCATGGGCTCTGTGAGTTATTCTGGGCACTGTAGGAGGCGTCAGACATCAATAAGGTTTTTTTAGAATGGTGATGGGAGAGTCTTTAAATGGCTTCCTAATGCACTAGGACAGCTGCCTGGGATACACCTCATTTAGCTGGAATTGTCTCGATTACATTTACGATTTTTCCACCACTGGCCGACATTCCAGCCATCATTTACATTTTCATTTGCTTAACGCACTACTAAGATGTCCTTCTAGTGAATTGTTTTATTTTCCTCTCCTCCCTCTCTGCTTCGGGTGCCATCATGTCTGGGAAAGTAAAGCCGGCTCCAAACAATATAAACATCTGGCTTTGGGCAAATGGCACCATTCAGAGATGGCTTTCTAGTGATTTACTCTACATTTTCCCCTCCCATTCAACAACACTTTGGAGAATAATGTGAACTCTATCATACATGGCATTTTTGCTTTGTTTTGCTTTTTTGCATAATTTGGAAAGCTGATCAAGCACAAGCTATAACCCTCCCCTCTCCCCCCAAAAGTGTCTAGATGTCACAGACTTTCTCATGTGGGACATATAAGGGAAAGTTAAAGGCATTTGGCTGATTATCCTGTGCTGGAAAAAGAAGCATGGATGAGAATTTGATAACAGACCATCAGTTAAGTGCATGCAAGGATATTGCAAGGAATGCAGAATTCAATTGTTTTACTTGTCACTAAGGGAAGCAAAATTAAGATGAGGAAAAGCGGTTCTGGTGAATTATTAGGGAAATACGTTAACTGTAGGGTCAACTTGATGTGATAGTGTCCCTGAAGTCACCACAGGGATGCTACTACCATTTTAGGTATGAAATTCCCTTTCTTTAAAAAAGTAATGGAGTCCAGTCCTAAACAGGACTGTGGCCTGGGAGGAGAAGGAGCCAGTCCTCTATTTCCAAAGAAACAAGAAACACCTTTTTGCTTGAGAAGGGAAGGGGGTAACTATCAGCAGGAGAGGCTTGCTCAGAGTGATATTAGCCAGGCCTATTCCTGCAAACAGTCCAACCTGGCTGGCCCAGGCTAGCCTGGTCTCATCAGATTTTGGGAGCCCTGGTTGCTATTTGGATGGGAGAGCACCAAGAAAGTTCAAGGTTGCTATGCAGAGGCAGGCAACGGCTAAACCACCTCAATGTCTCTTGCCATGAAAATCCTATGTGGTCACTGTAAGTTGGCTGTGACTTGATGGCAGATTCTACCACCACATTCCTTCAACCAGGCCTCATCCTTAATAGAAAATGATGCTGTTGCTCTGAGCATTAGTCTGAATACTCCATGAATCAATTTCCTGTTTTCCCATAGCTATTTACGTAGCTTAACTGGTTGTGAATCAGAGACCTGCATCAACAGCCAACTTGATTTGCTGTTGTCATTGTGGAAATGTGTCCTAAGAAAGAGTATCGTCTCTTCTTGATCTTTTGGTCAAGCAGTACAGTATCTATGATGGCTGAAGGACTATTGCTGCACAACTGTGACCCAGGATTTGCTGCACTAACAAAAATATGTGCCTTGATTGGTGTGGATGCCTTTTGTGCCAGCACATTACAAATATGCTATTATTTTGCCATAAGGTAGGTGGATTGAGAGACTCAGATTGCAAAAGATAATTAAGGGCTGATCTACAAATGACAAAGGCCTCATATTTGTTGGGGAAGGCCACAAGGACCTTGTGTAAGAAATATGATGGGATTATTTTGCCTCCCACACATACAAAGGCTCTTCCAACTTGTGATCATAACAGGCAGGGAGAAAGCAGCACTAGCCTCTACCTTCTGCTGTTTTTACATTCACAAACCACCTGGTGGAGCCTCTATTAGCTCATAGTTAAAATCATAGAAGCGGGTGTTTTTCCTTGCAGCCTGTTTCCTGTGACATGATTGGAGCGTGCCGGTGCGTTCACACCGGCAACTCCATCTTCTGCCCATCACAACCTCTTTGATAGTGGATTTTCTGTGGTGTTTTTTTACTCCACTACTTCGTCTGACTGCTACGGGTTGCTGTCGGATGCCAGGCGCTTGCTAGATGTGTTGGTGTGATTGTGCCCGTAAAATCTGGCCCGCATTTGTGAGTATTGTGGGGCAAATTCTGCGTGTGATCGGGGCCTTACTCTAGCAATTGGTAGATAGATCATTCCATAATAACCACTGTTTTCTGCTCAAATGAAAAACAAATGTGTCGGGTGGAAACAGGTGAATGTTTTTCATGGGTGTTGATCCTTTTAGGATCAATCTGGTGGATCTGCCTTTTATCGTCCATCCATCCAGACAGATATTGCGGAATCAAAGGTTAGACGGCTGGCCTAGTAAGAGATTGATTTCCATTCTTGAAGTGACAATGGTTCCAATTCTTGCTGATTCTTTCTGTAAGCAAGCTAAGGTGATATTTTATTCTGTTTCCAAGCATCCATAATAAATAGAACTTCCACTCCTCATTTATCTGCAAGTGAACTTTGATTAAAAATAAATAAATCTGATCAGCTCACCATAAAGATACATTTTCAAGTTGTTGTTTGCAGCATAAGAGGATTAGAGGCAGTCCACTTTCTGATAATAGTAATTGCAAATGGTATTCTGTGTAATTTCATTACTAAATATATTGCTTTCTGGCACAGCATATGTTAGAAGCAGAACAAAGCTAGGTGGCAATGAGACAACTCAAACACTACATTATTGCAATGTCTTCACTACAGAGAATTCTGCTACACTGGTTCTTGATCAATGTTCTCACAGAATCCAAGATTCACATTCTTGATGGCTCTGGGTGGGCAGCCATGTTGGTCTGAAGTAGTAGAACAAAGTTAGAGTCCAGTGGCACCTTTAAGATCAACAAAGGTTTATTCATGGTATGAACTTTCATGTGCATGCACACTTTTTCAAATACATTGGAATGGAAGGTAGAGTTCAAACTTATAGACAGAGGCTGAACAGCAAATTAACATGTAACATGATGAAGATGTTTTAAGATACGCAAAGACAAAACTAAATAACAAGATAAGGTTATAAGGTCAACAATTATTTGATTTAATTAAGGGGCAGAAAGGACAGCAAAACAATAAATATGTCAAAATAGGGGATAAATGTGTAAAGGCAGGGGTCATTTCATAGAAAAAGAGGTGCAGGAGCTCATTAGTATAGCTCATTAGCATAACTTATCTGCATATGCCACACCCCCTGACATCACCAGAAGTGTATCAGAAGGCAACACCCACCACTCAGGCTCCACTGGACTGTTTTGGATTGCTAGCTATTGGGGGGGGGGAAACGTGCAGATCTGTCCTCACAGAGGAGGGAGAGCTTGTACCTGAATAAAACTTGGTCTTAAAGGTGCCACTGGACTGCTTTGGATTGCTAGCTGGGGGGGGGATGTGCAAATCTGCCCTCACGGAGGAGGGAGAGCTTGTACCTGAAGCCGGGCTGGGGGTGAGGGCTCTGCAACTTACCTGGCTACTTCTTGCTCCTTGTGGCTCGACTGAGGGCTGCTGGGAGCAGGGGGAAGGGCTTGTTGCATGTGCCCACCCCCTGGGCTCCTTACTGCCAGAGCTCTGCTCCTGTGCACTCCCACGAGAAATGACCCCTGAGAAGCTCCTTTGCACTCTCCTACCAAAATACAGAACAACTACCCCTCCCACATCTATATGTAATGCTTGAGGAAATTTGTTTCAATATATCTGAGAAAGTCTGCATCTATACATGCTAAGTCTCTCCGTTCTCACTTATACCCAGAATTGAACTTTGTTGGTCTTGGAGGTGTGGCTCGACCCAAACTTAGTTCTCGCATCATTTTGTTAAGTCTTATATTTGTATACTAATGTGTTGCCATTAACAACTGCTTTAATCCAAACTCAGCTATAATAGTCCAGTTAGTTATGCATCTTGACTCTGACCAATTTCCCACAGCTGCTGCTTTGTGCTCGCTCCTCTCTTTGCCTTAATGGTACGTGTCAATTTACCTCTCGAAGCCGCGCAGTCGCATTTTGACCTGCGGCTTCACCCAATTTCCCCCACGGTTTTGTGATCCTGTTTTTTGAGGATTACGAAACCGTGGGCCAAATTGGGCAAAGCCATGGGTCAAAATGCGGCCGCACAGCTTCGAGTGGGAAATTGACACATACCATCGAGACAAAGAGAGGAGCGAGCGCAGAGCAGCAGCTGTGGGAAATCGGTCTCTAACTAGCCCATCCTGGCAACTAACCACCCATCCTCTCCAGGGTCATATTAACCCATGGCCAGGCCCCTAGGCTTTCAGGTATTTTGAGACCCCTCTGGCAACTTTACTGGCTGTCTATGAAGAAAAAATAACAGTGCCTTAGGAAAAAAAAAACACGGGTCCCCTAGTCCTGCAGGGCCCCTGGGCTTCAGCCTAGTCAACCTTGGGGATAATACAGCCCTGACCCTCTCTTTACCTAGATGCAAGGCTTGAGGAAAACTATTTCAACGTATCTGATGAAGTGTGCATGCATACAAAAGCTTATACCCAGAAATAAACCTTGTTGGTCTTAAAGGTGCCACTGGACTCAAACTTTGTTCAAATATAGAACAGCTTGCTCAGTGAAACACTACCTTGGGCAGTATGGTAGCAATTCCTCCTAATGTGGCCAGAGTCACAAGTAAGTCTATTAATGGAGGAAAGTTCTGTATTTTTTATGCTTTACTGCATTTGATGCAACAGAGAATTCTAGTCACTGACAGGGCTGCCAAGATCCAGCACAGACCCCAGACAATGCCCCCCCCCATTAGACAGATTTCAACCCAAACACAATATGAAAACAAATCATATAAATTGCATAAATCCATGAGCGCTGAGGCCGATCAGGGCCTTGGGGGAGCCTCTCCCCTACCCCTTTTATCTCAGCAGCCCTAGTGATTGATCCCCACTTCCTATAGCAACACAGGTAGCTTCCTTCCCTGTCTTTCTTTCAGTCTGTGGCTTGCAGCTAGAGGCTCTGGGGGATTGGACTGGAATTGAAAAGCTGAAATTAGGTCAGTTCCTTTTGCAAGACGCCAGACAGAGACAAGGAGGAAACCTACTCTCTATTAAATTATGTATTGGCGGACAGCTGATATGCTTGTGATCACTGCTGTCTGAGGATGCAGGTGAGGCTAAACTTGAAGTTTTGTCTTCTCTTGCACCACCTATATGACCTCTGGACAAAAAGAAGAAGAGAATTTGAGGCAATGAGATGAAGATTGCAAATTTATAATGTGGCAATATTGACTTACCTTTACCACAAATGGAATAGCTCAGTGCATCATTTTAACACTAAAGTTTAAAATTCACAGTTTTTTTCACATGCCCTCTCCTTTCAAAATTCAGACCTGCAAGTAATGCTGCCAGATTTTGGAAAGTCAAATGTATGCTCAAAGCTTGTTTAACACAGCACTGCTTTTTCTTATTTTCAAATGCTCAGCCACCTCCCCACAGCATTTTTTTATCTATTGGGTATATCTAATGAACTCTTTATATGGCTTTAAATCATCATAACAGACTGTAGTCTATTACTGCTTGCAAAACAGGCAGTATCACTATTACCTTGTAAGCAGCAATAAATGTACACACAAACTCTCTAAAATCAATGAAGCAAGAGTAAAATACGAAACAGCTCATATTCACACCTGAATTACATTTCTCAGCAAGGAGTAGGTATGCATATATTAAACCACAGAGCCACGTGATGGTTATTGCTTCATTTTTAATGTAGTTGGATTTTGTGAGTGTGTGTGTGAAGGGTGAGAAGGTTTGCTTTAAAATACTAAGACTACATCATCCCTCATTTTTCCCAGTTCTGGAAGAAAGGAGGGTTTAGAAATGTTAATAATAAATAAATATGCACTACTGTGTGATCAGAACATGACAAAGTGGCTTTTGTTCTTAGCTAGTAGGGAAACCCCCCCCCCCCATGGATCACTGCCTTGTCATGGCGAGGGGGCTTGCGTGGTTTGATGAGGCTCTGGGCTTTGCCATGGACGGTGGCCTAAAAGAAATCAACCCTGACTGTTCCCTGGAAGGCCAGATAATGAAACTGAAGCTCAAATACTTTGGCCACCAAATGAGAAGGGAGCACTCACTGGAGAAGTCCCTGATGCTGGGAAAGATTGAAGGTCAAAGAAGAAGGGGATGGCAAAGGATGAGATGGTTAGACAGTGTCATTGATGCAAAGAACATGAAATTGAGCAAGCTTCAGAGGACGGTGGAAGACAGGAAGTCCTGGCATGATCTGGTCCATGGGGTTATGAAGAGTCAGACTTGACTGTGCGACTGAACTACAAAAACAAATGGGCATACCCCTCCAAACCCCACCCCCCTCAAAAGACAGGAGGGCCTGGTGTGATCTTGTCCATGGGGTCGCGAAGAGTCAGACTCAACTATGCGACTGAACAGCAACAAAGTAGGGAACCATTAGAGGAGATCAAAAAGACTGTTGCTGTTCAAAATCCCTACTGAAGGGAAAGACCAAAAAAGGGACTGTACATATTTTACACATGTAAACAATAACTGTACATACATGGCAGAGAAATCGTGCCTGCTAGACCCTATTTTCCTCTTTCACATGTTTGGAAAACATTCCGAAAGAGCCAACATGTGTACACCATATAGACTGTTTAGCAATTATGGTGAGCACACATTGGAGGGGGGCAATGAGCATGAACCAATACGATCACACCACCCTAAATACACATAATTTATCTTGTTTATAATACTAGCATAGACCTACTTCAGCCCAACTGTGCCACCAAGTGATTTTATTAGCATACTTCGTAAACCATCTGGAGAAAAAACTACAGTAAAGTGCACAGTTACACAATTAGCCTAGTTCCTTAGATATGCCAGATGGTGCTATAATAGGACCTTCAGTATGGAACTGAGTACATATACTGAGTTAGTTAGGGAAAGTGCAATGAATATATCCATTTTACTGTCTTAGATGTATATTAATAAATTGCTGTAAAGATGTACACTCTAACTACAGTGTCATATCCTCCACATTTCCAGTGATTTTATAGGAATAGAAATGAACCGTAACTGTATCTTTAGAAAACATGATCAACATGAAAACATCAACAAACTTTGCCTGCAAATGTATTAACAAGTGGATCTCTAGCTGTATCAAAACTATCAATACTTAGTTAATATATGGGCAGAGCAATCATGTGCCACACTTGCATCACGGTGGCCAGCCTCTGCGTAACTATGGTGGCACTGGTGATCCCTGGCCCAAAAGGATGTCTGCCTAGCCTCGTCCAGGGCCAGGGCTTTCTCTGCCCTGGCCCCCACCTGGTGGAACATGCTTCCTATTGAGATCAGGGCCCTGCGGGATCTTATGCAATTCTGCAGGGCCTGCAAGTCAGAGCTGTTCCACCAGGCCTTTGGCTGAGACAAACTATGGCAGGTCCTTAAAGTGATGGGAGTACCAGACCACCTCACATGTCTCTTGAGAAACCTGTATGAGGTTCAAGAAGCGACAGTTAGAACCAGATATGGAACAACTGATTGGTTTAGCATAGGAAAAGGAGTATGACAAGGATGTGTATTGTCACCTTGCTTATTTAATATATATGCAGAGTGCATCATGCGAAATGCTGGCCTGGATGAATCACAAGCAGGAATTAAGATTGCTGGGGGAAAGACAACCTCAGATTTGAAGCTAATAACACTCTAATGGCAGAAAGTGAAGAGAACTTAAAGAGCCTCTTTCTCAGAGTGAAAGAGGAGAGCGCAAGAATGGGCTTGAAGCGCAACATCAAAAAAACTAAGATCATGGCATCTGGCCCCATCACTCCTTGGCAAATAGAAGGGGAAGTCATGTAGGAGGAAAGCGATGGCGAACCTAAACAGCATGATAAAAAGTTGAGACATCACCCTGCCAACAAAAGTCCGCACAGATAAAGCAATGGTATTCCCAGTAGTACTGTATGGCTGCGAGAGTTGGACTATAAGGAAGGCTGAGCACCGAAGAATAGACTCTTTTGAATTATGGTCCTGGAGAAGATTCTTGAGAGTCCCTTGGACTGCAAGGAGATCAAATCAGTCAACCCTAAAAGAAATCAACCCTGACTGTTCCCTGAAAGGCCAGATAATGAAACTGAAGCTCAAATACTTTGGCCACCAAATGAGAAGGGAGCACTCACTGGAGAAGACCCTAATGCTGGGAAAGATTGAAGGTCAAAGAAGACGGGGACGGCAAAGGATGATATGGTTAGACAGTGTCATAGATGCAACGAACATGAAATTGAGCAAGCTTCAGAGGACGGCAGAAGACAGGAAGGCCTGGCATGATCTGGTCCATGGGGTCATGAAGAGTCAGATGTGACTGTGTGACTGAACAACAAAAACAAATGGGCATACCCCCCAAACCCCACTCCCCTCAAAAAACATTGAGTCCACCTGCTGCATCAGTGTCAGACTCCTGGATCCAAATACCATGCCATACCATACTGTGGTGGCTCAGAGGTTAAGACGCTGAGCTACAGGCTGGAAGGTCGGTAGCTCAGCAGTTCAAGACCCTAGTGCCGCATGACGGAGTGAGCTCCCATCTCCGGCCCCAGCTCCTGCCAGCCTAGCAGTTCAAAAGCAAGAAATTGTAAGTAGATAAACAGGTACCACTTTGGTGGGAAGTTAACAGCATTCCATGCACCTCGGTGTTTAGTCATGCCGGCCACGTGACCATGGAAATGTCTTTGGACAGCGCTGGCTCTTCGGCTTGGAAACGGAGATGAGCACCGCAACCCTAGAGTCAGATTCGGCTAGCTTTTGAGCCAGTGAAACCTTTACCTTTACTATTAGGATCTGGGATTTTTTGGAAATACGAAATGTTTTGGGTCCAATAAACCTGAACCAAAAAATATCAAATTTTTAAAAATTGCACATCCCTACTTATAAACCATAACCTGAAGAAGAGAGGTTGTAGAGCGTGGTAAGCACTCTGTGTGAAGGGAGTCACACAAGGGGTGTCACACTCACCTTTCTCCACAGTTGGAATGAAAGTAACTTACATTATTGTCCTCTCCTACTTTTTATCCATATAACAACCCTGTGAGGTAGGATGAAAGTATATGACTGTCCCAAAATCTCCTAGTAAGCTTCCACAGTGAGATTTGAACCTTGGTCTCCCAGACCCTACTCTGAAACTCTAACTGCTACATCACACTGGCTTTCATAGAGTGACTGCCGCTGAACAGTAGCAAACAGTTGAGTCATGCAAGTTGAGTGGTATCGTCACCCAGAGACTCCTGCCGGGCTTAGGTTTGGTAACCTCCAGGTGGGACCTAGAGATATCCTAGAATGATGACTGAACTCCAGGCAACAGAGAGCTGTCCCTCTGGAGACAATGGCTGCTTAGGAGGATGGATTCTATGGCATTATATCCAGCTGAGGCCTCTGTCCTCCCCAAACCCTGCCCTCCTCAGACTCTGCCACAAAATTACCAGGAATTTCCCAACATGGAGCTGGCAACCAAGGTGCCCTCCCTCACATGCCAAAAATACAGCTGGAAAGGGTGCTGCCCCCTCCTCCTGCCTTTTACTGAAAGAACCAAGCTTGGCCTAGCAACAGCCTCTGAAGGAATTCCTTACTTAAAGCTATAGACTCTCCTTTTAACATTTTCAGGGGTTTTAAACCCCCCCCCCCCGGTATTTATTCTCAGATTTCAATTTTGTCTGCAAACCTGGGAGCATTTTCCAGTTTGTAGAAAGATCAGTCTTGCCTGTTCAGAGCTCCAGTCACCAGATTTAAGTATCCAAAGATTTGGGCAACTTACTATACACAGGGCACAGATTTGTGCATCAGTATACAGATGATGATTTATTCTTTATCATAGAATGTGGGATTGAAATTAAAGATTGAGAAAGATCTGGTGCGAGACCAGTTTTAGATATTTGGCTGCAGCAATCAGATGTGCCACCCATTATGGGAGCAAGTTAAGTCCAAGCAATGCTAGCAATAACATGGGAGCTTGGTTTTGACCCAGGCAATAGTGTTGTGAATCCAGGGAGCTATGATGGATACAAAATATGACCATTGTCTACTCCCAGGGCACCAGTGGGCAGAAGTACAATGAGCTCTAGTTGCACTATCTTTTGGAAAGGACAATGTCTGGTGTACAAAATAGAAGAAGACCCTGAAGGGGGTTAGATAGGTTAGTCAGGACATCACATTCTCTTTCTTGTTAACTGTCATTCTTAGTCTGTCTCCAGATTGCTACCCTTAGGGCAATTTCCCTCTTCTTCTCAGAAGTACCACACTCAGTCTTCCCTCTCTCTCAGCTAAAGATATAGTTAGGAACCTATCTCTGTCTGTCCTCTTTCCTATCAAGTATGTTTGTTCCTAAGTAAACCTTTATCTACTCTTTAATCAGGTTGTGCACCGTTGCTGTATTAATTACTCTTCCAACACTTGAAATGTATTAATTTTTTTTTAATTACTCTGCCAACACTACGGCTGAGTTCAGACTGGCAGTTTGGCCTGATATAGGCATGTTTCACAAACGGATTAAAGGGGGCGGTTCACACAGCCACAGCTGTCAGGTGTTCCCCAGCCATATTCAACCCGTCCCATGATGATTCCCTACCGTATTTTAAAAGTACCAGGTGAAAGCGGTAGCAAACCCTGGAGGGTGCGTTGATCCCACTTCCCGGAAGTGTGCACGCTAAAAGCCACAAACAAGCTGCATTGCTGTGGTGCTGCACCTATGCGCATAGGCGCATGTCGCCAGATTGAAAAAAGCCACTTACAGCTGTGCCTCTGCCAGGAGCGGGCCAACAGTGCAAATGCTCCCTTGCGCCTCCTCCCCAGTATGCTCCCACATCAGTAGGTGCAGTGCGATCGGGAATCCCCAGCACAACTTGGTCTGAGTCTTTTTGCCCCGCCTCCCTTGTGCTTCATACTGCCAGTCTGTCCTCAGCCTACCATTGTCACAGGGAATTGGGTGATGGCATGAATATGATGCTAGGTAAATATACCGATATCTTCCTGACATTCGCTTGGAGCAAGATGGGCCTCAGTGTGCTGTCAGTGCCTCTGGAGCTGGTCTTGTATTGGGCCACAGTGGCACAGATCTGGGGCATGATGACAACTACATGTCATACCCACCACCTTCCTTTTTCTTTTTTTGACACCCTAAGTGTCTGTTTGATAATAAACATGGTGGGGCCAATGCCATATATGTAGTGAAGAAAATCAAAATTCTGCAAAGAGAATTCCTCCTTGGCTTGGATATTGTTGTTTTAAGAAATTATCCGAATCATGCACATTTAAATCATCAAGCACTCTGCAAATCCTCTCTTTCAAGTTTTCCGAGTCATCATGTTCTGTCCTAGAAAGCTAGCTTTTATAATTTTCTCTGTGGTCATAAATACAGATCCTTAGACTTGGATACTAAACAATAACAACAAAAAGCTTTATAGTTATTTCCCACTTCATGTTATTCCTAACCAATCATTCTGTATTCCAATTTTTAAAAAAACCATCCAGGTTGCTGAATCTAATGAGAACATACTTTGGTCTAGGCCAATAAAAAAAGAAGGATACTAATAATCATAGCTATCTATGCTTGCTAATCTCAAAATAATATCACTTTAAACTGGTTAAGATAAAATGATTATGCCAAAGTGGATGGGCAGCAATATGGCGCAATCAGTTGGCTTTTAATACGCTTCAGAGAAGCTGACATGTCAAAGTGTGGCCAGTTTGATTTGTTGTGACTGGGGCTGCTTTGTCAGAAATCCAGAGCAGAAAAGAAGATGAAAAACCAAACAAACTGTTACACTTCAGAGAACAGGCATAGCAGGAAACTGGATTATACCCAATAGATTTCCCACCATGTGCTCCGTCAGTTCCCTTTGTATTAGCATTGCTTTTTGCATTTTGTTCACTGACTTGCCTCGATTTTTCTGAGTTTTGTTTTGACATAAATGTAATAAAATAAAAACAGTTTCTTACCACCCCAATCGGAATAAAGAGACAGACAACATTGTTGGGTACTAATGGGCCACTTTTTATTTAAAACCAAACAAGCATAACGGCCTAAAGTGTCCAAAGAGGAAGACAGATGCGGCATGGCTAGGCCAGGGGTCTCACAAACCCCTCCCTTGCCATTTGATCTTCGGGCGAGCCACCAAGCCCCAGAAGCGAGCCAAGGGTATGGCTCGCTTCCGGCCAGCAGGCCAGTGTAATTGCAGGAACCAACCCAACCCCCGAACCGCAGGGCTCAAAGGGAGGACAAAATCCCTGCAATCCTTAGGCGGTCTGTTTTCCCCGCCCCGAGCCGCATGGCCCAAAGGCTGTACTTACAAGACCCCTATGCCCTCAAGTGGGGTTATAAGCCGGTGCTCACCGTGCCGCCATCTGAAACTGAATAACACCCTGCCAACAAAGTGACCAACCTAATTAAACCCAGCCACGCCCCATCAAATATCGACACCCGTTACAGTGCAAGGTAGGCAAAAACACTCCCCTCTTTTCAGCCAATATAGAAAGGAGCGAAAAATTCCTACCTGGCCTCTAAAACAGACGACCGGCAAAACCTGCACTGCAACAGGGCGGGAGGGTGGGCCGAGCACGAGGAGCCGACTGAGGAGGATACCGGGGCCGGCCTCTCAACTTCCGGCCCCGCCCCTCCCTTCCAGGAGCTGAATAGCTCCATCCTGTCTCCCCTCCTGGGCGGCAAAGGCACGGGTGCCCCGGCCGTTGGCAAACCGAGTTGCCACCCCAATCGGAATAAAGAGACAGACAACATTGTTGGGTACTAATGGGCCACTTTTTATTTAAAACCAAACAAGCATAACGGCCTAAAGTGTCCAAAGAGGAAGACAGATGCGGCATGGCTAGGCCAGGGGTCTCACAAACCCCTCCCTTGCCATTTGATCTTCGGGCGAGCCACCAAGCCCCAGAAGCGAGCCAAGGGTATGGCTCGCTTCCGGCCAGCAGGCCAGTGTAATTGCAGGAACCAACCCAACCCCCGAACCGCAGGGCTCAAAGGGAGGACAAAATCCCTGCAATCCTTAGGCAGTCTGTTTTCCCCGCCCCGAGCCGCATGGCCCAAAGGCTGTACTTACAAGACCCCTATGCCCTCAAGTGGGGTTATAAGCCGGTGCTCACCGTGCCGCCATCTGAAACTGAATAACACCCTGCCAACAAAGTGACCAACCTAATTAAACCCAGCCACGCCCCATCAAATATCGACACCCGTTACAGTGCAAGGTAGGCAAAAACACTCCCCTCTTTTCAGCCAATATAGAAAGGAGCGAAAAATTCCTACCTGGCCTCTAAAACAGACGACCGGCAAAACCTGCACTGCAACAGGGCGGGAGGGTGGGCCGAGCACGAGGAGCCGACTGAGGAGGATACCGGGGCCGGCCTCTCAACTTCCGGCCCCGCCCCTCCCTTCCAGGAGCTGAATAGCTCCATCCTGTCTCCCCTCCTGGGCGGCAAAGGCACGGGTGCCCCGGCCGTTGGCAAACCGAGTTGCCACCCCAATCGGAATAAAGAGACAGACAACATTGTTGGGTACTAATGGGCCACTTTTTATTTAAAACCAAACAAGCATAACGGCCTAAAGTGTCCAAAGAGGAAGACAGATGCGGCATGGCTAGGCCAGGGGTCTCACAAACCCCTCCCTTGCCATTTGATCTTCGGGCGAGCCACCAAGCCCCAGAAGCGAGCCAAGGGTATGGCTCGCTTCCGGCCAGCAGGCCAGTGTAATTGCAGGAACCAACCCAACCCCCGAACCGCAGGGCTCAAAGGGAGGACAAAATCCCTGCAATCCTTAGGCAGTCTGTTTTCCCCGCCCCGAGCCGCATGGCCCAAAGGCTGTACTTACAAGACCCCTATGCCCTCAAGTGGGGTTATAAGCCGGTGCTCACCGTGCCGCCATCTGAAACTGAATAACACCCTGCCAACAAAGTGACCAACCTAATTAAACCCAGCCACGCCCCATCAAATATCGACACCCGTTACAGTGCAAGGTAGGCAAAAACACTCCCCTCTTTTCAGCCAATATAGAAAGGAGCGAAAAATTCCTACCTGGCCTCTAAAACAGACGACCGGCAAAACCTGCACTGCAACAGGGCGGGAGGGTGGGCCGAGCACGAGGAGCCGACTGAGGAGGATACCGGGGCCGGCCTCTCAACTTCCGGCCCCGCCCCTCCCTTCCAGGAGCTGAATAGCTCCATCCTGTCTCCCCTCCTGGGCGGCAAAGGCACGGGTGCCCCGGCCGTTGGCAAACCGAGTTGCCACCCCAATCGGAATAAAGAGACAGACAACATTGTTGGGTACTAATGGGCCACTTTTTATTTAAAACCAAACAAGCATAACGGCCTAAAGTGTCCAAAGAGGAAGACAGATGCGGCATGGCTAGGCCAGGGGTCTCACAAACCCCTCCCTTGCCATTTGATCTTCGGGCGAGCCACCAAGCCCCAGAAGCGAGCCAAGGGTATGGCTCGCTTCCGGCCAGCAGGCCAGTGTAATTGCAGGAACCAACCCAACCCCCGAACCGCAGGGCTCAAAGGGAGGACAAAATCCCTGCAATCCTTAGGCAGTCTGTTTTCCCCGCCCCGAGCCGCATGGCCCAAAGGCTGTACTTACAAGACCCCTATGCCCTCAAGTGGGGTTATAAGCCGGTGCTCACCGTGCCGCCATCTGAAACTGAATAACACCCTGCCAACAAAGTGACCAACCTAATTAAACCCAGCCACGCCCCATCAAATATCGACACCCGTTACAGTGCAAGGTAGGCAAAAACACTCCCCTCTTTTCAGCCAATATAGAAAGGAGCGAAAAATTCCTACCTGGCCTCTAAAACAGACGACCGGCAAAACCTGCACTGCAACAGGGCGGGAGGGTGGGCCGAGCACGAGGAGCCGACTGAGGAGGATACCGGGGCCGGCCTCTCAACTTCCGGCCCCGCCCCTCCCTTCCAGGAGCTGAATAGCTCCATCCTGTCTCCCCTCCTGGGCGGCAAAGGCACGGGTGCCCCGGCCGTTGGCAAACCGAGTTGCCACCCCAATCGGAATAAAGAGACAGACAACATTGTTGGGTACTAATGGGCCACTTTTTATTTAAAACCAAACAAGCATAACGGCCTAAAGTGTCCAAAGAGGAAGACAGATGCGGCATGGCTAGGCCAGGGGTCTCACAAACCCCTCCCTTGCCATTTGATCTTCGGGCGAGCCACCAAGCCCCAGAAGCGAGCCAAGGGTATGGCTCGCTTCCGGCCAGCAGGCCAGTGTAATTGCAGGAACCAACCCAACCCCCGAACCGCAGGGCTCAAAGGGAGGACAAAATCCCTGCAATCCTTAGGCAGTCTGTTTTCCCCGCCCCGAGCCGCATGGCCCAAAGGCTGTACTTACAAGACCCCTATGCCCTCAAGTGGGGTTATAAGCCGGTGCTCACCGTGCCGCCATCTGAAACTGAATAACACCCTGCCAACAAAGTGACCAACCTAATTAAACCCAGCCACGCCCCATCAAATATCGACACCCGTTACAGTGCAAGGTAGGCAAAAACACTCCCCTCTTTTCAGCCAATATAGAAAGGAGCGAAAAATTCCTACCTGGCCTCTAAAACAGACGACCGGCAAAACCTGCACTGCAACAGGGCGGGAGGGTGGGCCGAGCACGAGGAGCCGACTGAGGAGGATACCGGGGCCGGCCTCTCAACTTCCGGCCCCGCCCCTCCCTTCCAGGAGCTGAATAGCTCCATCCTGTCTCCCCTCCTGGGCGGCAAAGGCACGGGTGCCCCGGCCGTTGGCAAACCGAGTTGCCACCCCAATCGGAATAAAGAGACAGACAACATTGTTGGGTACTAATGGGCCACTTTTTATTTAAAACCAAACAAGCATAACGGCCTAAAGTGTCCAAAGAGGAAGACAGATGCGGCATGGCTAGGCCAGGGGTCTCACAAACCCCTCCCTTGCCATTTGATCTTCGGGCGAGCCACCAAGCCCCAGAAGCGAGCCAAGGGTATGGCTCGCTTCCGGCCAGCAGGCCAGTGTAATTGCAGGAACCAACCCAACCCCCGAACCGCAGGGCTCAAAGGGAGGACAAAATCCCTGCAATCCTTAGGCAGTCTGTTTTCCCCGCCCCGAGCCGCATGGCCCAAAGGCTGTACTTACAAGACCCCTATGCCCTCAAGTGGGGTTATAAGCCGGTGCTCACCGTGCCGCCATCTGAAACTGAATAACACCCTGCCAACAAAGTGACCAACCTAATTAAACCCAGCCACGCCCCATCAAATATCGACACCCGTTACAGTGCAAGGTAGGCAAAAACACTCCCCTCTTTTCAGCCAATATAGAAAGGAGCGAAAAATTCCTACCTGGCCTCTAAAACAGACGACCGGCAAAACCTGCACTGCAACAGGGCGGGAGGGTGGGCCGAGCACGAGGAGCCGACTGAGGAGGATACCGGGGCCGGCCTCTCAACTTCCGGCCCCGCCCCTCCCTTCCAGGAGCTGAATAGCTCCATCCTGTCTCCCCTCCTGGGCGGCAAAGGCACGGGTGCCCCGGCCGTTGGCAAACCGAGTTGCCACCCCAATCGGAATAAAGAGACAGACAACATTGTTGGGTACTAATGGGCCACTTTTTATTTAAAACCAAACAAGCATAACGGCCTAAAGTGTCCAAAGAGGAAGACAGATGCGGCATGGCTAGGCCAGGGGTCTCACAAACCCCTCCCTTGCCATTTGATCTTCGGGCGAGCCACCAAGCCCCAGAAGCGAGCCAAGGGTATGGCTCGCTTCCGGCCAGCAGGCCAGTGTAATTGCAGGAACCAACCCAACCCCCGAACCGCAGGGCTCAAAGGGAGGACAAAATCCCTGCAATCCTTAGGCAGTCTGTTTTCCCCGCCCCGAGCCGCATGGCCCAAAGGCTGTACTTACAAGACCCCTATGCCCTCAAGTGGGGTTATAAGCCGGTGCTCACCGTGCCGCCATCTGAAACTGAATAACACCCTGCCAACAAAGTGACCAACCTAATTAAACCCAGCCACGCCCCATCAAATATCGACACCCGTTACAGTGCAAGGTAGGCAAAAACACTCCCCTCTTTTCAGCCAATATAGAAAGGAGCGAAAAATTCCTACCTGGCCTCTAAAACAGACGACCGGCAAAACCTGCACTGCAACAGGGCGGGAGGGTGGGCCGAGCACGAGGAGCCGACTGAGGAGGATACCGGGGCCGGCCTCTCAACTTCCGGCCCCGCCCCTCCCTTCCAGGAGCTGAATAGCTCCATCCTGTCTCCCCTCCTGGGCGGCAAAGGCACGGGTGCCCCGGCCGTTGGCAAACCGAGTTGCCACCCCAATCGGAATAAAGAGACAGACAACATTGTTGGGTACTAATGGGCCACTTTTTATTTAAAACCAAACAAGCATAACGGCCTAAAGTGTCCAAAGAGGAAGACAGATGCGGCATGGCTAGGCCAGGGGTCTCACAAACCCCTCCCTTGCCATTTGATCTTCGGGCGAGCCACCAAGCCCCAGAAGCGAGCCAAGGGTATGGCTCGCTTCCGGCCAGCAGGCCAGTGTAATTGCAGGAACCAACCCAACCCCCGAACCGCAGGGCTCAAAGGGAGGACAAAATCCCTGCAATCCTTAGGCAGTCTGTTTTCCCCGCCCCGAGCCGCATGGCCCAAAGGCTGTACTTACAAGACCCCTATGCCCTCAAGTGGGGTTATAAGCCGGTGCTCACCGTGCCGCCATCTGAAACTGAATAACACCCTGCCAACAAAGTGACCAACCTAATTAAACCCAGCCACGCCCCATCAAATATCGACACCCGTTACAGTGCAAGGTAGGCAAAAACACTCCCCTCTTTTCAGCCAATATAGAAAGGAGCGAAAAATTCCTACCTGGCCTCTAAAACAGACGACCGGCAAAACCTGCACTGCAACAGGGCGGGAGGGTGGGCCGAGCACGAGGAGCCGACTGAGGAGGATACCGGGGCCGGCCTCTCAACTTCCGGCCCCGCCCCTCCCTTCCAGGAGCTGAATAGCTCCATCCTGTCTCCCCTCCTGGGCGGCAAAGGCACGGGTGCCCCGGCCGTTGGCAAACCGAGTTGCCACCCCAATCGGAATAAAGAGACAGACAACATTGTTGGGTACTAATGGGCCACTTTTTATTTAAAACCAAACAAGCATAACGGCCTAAAGTGTCCAAAGAGGAAGACAGATGCGGCATGGCTAGGCCAGGGGTCTCACAAACCCCTCCCTTGCCATTTGATCTTCGGGCGAGCCACCAAGCCCCAGAAGCGAGCCAAGGGTATGGCTCGCTTCCGGCCAGCAGGCCAGTGTAATTGCAGGAACCAACCCAACCCCCGAACCGCAGGGCTCAAAGGGAGGACAAAATCCCTGCAATCCTTAGGCAGTCTGTTTTCCCCGCCCCGAGCCGCATGGCCCAAAGGCTGTACTTACAAGACCCCTATGCCCTCAAGTGGGGTTATAAGCCGGTGCTCACCGTGCCGCCATCTGAAACTGAATAACACCCTGCCAGCCGCTGCTCCGGGCTCCCTGCCTAAGCCCCCAGCGCGCAAAGCCCTCGCTCAGCGCCCGGACGTCCTTCCCAGCCGAGCACGAGGAGCCGACTGAGGACGGATACCCGGGGGGGCCGGCTTCTTAAACTTCCGGCCCCGCCCCTTGCTCCTGCAGCAGCCTAGCTGCGCCGCCTGTCTCCTCCTCCTGGGCGGCAAAGGCGGCCCGCCAACGGCACGGGTGCCCCGGCCGTTGGCAAACCGAGTTTTAACCATATGAAATCTGGGACATATCTAATTAATTAGTTTTGAATGCTTGCCACCACCACTACCCACAAACCACCTCTCAACTCTTGCTTTCCACCTTCAGTTTGAAGTGTATTCAAATACCCCATTCTTGTCATTATTTTTGAGCTATGTTTACCTGACATACTCTGAGGGTTTTTTTTTCCTTCAACCCTAGAACCTGCACTAATTTCTGATCATGGTTGAGTGGTTCTGTCAGAATCACAGTTCCTTTTCTTTTTCCATACCAACATTTTGATATTGTCCCAGGGTTCAGAAAATACCTTCACTTGTCTGAACTTTGCCTATCTCCCAGTTAAAGAATCTACCTCAGGTCTTCTAATGAGATCAAACTGATACATCAATTAAACTGATTAAATCCATATATATAAAAATAGCTGAGAAGGGGGGAAAGGTTTTTATATTGTGATGATAGGTTATCTCAGTAGGCACCATCTTAGAAGAGTCTATTCTGTCTTATGTGTCAGAGAAGGAGACATGTTTTGTTTCAGATGGTGCCTACACCTGCATTTTAAGTATTTTCAGTTAAATTAGCTCTTGCCATTGACTCAGCAGAAATCCTCACAGGAGTACCTGTTCCCCATTCCCCAACAACCTTCTAAAAAATTCTTCCTGAGGATAAGGGGATGCTCATGAACTAAATGAACCACAGTATGAGGGGGGAAGCAGGTAGAAGTGGTAATTAGTCAAATTTTGCTCCTTCTCCCACTTCCACTGACAGCTCACAGAGGAAGTGATTTAGTTTGACTCCGCCTTCTTGTTACAGCACCCAATACTTGGGAACATTTCATTACTGAAGGTCTTGCAACCCCTAGAATGGATTTTCAGGATAAAAGCATGCTTCTGGGTGAAAGGGAAAGTGAGGAAAGATCTACTCCACCAACATTTTCTATGAGGTTTTCTGCTGAATCAAACTCACAGACTGAGCAAGCTGGAGCACATTTAGTTGACACCATAGATTAAATCCATGGTGCACTGTCAGTGTGAGGCAATGGTAGATGATCTTCTCCCCTTTCTTATTCTCACGTCAGCTCCCTGAGAGTAGCAACCCCTCCCCCAAAAAAACAATAGCAGAGGACTGAAGGTTGACTGACATGGACAAAAAGCCTTGAAACACAAACAGCTGCAGTAAAGAGGAGGAAGTGGGCCTTTCTCTGCCTCTTCTGTGAGTCTTTTTGAAGAAGAACCATGGGCAAAAGATGCAAGAAGTTCAGTTTCACCCGTTTCCCCTCATCACTCCAGCTATCTTTGTTGTTTTGCTTTCTGTCCACACAGTTTCCCTGCCCTTGGCATCACATTTTCAGCAACTTTTCAGCAACATGTTCAAATGCTTCAGAGTGGAAAAACAGGGGGGGGGGGAACTGTGGCAGTGCACAGGACTGTTTCCCAGGGTAGTTTTCTCATGAGTACTATAAGCTTGCACACTGCTTCCTTATCCCAACCATATGTCCCAAGTCCCAGAGTGGCACATGACATCAGCAGGAGAAACCACTCCAGGAGGGCTGTAGGACAGCTACTAAAGATTTCTGATCGGGGAGACAGTAAAATTCCCCTTCATTTACCTCCCTTGCTAAGTTTAATTTTGTTGCCCAGGGTATGGTTCCATACAGAAAGGTGGAAAAAAGAAAGTAGCAGATGGAGAATTACCATACACCAAGAAATGATCCCAAGTTTAAAAAAAAGGCCTGCAGAAATCACCACAAATATTGTTATTGGTTTCAATGGCAAACACATTTTGGGATGTAACTTCCACTTACCCACCCAACTGGGATGAAATTCTCAGGGAATGCAAGTGTTCACTGTATTTTGTATATTCTGTATGTAGTTTTTAAAAATTATAATTATATGTATATGGCTGGAGAAGGAAAAGGCAACCCACTCCAGTATCTTTGCCAAGAAAACCCCATGGACAGTATCAAAAGGCTAAAAGATATGACGCCAGAAGATGAGCCCCTCAGGTCAGAAGGTGTCCAATATGCCACTGGAGAAGAGCAGAGGGCAAGTACAAGTAACCCCAGAACGAGTGAAGCAGCTGGGCCAAAGCTGAAAAGATGCTCAGTTGTGGATGTGCCTGATGGTGAAAGGAAAGTCCAGTGCTGCAAGGAACAATACTGCATAGGAACCTGGAATGTAAGATCTATGAATCAAGGTAAGCTTGACGTGGTCAAAAATGAGATGGCAAGACTGAACATCGATATCTCAGGAATCAGTGAACTAAAGTGGACAGGAATGGGTGAATTTAACTCAGAAGACTGTTATATCTACTACTGTGGCCAGGAATCTCGTAGAAAAAATGGTGTGGCCATTAAAGTGAACAAGAGAGTGCAAAAGTCAGTACTGCGATACAATCTCAAAAATGACAGAATGATTTCAGTCCAATTCCAAGGCAAACCATTCAACATCACAGTAATCCAAGTCTATGCCCCAACCACTGATGCAGAAGAGGCTGAAGTGGACCAGTTCTATGAAGATCTACAACACCTCATAGAACTAACACCAAAAAATGATGTCCTCATCATCATAGGGGACTGGAATGCTAAAGTAGGAAGTCAAAAGGTAACTGGAATAACAGACAAGTTTGGCCTTGGAAAGCAAAATGAAGCAGGGCAAAGGTTAACAGAGTTTTGTCAAGAGAACACACTGGTCATAGCGAACACCCTTTTCCAACAACCTAAGAGGCGACTCTACACATGGACATCACCAGATGGGCAACACCGAAATCAGATTGACTATATAATATGCAGTCAAAGATGGAGAAGCTCTATCCAGTCAGTAAAAACAAGACCTGGAGCTGACTGTGGCTCAGATCATGAGCTACTCATTGCAAAATTCAGACAAACTGAAGAAAATTGGGAAAACCACTAGGCCATTCAGTTTTGACCTAGATTGCAACCACAATGAATATACAGTAGAGGTGAAGAATATATTCAAGGGTCTAGATTTGATAGATAGAGTGCCTGAAGAACTATGGACGGAGGTTTGTGACATTGTACAGGAGGCAGCAATCACCACCATCCCAAAGGAAAAGAAATGCAAGAAAGCAAAGTGGCTGTCTGATGAGGCTTTAAAAATAGCAGAGGGAAGAAGGAAAGCAAAAGGCAAAGGCGAAAAGGAAAGATTTACCCAACTGAATGCAGATTTCCAGAGAAAGGTTGACTTGCTTGCGTTTGTGAAAAATTTGAAAATCAATGGATGAGAGTGCATTCCTCCTTTGAGGAAATAGATGGAACAGCATGGAATAGTTATGAAATAAGAAGACACACTTTTTCTGAGTATCGATGGTTTGATAAAGTTCTTTACAAAATGGAAGGTCTACTCCTGAGAATTTCATCATATCCATCTATGTCTATAATAGAAGGAGAATCTTGTACAACATTTGTATAATTGTATTTTTGTAATTCTGAGTATTCTAGTGCGTTATTATAACATTAAAAGTGTTGTTTGCACAAATTTGCAGTTTTTTTCTTCTGTAATACATTTCCAGAGAACAGCAAGGAGAGATGAGGCCTTCCTGAATGATCAATGCAAAGTAATAGAGGAAAACAATAGAATGGGAAGGACTAGAGATCTCTTCAAGAAAATTGGAGAAATCAAGGGAGCATTCCATGCAAAGCTGGCCATGATAAAGGACAAAAATGGTAGGGACCTAACAGAAGCAGAAGAGATTAGGAAAAGATGGCAAGAATACACAGAAGAACTAAAGAAGAAAGACCTCGTTGTCCTTGACAACCACGATGGTATAATCACTGACCTCGAGCCAGACATCCTGGAATGTGAAGTTAAATGGGCCTTAGAAAGCATTACAAACAACAAAGCTAGTGGAGGTGATGGTATCCCAGCTGAGCTATTCAAAGTCTTAAAAGATGATGCTGTTAAAGTGCTGCACTCAATTTGCCAGCAAATTTGGAAAACGCAACAGTGGCCACAGGATTGGAAAAGGTCTGTATAAATTCCAATCCCAAAGAAGGACAATGCCAAGGAATGTTCAAACTATCGCACAATTGCACTCATTTCACACGCTAGCAAGGTGATGCTCAAGATCCTACAAGCTAGGCTTCAACAGTACGTGTATAGAGAACTGCCAGAAGTACGTACCAGAAAAACATCTACTTCTGCTTCATTGACTATGCTAAAGCCTTTGACTGTGTGGATCACAACAAACTATGGCAGGTCCTTAAAGAGATGGGAGGACCAGACCACCTCACATGTCTCTTGAGAAACCTGTATAAGGGTCAAGAAGCGACAGTTAGAACCGGATATGGAACAACTGATTGGTTTAGCATAGGAAAAGGAGTAGGACAAGGATGTATATTGTCACCTTGCTTATTTAATATATATGCAGAGTACATCATGCGAAATGCGAAATGCTGGCCTGGATGAATCACAAGCCGGAATTAAGATTGCTGGGGAAAAGATCAACAACCGCAGATATGCAGACAGTACCACTGTAATGGCAGAAAGTGAAGAGGACCTAAAGAGCCTCTTGCTCAGAGTAAAAGAGGAGAGTGCAAAAGTGGGCTCAACATAAAAACTAAGATCATGGCATCCAGCCCCATCACTCTAGGGCAAATAGAAGGGGAAGTTGTGGAAGTAGTGACAGACTTCACGTTCCTGGGATCCCAGATCACCGCAGACTGTGACAGCAGCCATGAAATTAAAAGACGCCTGCTCCTTAGGAGGAAAGCGATGTCGAACCTAAACAGCATGATAAAAAGTAGAGACATCTCCGTGCCAACAAAAGTCCGCATGGTCAAAGCAATGGTATTCCCAGTAGTCATGTATGGCTGCGAGAGTTTGACTGTAAGGAAGGCCAAGCGCTGAAGAATAGATTCTTTTGAACTATGGTGCTGGAGAAGACTCTTGAGAGTCCCTTGGACTGCAAGAAGATCAAATCAGTTAATCCTAAAAGAAATCAACCCTGACTCCTGGAAGGCCAGATAATGAAACTGAAGCTCAAATACTTTGGCCACCAAATGAGAAGGGAGCACTCACTGGAGAAGACCCTGATGCTGGGAAAGATTGAAGGTCAAAGAAGATGGGGATGGCAAAGAATGAGATGGTTAGATAGTGTCATAGATGCAACGAACATGAATTTGAGCAAACTTCAGAGGACAGTGGAAGGCAGGAAGGCCTGGCGTGATCTGGTCCATGAGGTCGCGAAGAGTCGGACTCGATTGTGCGACCAAACCGCAACAAATACAACTGATCTAGTGACCATAATATAAATTCATTGTGCGTAGAGTATACATATGATCATTGCCGCTGTTGCCAAACATCATCATCATTAATATTGCCAGACCAATGTACTAGCACTTCATACCATTTGGATTGTTTTTAGAAAGTTGTATGATTATTTTAGCGGCTATCTATGTGTTTTAATTTTTTGTAAGCTGCCCTGAGTCTGCTTTGGCAGGGAGGGTGTGTTATAAATTTGATAGATACAGAGGTCATTTCGGGGGGGATCGCGGGGGATCGCAGACCCCCCAGGTGAGGTACGAGGGGGCGGGGCACACGACGAAGCCCCGCCCCCTGCTTCCGGCCACCCCGCTTCTGGCCCTCATTCAGCCAGGAGGAGGCAGGAAAAGAGGGAGGGTAAGTTGCTTCCTCCCTGCCAGGGAGGGCCTTCACGGGGCTTCCTTGAACTCCCGCCGGTCTTGTAGGTCCACCGCCGGGCCTCTCATGGGGCTCGGCAGTGGAGCTGCAAGGCCGGCCGCGGCAGCTGGGACCATTGGGGGTGGGGTGTGTGGCCTTATGACACACTTCTGGTGATGTCAGGGGGTGTGGCATATGCTAATGAGTTATGCTAATGAGTTCCCCTAGCTCTTTTTCTATGAAACGACCCCTGGATATATAAATACATAAATAAATAAATTGTAATGTGTGAACAGGGCTTCTATCATAAAAAGGGATAACCTCATCTTTTTGTCATCAATCCTCTCACTCTGTGTGTACCTGTGTTCTTTGCTATAACAGGGTCTTAAACTTCTTCCGTTATCCCTTCCACGTCTGCAGGGCTAGCTGGCTACCTCTTGCTGTGTAGTCGGTGTACATGAAAGACACCCACTCTATGTGCTACAGTGTCTGCAGCCTTGCCTACTTGCGAGCATGTGAAAGCAAACCCAAATTTGTCTCTGTCCTCTGCAAGGTAGGCAGGTTGGTTGCCCATCTGAGGGAGTGGGTTAGCCTCTGCCTCTCTCTGGGTAAAATTGCCCACTCACTCTTCTACAAGTTGTTATTTGCCAGTGGAATTTCCAGGAAGTCAAAACAAATGCTGGGGGAAGAGAAATTTGTAGAAAATCCATACACATTGCACTGGTGGATAGTTGTATACAATCTACTGTGTGCAGTAGCACCTATTAGAATTATAGAGTTTGTTGGCAAGATATTTTGGCACCAGTTTTCAAGGGTGTAGCTGCTTCTTATTTGCCACAAAGTAAGATAAACTAAAAAAAATCAAGCAAATATTTGTAATGCATATTTTAATTTCATAATTGTATTCAAATTCCAAAAGTGCATTGCCCTATAAAACTTTCAAATGGTTATACTGTCAGTGGGAGAAAAAATTGAGCAGTAAATACGGAAGGCAGTATTTTCTGTGTCAGTTTAGGTTTACTGCTGCAATGGAAAATAAAACATCATGTGAAAGAAAGCATAATACAACATGAGCTGTAGGGAAGGCAAATATTGCTTGCAATTTCATTGTGTTCTCATTTTAAAGGAAGGCACTAAGAACTATTTCATCAGTATCATTTTTCTAAAATTAATTAGAGCACACACTGGCCTGATCCAGAACCTCACACACCTGAATGGTGTTTTAGCAGACCTGATACACTCTTCTAGAGGACTAAGACGGGGATCCTTGCAAGCTGCCTTGTTGTTTCATTTTTCTGCAACTGATATACAAAAGCACTGTTACATGACAGTTGTTATTCACCTTCCCCTGATGAGTACATGAAGATCTTACATTCATTGTGAAATATCTTAATTCATCCTAATAGAAATGGTAATTGGCAATGTCTGCTTCATAGGTGGACGCTGAATTCTTGGAATCAACATAAAAAAATAAATATCTGAAATCAAAATAAATATAATTGCACACCAGTAGCCTGCACACAGATGACCACTGAACAGTATTCAAATTGAACGAGTTGGATTCTTTAAATATCCAGTAACCTTTTTTTCTTTCACAGACAGCTCCAAATATCAGACTGACTGTGACCAGTGCTCTGTGCCCTTGAGTATACAGGGGAGAATGAGATTCCAATGAAACAATGGGGATGACTTCTCAGAGCCTGCTCTTTCTAAACCAAAATAATTCCATAGCTTTTTTTCAGGGTTCAGGTTTGAGATTATTACAACTGCAATAGACAGTATTCACAACTATGTTCTAAGGTAACTTTTGTCAATTCTGCTGTAATTTTGATGCTTTAAATAACTTCAACTGCTTTAGGATGGAAACTTCAGGGGCTTCAGATGAATTGTGGGTTTACACTTACAAAAATAGAGAATTTTAATTTAGTAGCATATGTTTTTAGAAAAGGGCCAAGAAGGGTTTTTTTGTTTGTTTGTTTTTCTGGAACGATGACCTGATATAGCCATTTTCATTCCTTTAAAAAATATGTTATATGTCTTAGCTTCAGGTCACCTCATTTACATTGGTAAATCATAAGATAAATTATTTAAAATGTGTGATAAATTGAATTTTCAGGGGTTATAATGGCAGAATGATGCAAAATAGACTCCTTTTAACTGTACAGCCAAAATGATTAAGTGTACTTTCACGGCATAAAATTGCACAAAATTATTTTATTTATTTATTTATATATTTATTTATACTTATATTTATACCCCTCCCACCCTGTAAACAGGCTCTTGGTGGCTTACAGAAGACTACAGAGTGTGCCGAATTAGTATAAAACCATAAAATTAAAATAATATAAAATATTCTTAACATTACAACAATAGCATTAAAGTGCTCGCAGTATTAAAATAGATGGTGTGAATTTCCATTCTGGCAATCTTCTGATCTTACGGCCAGTCCTATGGTCCAGATATTAAATGGCATAGTCCATAGTGGGCCAGTCCCGTATTCCAGATGTTCAATGGAATAGTTGGTGGTAACGGTGGCAGCGGCGGCTCCTATCTGAAAGCCTGGCAGAAGAGCTCCATCTTGTAGGCCCTGCGGAACTGTACAAGGCCCTGCAGGGCCCTGATCTCCTCCGGGAGCTCGTTCCACTATTAAGGAGCTGCCACCGAAAATACCCTGGCCTTGGTGACAGCGAGCCTTGCATCCTTGGGGCCTAGAATAGTTAAACACTGTTGTGCCCCAGACCGTAGTGCTCTCTGGGGTATAAATGGGGAAGGGCGGTCCCTCAGGTAAGCCGGACCCTGGCCATATAGGGCTTTAAAGGTAAGTACCAGCACCTTGAAGCGAATCCGGTTTGCTATTGGCAGCCAGTGCAGTAGCCTAAGCACAGGCTGGATGTGCTCCCAGCACGGAAGATCCATCAACAGCCTGGCCATGGCATTCTGCAACAGCAGATTATGTGTTTCTTTTTCTTTTCTTTTCACCTATGCTGTACTCAGACAAGGGTTTGATTCAGCACGAGTACCTGCATGGTCTGCACAAGGATCACCACTCTTTCTGGGTAGCTTTGTCTCCCCAGAGAAGTTATTTCCAGCCCCAGGAAAGATCAGTCCAAAGCCAAGGGACACACACACCTCAAGCTGCCTTATACTGAAGCAGACCATTGGTCCATCAAACTCAGTAGTATCTACTTTGACTGACAACAGCTCTCAAGGGTCTCAGAGATTTTTCACATCACCTACTACCTGGTCCTTTTAGCTGGATATGTCAGGGACTGAAACTGGGACCTTCTGCATACCACACAGATCCTCTACCACTGAGCCTTGGCCCTTTTCCTCATGGAGTAATTGACTTTAATTTGGCTGTGCTCTTCCACAAGAGATAAATCACTCCTGGCAATTTAGAAATATAGGCAGTATCTATATTATGAAGTTGTTGGGGTTTTTTTGGTTTTTTCTAAAGGCGTTTAAGCTATTTTCCTGCTTAAATGGAATTTATGCCTATTATTTCCCTTTTTTACAGAATAAAAGAGGAAGTATTTGCCAACTATTCACCACCATAAAGACATCCATCAGATTAAATGAAAAAGTTATATTTCATCAAATTGTCAACAATATCAAAATGATCAGGGAATTTTGTTCTAAATGATAAATTGTAGTTAGGCTACAACATGTTGTTGTAGCTGTATTTTTTAATAAAAGGACAGTTTATGTCAAGACATGCTACTTAAAATACAACCGTAGCCTTACTTTACATAAACTATTTATTGATCTACAAAAATGCCCTTGTTGCATCCTGAAACAGATCTCTTCTTTCCTTTAAAAGAAATGTTCTCATATACATCACATTTTATTTTGCAGAAAATGTTATAGAATGTCACGGGACAGATAATGAATGTCTCATATCATGTGTTAGAAATGCATGAATGAAATATTTCCCTGTTATAGTATTGTGGAAAATATCAAGAAACTGTCTAGGGGAATTACCATTATGAACAAAATTAATGCTGTCAAGCATCTGAAGGGAAATATTGACAGTCCCATCCAGCAATGTATTTAATGTCTCACTAGCTCATACCAGCCAGGATTCAACTTTCAGCTAAGTGTCCATATTTTAAGCATTTTTGTTTATCATATAGAATTACTAATTTATTTTATGAAATTTTATTTATTTAATCATTTTGTTCTGTCTTTCCACCCTGTCAGAGTCCCCAGTGTGGTGAACATTAAAGCATTCAAACAATTAGACTGCAATTAAAGTTATGAAATTCAGTTAAAAACATGTAAAAACACAGCACTATAAGGTGGGCCAATAGTGTTATTGGGGATATGCCTGACAAAACAAATAAAAGGTCTTCAACTCTTGATGAAAGACACCGATAGAGGGAGACAGATGAATCTCCCTGGGGAGGGAGTTCCAAAGTTTTGGTGCTGCAACTGAGAATGCCCTTTCTCAGTTTGCCCCTTATCTAGCTTCAGATGGTGGGGCAACTGAAGCAGAGCCTCCAACAATGACCAGAGTGAGCAGACAGGTTCATATGGCAGAAGTCAGCCCTAAGGTATATTGGTCCCAGACAGTGTTCCCTCTAAGTTGAGTTAGTGTGAGCTAGCTCACAGTTTTTTAGACTCCGGCTCACACATTTTTGTCCTATCTCAGGAAGGATGGCTCCAGAGCAAACTAATTTATGCAGTAGCCAAATCACTCTCTCACAACTTCAATGTGAATAGCTCACAAAGTAGGATTTTTGCACACAAGACTCCACAGCTAAGAGGGAGCATTGGTCCCAGGCCATAAGAGCTTTAGAGTTCAATACCAGCACCTTGAATTGAGCCCAGTAGGAAACTGGAAACCAGGGTAGGTGGAACAAGCCTGGAGAGATACAGTCCCTATGACCCACTCCAGCCAACACTGTTAAGGAATGTGCATATAATTGCTTTTTATTTGTGTTTGCTGACACACACACACATGGACTACTTGCCATTATCTATGGGTTTGGGAAACTGTGTGCTATTGTTTGATGTGACTGGTGCACCTAGAAGCTGCTAGTCTGTCTGCACTGGTATGCTAATGAAGTGACACACACACACACACACACACACACACATCCACCCAGCCTGGGAAGGAGAAGGCAACTCCATTATGGTCAGCCAAGGAGTGATACAGAAACAACAGGTCATCCACCATGAAGGAATTACAAACTAACACACGTAACCCTGAAAGGATCTGGTTTGCATTTGAAGAGACTATTTAATGTTTACTGCTTGGTTCCAAGCTAAAGTGATTTACAAGTCAAAGGTTGTCTTGACAACATCCCCACACCTTGACCAGATGCATTCCTTGAGCTAGGATCTAGAATTACAACATTGTCCCTCCCCTAGGGAGTACCTGCCCCTTTACACACTCAACCAATCCAGAGAAAACATGGGTTGAACACAGAAGAGGTGGGATTCAAGCAGGCAAAGCGCCTCCCACCTGGAATATAACACAGAGCACACTTTTGTTCTGTGCTGCTGGATAGCCACTGGCTGCTGGACAGTCATCATCTTTGCTGCTGGCTAGCCAACCCCCCCCAACCTTTCCCTCTAGACAAGGCTCTTTGTGTGTGAACTCTCTGAAGATGTACAGCCTTACAGCTGCAGACATTTCATGCCCACATTAGCTGGCTTGTTCTAAGCAGTGTGGAAGAGCAAGTAATTACAGGGATACTTTCCCTTAGCCTCCAGTCTTCTGCTGATACAGTTCCATGAGCTTCTGATCAGGCAAGTATGAAGCGAAATACCTACCCCAGACTCCCAAGTAACTAAGGAAACTATTTTGTATTCTTTTCTTTATTGCTAAAGGAACCTTGTATGTTTGTGTGTGTGTGATTTTGTTTTTGTATGTGTGTGAAACTAATTGCTATTTAGTAAAGAGAACAACTGATTTACAGACACCTTTGTCACGTTGTCTCTTTGGGTTGGGTTCTCATCCGGATCACACTTTCTCTGTATACACAGGCCGAAATCCATTAAACATTTAGACCCACCCCTGCCGTACACGTGGCGGGTGGGGCTAACAACACTCTGGCTGCAGAATTCTGCACCAACTATAGCTTCCAGAGAGTCTTCAAGGGCAGCCACTCATAGACTGCATTACAGTAACTGAAACTAGATGTTACCAGGATACATTGTAATAAACTTTTGAGGTACTCATACTCCTTTGTGAACCAGTGTCTAAATTGGCTCCAGTTGTCTCTGTTTTCAATGGATCTGGCATATAGTTGCTACTTGCTTCTTCCCTTTGAAACTCAGACAATATCATAGTATATATAGCCTACTAGTACAAGTAAAAGTAAATCTATTGTATTAAGCCATTGGCCATTACTACAAAATACAAAAGGCAACATAGCAATAATAAAAATCACCACCATTAGAATCAGATTAAAATTGACTACAAATTGTGCTTATAAAAGGCTAAAACAGATTTAATCAGGTAACCAGCCCCTTAGATCTCATTTTGGATGCTGCTAAAGCAAACACTGTATAAGATACATATGCATCATTATCTGAGAGCATAACGGACAGTAAAGCATGTAGTGAGGAAGGCCCTCCACCACTGACAGGCCACATATGCAGAGGCAGTCCTCTTTTGGAGTATGCGAATAGTGGACAGCTAAAAGTGCTGTTTGCATAAACTGAAATAGTAAGGATGTAAAGAACTCTGAGGATAAAGTTGGAGATGTTGACTAAGTAGCTCGACCTGTGATGGTCCAATTTACAGAATTTATACCAGGGAGCAACTTTAGATTATACATGTAGCCTTAACTATTCAGGCCCAGTTGGGTGGGGGCATTTTTGCAAGCCCAGCAGAAGCTTCAGCAGCACATATACTAAAATCGGAATGATACAGATAAGATTAGCATGATCCCTGCATAAGGATGACATGCAAATTCGTGAAGCGTTCCATATAGCCTACTAGGAAAAGCCTTGTGGACAAGCTATGCATACAAGCTATGCAGAAGGGGATGAACCATCTCTGAAGGTCTTTTGCCCTATGGGGTTGCCATAAGGCGTGTGTGACTTAATGCCCCCCCCCCCCAAAAAAAGACAAGTCTGAACTTGTCTGCTTTATTTTGTTCTATTTATTTTGATCATGTTGTGCCCTAGTTCACAGCCAAGTTTTACTATACATACTATACATACACATGCTTGAGCATTCAACCATGCAGCTATGAAAGCCATGATCACTTTTGCCAAGATGGCACAAAAGGTACAGGACTTCTAACCTAGGAACTGCTACTAGGGATAGTTAAACAGCTGTAAGCTGTAAACTGTCTGCTTATTATCTTCTGTAGAGCAAGTATTAAACTAGGAACAATATTTTGCTTAAAAAAATCTCTGACTGCAATTGTATGTTTCCTGTATTAACAGGAAGAACAGTAACATAAAGAAAAAGTTTTTAAAAATGCAGCCCTGACCTAGATAGCCCAGGCTAGCCCAATCTCATCAGATCTGAGAAGCAAAACAGGATCGGCCCTGGCTAGTAGTTGGACATTCCTGGATTTGCCTGGGGATGCACCTCCATTTGGTAGAGTCCTGGGATGCCTTTTAAGATCCTAAAGACAGAGGCACCTTCAGATCAGAGGCATGGTATAGAGAGTCCAACCCTGATTTAACATTTGTTTCATCTGACTGGAGAAGACAGCCCTTGCCTATATCAAGACATGTTCTTGAGGCTTTCCCACACAGTCAGCATCAACCTTTAATCCTTGAGCTAGGAATCCAAACACCAGTTATCAGGTCATTTCCAAGACCATGATGGAACTTTAAGAGGACGAACTGGAAAGGCTCAGTGAAGATCTGAATAGGTGTTTTGGATGGGTCCCTCCAAAACACAATAACTATTGTTGATTCTCTGGAGCTGTTATATCTCCAGCCAAAAGGCACATTCCTTAAGGGTATTGGAAAGAATATATTCCAGGCTGGAATGATCAGAATGAGAGGCTGTATCAAAATTTCCCCAACAGCAAAGACCCAGGAGCAGCAGATGAACTACTCCATGAACTTGACACTGCACTTAGAAAAAAATGGACTGAAGCAATTGTGAGTCTGGATTTCAGGCACTCCAGTAGGAAAGCCTGGAGCCTGTTTAAAAAAAAAAAAAAAAAAAAAAACTAGATGGAATCTCACCTGTGCTCTGAGGAAATCCGGAGGTAACATCAAACCAGGAAGCTGCCCGACTGGTATCCCTATCCACAGCTCTGAAGGATTGAGGTTTTACAATCAGGATAAAAAAAGAATTCCAGATTTTGAAACGCACCTGCCCTGAAGACTGCGAGCTGTCAGGGGACTTCAGTGCTGATGAGATTTCCAGGGCACTGAAGGATATCAAGAGTGAAAAGGTTTGACTGCATCCATAATGAGTTCCTGATCAACAGCAACACATTCACTAAGAAGTGGATCACAAAGTTTCTCACTGACATCATGAGAACAGGAAGACTCTCAGGGGAATTCAAGACAGCAAAGATAGTTGCTATTCTGAAACCTGGAAAACCAAAACATCTGGCAGAAAGTTATAGACCTATTTCCCTTCTGAGCTCCTGTTATAAACTCCTCAAGAGGCTAATCCTGAACAGAATCAGTGACAGAATTAATAAACATGTCCCTATAGAGCAAGCAGGATTTAGACCCCGTTGTAGTTGTGAAAACCAGGTTCTCAGCTTAACAACTTTCATTGAGGCAGAGTATCAGTAGTGTCTTAAGACATCAGTAGTTGTTTTTTTTTAATCTGACTGCTGCTTATGAAACAGTTTGGAGGGATGGTCTGTTGTACAAGTTTTTACAAGTTTTCTCCTGGAGAACTTTATTTTGACTTCTAAATAACATGCTGAGTGACAGAACTTTCAAAGTAATTATGGGTCAGTCAACCAGCAAGTAGAAGAAACAGAATAACAGCCTACCCCAGGGCTTGGTCCTTGCTCCAGTTCTTTTCAATCTATACATCTCTGATGTTCCCAAGATGATATCCAGGAAATTTGCTTATGCTGATGACATGGTAATTGCAGTAAGGCACAGATCAATTGAAAGGACTGAGGAAATGCTGGCTAGGTACCTCAAAACCTTGGCTGACTACTACCATAAATGGCAGTTTATCCCAAATCCAGGAAAAACAGAATGCACCTGTTTACATCTCAATAACAATCTTGCCAACCGTAAACTGAATATCTACCTTAATGACACCTGACGTACACACAAGCATACACGTAAGTACCTGAACAGGACCTTGAGCTATAAACACCGTCTTACTAATGTAGCAGTGAAAATACATACACAATTTTATCCAAAAATGATGTGGTACAACTTGGGATGTGTCTACTACCACACTTAGATGCTTAGCTTTGGGGTTGGTGTATAGTACTGCAGAATATGGTGCTTCAGTGTGGCTCAACATCCCCCATATCCACAAACTTGATGTCTAACTCAATACAACAATGAGAACTATCGGCGGATGTATTAAACCCACTCTGACTTATTGGCTATCCACCTTGTGTCACATTGCTCCCCCGCATCTTCAAAGACAAGATGCTCTTCTTTGTGAATATAGAAAAATAATTGAAAACAGACAGTTGCCCATCCACAAAGACATGGCTGATGCAGGCCTATCGAGACTAAAATCCTGACACCCAGCAATAAGATCTGCACAAATCTTGCAATCATAAAATTTTGATCTAGGGAATGAATGGTTGTGAATATGGATGCAATCCGTTCCACCCGATATCCATAACTTGATAAACACCAATGAGAGGCTTTCAGGATTTGTTTGCCACATAAAGTATGGAAGATGGCTAATAGAATACAAACAGGCTTTGGAAGTTGTGTAGACCTGTTGTTTAAATGGGGCAAAATACCAGGATCCAAATGCAAATGTGGTGCAGCCTGCCACACTATTTTCCATCTGTCACAGGAATGTGTCATGCTTTCCATGGTGATGTGATGGAGCTCTTTGCACTCTCCCCAGCTGCGAGTTAGTGGGTTGAAAATTTAGATATTAGTATTTAGGGGAATTGCCCAATTGGTCTGTATACCCATTGTATCAACTTGGTTATGTATTTTATATTATTATAGGCTTTCTGTGTGTAACTCTGCATACATTAAATAAATAAATATACATTTTAAGACAGTCACAGGAATCTATTTTAAGATAGGACTACTACAACCAAGGGAAGGAGAGGCCCCTGCGTTCCCCCTACAGCACTTTTCTGACCTGAAATGGCACCTGGAGGGCATTTTAGCAAACAATGTTCCACAATACCACTTTGGGCCCTGATCAGTATCAGGTCTCCCAGTGCTTTGAAAGATGTTCCAGTACTCTGCAAAATGGAGGTGTGTCCCCCAGACAAACCTGGCCTTTTGTCTAGTTTACCCCTAAGTCTAAGGAGCTTCGGGTCACCATTGAGGAAAAAGTGGTGTATAAATGAAATACATACATACAGATCTACCATGGTTATGACTGCATGGAGAAAGCCAAATGCACATAAATGTATAACCTGTACAAACTCAGTCAAACAAATACGGACAGGCCAAGGGCAGAGCTTGCCATGGCCCTCTGATGCTGCTCCCATCCACCCTAAAATTAGTCTTCTTCTAGAAAATATCTGATAAGGACTTTAAAAAGAGCATGTTAACCCTGTGGGGTTGTTTGGTGGCTAGTGACTGGAAACTGGTAGAACTGTAACTCCACACCCAGTTAGATCTCTTAAGTGAAGCACTCATTCCTGATAAGTAAGAAGAGTTCCCGTTGCTTGCTCAGTTGGTGGTGACAGCTAATGATTTATAGAATGTTTAAGGCTGAATTCCCAGCAGTAAATCAAGATTAACTATGTCCAGCTTCACGTGTCCCTCTTGAAGCATTTTTAGTCCTTCTCTCACCATTGGTGTGGAAAAGCAGAAAGGCAGTTTTAAATGTGCCCCCGCCAGGCTTCTGAACTAGGCTTCTGCACAGTCAGTGCCGGGGGGGGGGGATATGAACTGCTCTTTTATAACTGGAAGTGACATCACAATGCTCTAGCAATTTTCAAATCTGTATGGTAAAACCTTAGCAACTGGGAAATTCCTAGAGCATCATGATGTCACTTCCAGTTCCAAAACAGGAAGGACATCCCAGTGTCGATCAATGCCATCCACCCCATTCATCCACACAATACATTAAGTGAGGATGGGAGACAGAGCATTGGTGGGAGGTTCCCCACTGGAACCAGGAAAGCAGCAACCCTATAATCTGAACTGATTAAGGACAATGCAGGAAAGTTAATTTATAATCACATTCCAAGCTTCCTGGGTTTGCAGTGTTCATACGATTTCAATCTAAATCTCCATGTATCCATTACATTACAAATTATTCCTATAGTGCTGGACTAAGGAGAGAAACAACTTCCAGAGGACCTTAGGACCATCACAGTGTAAACTAGACTTTGAAAGTCTAGCTACCATTCCATACAGCTGCAGACAGGTAAGAATGTGGAGGTCTGCGTTTATTGGAGCTCTGACCTGGATTGACCAGGCTAGACTGATCTCATCTGATCTTATAAGCTAAGTAGGGCCAGTCCTGATTAGTACTCAGATGGGAGACCACCAAGGAAGTCTAGGGTTGCTAAGCAGAGACAAATAAACTCTTACCTTCTCTCTTATTTATTTATTTGTTTATTTATTTATTACGTTTTGCCTTGAAAACCCTAGTTCTGCTTTCTTTTAAGCAAAGTACCCAAATATGTAGGCTCAGTAATTTACTAACAAAATTCTATGCCATGCACACAGGTCCAATGAAAGTAAATGTAGGAGTATAGACAGTGGGTGAGTGATAAGTCCAAATATAAAGTTTGACTTTTGTTCTACATCAGCACCTCTAACGATGGTTTTACTTTTTCAGTTCAATCGTCCATTTCTGTATGCCACATATCCTAAGAAATGTGGTTTCTTTCCCAAGCACTAGCAAAAACTGATTTACCCTACAGCAGCCTTCTTATTCCACCTGAAAAGTCTTACCTTGGATAGAATGAAAAAGATCCAAACTTTGTTTCTGTGTCATGGACAAAGGACTGACCATCCAAACTTCGGAGGGCATCTAAGCAGTGTGTCCACCCACTGGGGCATCCTGTGTTGGTAACTATATTCTTGTAGTCATGCAGCCATTTGTTCTATGCAACTGTGTAGCTGAATAAAAGTAGGTTATATTCTTTTCATCTTCTGGTCTGGATTTTTGTTGCGTAGTACTTCTGAACCCTGAAATGAAGCCTTTTCTCCTACAACTTACAAAGTAGAAGTAACTGAAAAAGTAGTAGTAACTGGAAAATGGTGATGAATACAAGGATGCTAAACAGGTGGGAATCATATTTTTTTAAAAAAAACAAACAAACAACACACCATTTGAACTAACTTCTGATGTCAGGAAGACTATTTTAGTTTAGTTTAATATATATACACAATATCAATTTTAAAATGTCTATATTTACCTAGTTTCACAACTTATGTTACCTATTTACCTAGTGGACACTAGACATGATTTTATGAAAACCTGGAATCTAGGGGGGGAAAGATCCCCAAAATCTATTCTCTGAAGTTGACAAGCAGAGGTAAAAACCTTTCACACACATCCAGATAACTGTCAGATTTCAGGTTTACATATATGCAGATCTGTTTCTGACCTATTTCACGAGGTATCTGACATTTCTTGTCATAGCAATCCCCCTCAGACTTTGCCCTGTTCTTTCATTTTTTTGTTTGCTTTTATTTTGCGTTTTCCAATCTAGAAAGAACAGAAAAGAAAGATGGAGAAATGCTCTGAATGCCTTTCCATCTTTGACTGATACAAATTTTGCATAGGAGGTAAAATACATGGTATATCACTTGAGTCAAAGAAAGCATGGAGCAAATACAGACGTGTGTTTCTGATATCTCTGAACTCCAGCTCAGTTGAGCATATGGGCTATCAGTTGGGGGAAAAAATCATGCTGATTCCCTCGGAAAGTCTCTATGGGGAAAAAAACCTCCCCTCTGAACTAACAACAGGAACTGCTGAGCTCCTCAGAAATCTCTCCTGAGAATGACAAGAGAGTCTCTGAAGCACATAAGTGTGCTGCTTTTGGGGTGTCACTTTCCCTCTGGAATCAAACTTTGCCGTGTCAATAGTGAAGTTAGTCATGTGCCAGTTGCTGGAGGGAAATAATGCTGTAGCTCTAACTGAGCTGCATGGCACCAGCTCAACTGGGCCTGAATAGTTGAGGCTACATGTATATTGCAGCTCATAGACTTGGAGGCAAACACACATTTATTGTAACATAACTTGTGAAACAGCCTCAGTCAGATAAATTCTATTCTATTTCTATTTCATTCAATTTCTACACCGCTCTGACCCACAGGTCTCAGAGCGGTTTACAGGCAGTTGCAAGTGCAACTTTTTCAGTCCCTTACTAAGGCCACATATTCTAGGGGGTGGGGGCTGCCTACCGGCACCCAAGTGGTGGGTTGGCTGTTCTCCGGCTCCGATTTCTCTCCGGCAGTCCATTTTATTTGAGGTCGGCATTTATTTGTTCCCTCTGGTGTCCAGGCAGATCTCCTTCGCTTGGGGGCTTCTGGCGTGGTCTGCAATGGTTCTGGCTCGGCTATATCCGTATCCGGCTCCGCTGAGCCTGCGCCTTGCGTCCCCGCGTTCTTCCGCTCCTCCGCGACTCTCCTCGGCTCTCCTTCTACCTCCGCCGGTCGTTGTTCTTCTCTGGCCACCAGGGATCGCCGCACCACACCGTTGTTGCTGTTGCCACTATTGTCGCCGCCGCCGTTGTCGCCGCCGCTGTTGCCAAAGCTCCCACCACATCCTCGGACGGAAGAGGGTGCCCCCTACCCTTCTAAGGGTAGGTACCCAGTTTATCTACTTGCTTGTTGTTACTATGCTTTTGAACCGCTGGGTGGACGGAAGCTAGGACTAGGGCCGGGAGCTCACTCCGGCCGCGGTGGGTATCAAACAGCCATCAGGCTGCTTGCTAGATGTTACTGCAGGCATTTTACCGCCTGCACCACCGCATCCCACTGCATCCCTCTGTTTCAGACTATTATGGTATTGCTTTCTTTGGAAAGCTCTGTGATTCTACAATGCACATTTATATTGTTTAAATGTGTTTGTCCTATGGTCATATTTGTAAACCAGCTTGAACCAACAAGGAACAGCGGAATGTGAATGTTGTAAATAAATATTTTAAACCCTCAGATTTTGTATCAAGGGTACAGAAACCATATAGGTGTATGCCAATTTCCATACAGTGTTATGACAACACAGTAGGGATGTCAGCTTCCAGACTTACAACTGATCTCTACACAACAGAGATCAGTTCCCCTGGAGAAAATGAATGTTTTGGAGAGTAGACTCTGTAGCATTATACCCCACTGAGATCCCTGTCCTCCCCAGGCTCCATCCCTGAATCTCCAGGAGTTTCCTAACTTCACCCCTCCATCCCTCACCAGTGACCATGGGGGGGCCTGGCAACCCTACAGAAAAGGGAAAGCATCCAGTCATGCAACTCTGCATGCTGCCGTCTCAAGACTGTTTTACCACATTCTCTGGCCCTTGGCCTTTCTCCCATGTATCAAGAATTGTTTACTATTGTCCACCACTGTCAGAAAATTGGGCCATTTTTTCTTTCCTTCTTGCTCTGGATTATCCAGCTGTGTTTCTCCTGCTTGTCATGATTTACATTATTTGCTTGCATTCATTAGGAATGTAGCCTGACTTCCAGATGATCAGCTGGGTGTCAGTTTCTGATCCCCCCCCCAAAAAAAGAACTTTGCTGGGTACTGTTAAGTAGGCTACTTAACAAAGAGTCAGAGAGTGATTTCAGCAAGCAATTCAGCTTTATTGAGCAACGCGTAACACAGCTAGAACAGAACACTCAGAACAACCAGAACAACCTTAGCACTGCAATTGTGCTTCTTTTAAACTCTCCCGGCTAATGTAGCCACGCCCTACTGTACATAACCACCAATAGGATTGTAACAATAATGTCTAATCACAGACATTCCCTCTCAGGGAATTGGATGGTAGGTGATTGGTCGGCTCTTCCTGAGCTAACAATAGGGATTGAGTGATTAGGATCCTTGCCCAGGACGAAGCTTTACATGGTGTTTCAATTAGTGAGTACAAACACAGTTTTCCACTGAATTGAATACACCACAGGTACAGAGCAACATTTCCCCAGCAAGAGATTAGAAATCAGCTCCCAGCTGATCCCTTATCATATGTGAACTGGTTTTGGATTGCTGCAAATAGCTTTTCCCTACCAAAACACATGCAGATAGCTAAACAACTTTTCCAGTAATTGGCTGCCTGATCACCACTGCTTAGAATTGCACTGTAAAATTTGTATAATTGCACTGTAAAGATTTGCATAATTCTCAGTAACATTTTCTATTATGACAATATTTTCTTACTGTCTGTCTTTCTTTTAACATTTAATTTTGTGCCAGACCAACTGAAATGATGCCCTGTGCAGCTCTTTGGCAAATGGCTTGGGCTTAGAACATTTCATCCATTGTTATTTGTTCTTGAATTTAGTATACACCTGCATGTGTGTGCTCTTTAATCTCCTAATGAGAACATAATAAATGCCTGGAGGCTCATTAAATGCTTGGCTTTTTGAGTAAAAATAAATAAATATGAGACACATAATTAATATTTAACATTTTGTCATGAAACTGAAGGAAAAACCAGACACTGTCTGACTCACATAGAACAGAATATCAATCGTGTAAGCAATGTGCTAAGCATCCTAGGACTGTTCAGCTGGTATTAAGCATGTGAATAGACCTATTCAAGGACATCTCATGCTACATCACATACCAGCACAACAATGCAGTTCAACATATAGCACCCTTTTCTGTAAACATGACAGTTTATGACAGTGGCAATGCAAGAATACTAGATCCACCTGAAAACACCTTTTAATTATGTGGGAAATAGACTTCTGTAGGACAGCTGAACTTGTTACTTTGGATCATGTTAAAGCTGCATTCAACAGTCTATTTTCAGTTCCAGATCTGCTTTGTCTCAGGTTACAGCAGAGCACTCCCAAAATGTTCATGAGTATTTTACCTACAGGGTAGCTACAATGAGGGATGCCATGAATTTCATGCCAAATATATTTAACAATTAAATTTACCTTGTTTGACTATGACTTTTTTCTTTAAATATTTTTAAAAATAATTTGTTTGACTATGACAATCAGAAGTGAGCCAATCACCAAGTCTATTCTGTTTGCACAAAAAACCTCAAACACCTGCCAGACAGATTCACTGTCATGATCACGGTTGGGCAGCCCATGGACTCAGACTTGGACTCCTTAGAAGATGAACCAGAATAACCAGGAACATCACCTGAGGAAGAACAGGAAGATCAGGGAGACCTCTGCACCCTAATAGCTTCATTAGGCTCTGACGTAGCAGCTCCATGAGCCAATCTTGAAGACCTGACTAATGAGGTATCCCCACCATAACCTCCAGCTGTTCTCTCAGATCCTAAGACAGCTACAGTCAGCCATGCTAGATCAGGATCCGTGACTCTGGCCCTTCAGGATCCTCGTACACTTGGCAGTGCCAGGCTAGCAACCCATGCTCCAGCCAGTGGGCCAACCATTGCCCTGGATGACTTAAGAATATAAGAGAAGCCAATGTTGGATCAGGCCAATGGTCCATCCAGTCTAACACTCTGTCACACAGTGGCCAAAAATACCAGGGGCCATCAGGAGGTCCAGCAGTGAGGCCAGGACACTAGAAGCTCTCCCACTGTTGCTCCCCCCAAGGACCAAGAATACAAAGCATCACTTGCCCCAGAGTTCCTATCTATACCTTGTGGCTAATAGCCACAGATGGATCTCTGCTCCATATGTTTATCTAATTTCCTCTTGAAGCTGCCCATGCTTGTAGCCACCACCACCTTCTATGGCAGTGAATTCCATGTGTTAATCACTCTTTGGGTGAAGAAGTACTTCCTTTTATCTATTCTAACCCGACTGCTCAGCAATTTCATTGAGTGCCCACGAGTTCTTGTATTGTGAGAAAGGGAGAAAAGTACTTCTTTCTCTACCTGCTTTTAGACTAAGGTAGACTTAGTTATCTAGAGGATTCTGGCCCCATTAGGACCTAGCCAGGTCCAGCAGCTGTCTTCAGAAGAGCTAGGGATGCCTTTCCCCAAGCTATTTAAGCTGAGGGTAATAAAGAGATCTTTGCTGGACCCAGATTCAGAGCTTGTCAAGTGATAGCCTGATGGGTAGGTCCTGCCTCTGGATCTTGAGAGGACTGACAGGCAAGGAAGCCTGAGACCAAAATATTTGTATCAGTTTCTTTCCAAACTGCAGATGCATCAAAACAGTACTGATCAAATAGATCAGCAACCATGAACATTTTTAGGACTACTTAGAAGAATGCTGAATTACAGCATTGGGGTTTAAAAAAAAATGTTTAATTTATGATTGAGTTATATGTTTTGTGACATATTTAATTGCTATAACGGTATCAGCAGGCTTTTTGTGGGCTTTTTAAAAGGGTCAATTGCTTCTGCACTAATGTACACTAACAGTCTAATGATCTGCTTTCATGATGAACTTGCTTTTCTGAATTTCCAGGTTTTTTTTTAAAAAAAAGGTTTTACCCTTTTCTTTGCAGAGATGGCTTCACAACAAAAAGTGCTATAGTGGCACTCTCCAACTGGATTTTGCCAGTTCACACAGTAAAATCCAGTGTGATAGTACATTGAAAGTGGATTGAAAGTGGGTTATCTAGTGTGTGTGACCGCAGCCTAGGTGTACTTTTTCTAAAAATGAAAGCCGGGTATTCAGAGAAGTTGGTAGGTGATGACAGTAGGTAGTTAGAACATTAGTGCACATTAATGCAGTAGTAGTGCAGAGTGACTGGAAAAGAAAATAAAGCTAGGAAAAGTTGAAGGCAGCAGGAAAAGAGGAAGATCCAACATGAGATGGATTGATTCAATAAAGAAACCCTCAGTTTGCAAGATCTAAGCAATGATAGGATATTTTGGAGGACATTAATTGTTGGGGTCACCAGAAGTTGGAAGTGATTTAATGGCACTTAATACACACAAACACATTGCAGTAGCAATTGCTGATGGGGGGGGGAGATATCTAGTAATGGGGGAGAAGTAGAACTCAAGCAGTCTGTGTTGAGAACACGCATGTGTGAAAAACTGCCTGTGTTGTCTTGCACTGTGAAGGAAGAGGTGAAGCAACCTGCTGACCAATCATGGACTGGTCAAGAAAAAAAGCACTTTGTTAAGAAAATTGGGTCCATCTTCACAAGACAGAAGCTTATTTCACATACCTTTTATACAGGGATGTGGCTGAATTTTGTGGACCCACTTTTCATTTGAAACATGGATTCTTCTGGCTTTGGATGAAATAGCAGTCTTTTCCCCCCTGACCACTCATACAAAATTCAATAACATTATTGTAATTAAAACTGTTACTTAGTTTTGAATCAATAGCATGAGAATGACATAACAATGTGGTAAAAGAAACAAACAAATTAGGAAGACCAGCTCTGGAAATAGGTGGCTCAAAAAAGCTCACAATCAAAATATGCACCAAAAAAGAGAGAGATTTTTTCTTTTCTTTTTTTAAAAAAAACAGCTTAATTGTATATCTCTATGTTTATAGTCCTATGGTTTACAATTCTTCCCCACCTTCTAAAAGTGTTCCTAGTAGGGAAGCCCTCATTATCCAGTAATGCAATTTCTTTTTGATATGCAGAGTAAACATTGTACCAGGGAACCTAACCTAAGTGACCAGCTAGTCCGATGGGTAGATATGTCAGAAATCACAGAAACCACATGCGTATAAGCAGTTAATTCTAGCCTTCTCATTGGCTGGGCATTAGACCAGTCAGCCAATTGCATCTCATGCCTCATTTTAAATTATAGGGCCTGGCATGAAAGTTTCTCAGGCTCAGTCAGAGCCAGCATGATACAATGTTTAGAGTGCAGAATAGGACCTTGCAGATCCAGGTTTGAATCCCCATTCTGCCATAAAAGCTCACTGAGTGACTGTGGCCAGTCACTCTGTCACAGCTTATTCTAACAGAGTCATCGTAGTGATGATATGTCGTTGGATCCTCATTAGGTAGAAAAGCAGGGTATAGGCATCTTAAATTAATCAAATAAATCATTCAACATCTTTATCAATGATTTGGATGAAGGAATAGAGGGAATACTTATTAAATTTGCAGATGATACTAAATTGGGAGGGGTAGCAAATACAGTGGAAGACAGAGTCTGGCTACAGGATGATCTTAGGCTGGAAAACTGGGCTAAAACAAATAAAATGAATTTCAACTGGGATAAATGTAAAGTTCTGAATTTAGGTAGGAAAAATCAAATGCATAATTATAGGATGGGGAAGACTTGTCTTGGCAGTAATATATGCAAAAAGGATCTAGGGGTCTTAGTAGACCATATGATGAACATGAATCAGCAGTGTGATGTGGTGGCTAAAAAGGCAAATGCGATTTTGGACTGTATCAACAGAAGTATAGTGTCCAGATCACTTAGAGCATTGTGTTCAGTTTTGGGTACCACAATTTAAGAAGGATATAGACAAGCTGGAAAATATACAGAGGAGGGCAATGAAGATGGTGAGGGGTCTGAAGAACAAGTCCTATGAGGAAAGGCTGAAGGAGCTGGGTATGTTTACCCTGGAGAGGAGATGTCTGAGAGGTGATATGATAATCATCCTCAAGTACCTGAAGGGCTGTCATATAGAGGCTGGTGCAGAGTTGTTTTCTGTTGCCCCAGAAGGTCAGACCAGAACCAATGGGTTGAAATTAAATCAAAAGAGTTTTCAGCTAAACATTAGGAAGAACCTCCTGACAATTAGAGCGGTTCCTCAGTGGAACAGGCTTCCTTAGGAGATGGTGGGTTCTCCTTCTTTGGAGGTTTTCAAGCAGAGGCTAGATGGCCATCTGACAGAAATGCTGATCCTGTGAACTTAGGCAGATCATGAGAGGGAGGGCAGAAAGGGTTGCATCAGTGCTTAGTTCTTGTGGCTCTTTATTACATGACCAAGGAAATGCTGATTGACACTTTGGGGTCAGGAAGCAATTTTTCTGCAGGCCAGTTTGGCTGGAGATCCTGGAGGTTTTTTTGTCATCTTCCGGGCATGGAACAGCAGTCACTGGGGGTGTGAAGGGGGAGGTATTTGTGAATTTCCTGCATTGTGCAGGGGATTGGACTAGATGATCCCGGAGGTCCCTTACAACTCTATGATTCTATGAAATGAGCTTTTAAATCATATCTTTAAATATTCAAACATCAGATTTTATTTATATCTGTCTCCCCATCAGGACACTAGCCCTGTTTTCTAACATGATCTTTTGATGCCATAGAAATGTAGTAGGTTCAAATGCTGAACAGACATTATCATTTTGAAGTCAGTGGATCTTCAAAATTTTATACAATTCCCGTCTAGTATCCATTTTTCATATGGAACCTTGGCTTCCCTAAAGTATATGAGATCTGAAATGAGGATCAGAGACAACTATAGAACTCTGGCCGAATCTGCATTTGTTTTTCCCACTGGTGTCCCATCCTTTTGACTCTGTCTTCAAAAAAGCTATCTACATTTGGTGTCATTTTCACACTTCAACAGTGCTAGCATACTTTTTCATGTCCACATATGTTTATTGTCCTTTCGGGGCGGTTCCACTGCCACTGCACCTCTGCACTGCTTTAACAGAATCTTCTCCAAACAACATTCAAACAAGCATAGAGAAAGACAGCGTCACAGCAGCACGAAACTGATCTAAAAATGCAAATACAGATTCAACCTATGATGCCTGCATTCAATCTGTCTTTGATGTCCTATTTCAGAGGAAGCTGTCATTAGTGTTCTGCAACATCACCATGAACAGCAATAGCAATTAAACCCACAAGCAGGTGTAAAGCTACAGTAATATTTCCTAGGTATTTATCGCTGAATTTCATAACTGCTTCTGGCTTGGCAGCTGCTACTTGCATTGGCTTCCAGCCATCAGAGTCACATATGGAAACAATCTTGTACTGGTTAATAGCATACATGCAACTTCATGCCTATTATTTTGTTTTACATGCTACACCAAATGAAGTATTTTGAAGTCCTTGTAGCATTCAAGACTAAAGGCTCAGAATTCTGCAGAACTTGCTGTCTAGCAAACTGGTTAGAACTGTCAGTTTGAGCAAGGGTACCATGATGAGAATTAGGAATGTACAGTTGAATAATTAATAAATGATGACAAATGAATGAATGAATGAATGAATAATGACTAAATAATGAATCGTGTACATTCTTTAATATATCTGATCTGAATGAAATTTGCTAAGCATGATCATCCTGATCTTTCTGTGCACAATGTTTCCTGTTTCTTTCAATCATTGCATTGACTCAGTGACTGTGGTAGAGCTTTCTGATTTTATGTAAGAATGGGTGTTGTTATCTGAGCTGAAGTTCTAGACAGTGCCAAATTTTTCCTTGCACCTGCCGTACAGCTTGGAGGGAATATAAGCAGAGCTTGCCTGCTGTGCCTGCTGTGCAGATAGGATGGGAACCCAGAAGCAGAGGGCCAGAAGCTTTACAGACAGGGATGATAGAAGGATAAGGGTTTGTCACCCAACAGTGAACACTCATACACCAAACTAGATCAGATATAAATGATCCATCTTGAAAAAGGATCAGATAATATCTCCTTTGATTCAGGATCTGAGATCTCTCAGCTTCTGTAATTTTATGTGGAAACAGCCACATCTTCCTCCCAATACAAATTGCTCCCCCTAGCAGTTAGTAGCTCCATTAAAGAAAAGGACCGCAAACTCCTGTTTATGGGGAAATAGGCGAGTCAATGTTTTAACTGAACTGAAAAATGCAGGGGGGGGGGGTATAACCATGTCTTTTGCTGCTCCTTTCTTCCGTGCTTGAAGCATTTTTCTCTCACCAGGCTCCAATACCAGAAGTCAGCTGGGATAACAGTAAAGTGCTGAAAACAGTCAAGTGCATGGAGGCAAGATCAAGGGCCGGGATTTAGCTCCTGGAACACAGAAGAAACAGTGGGGAGCTCCTGGCAAAAAAAGAAAGAAAAGAAAGAAAAGAAAAAAGTGGTTGGCAACACAGGACAGCTCTAGTCTCCTCCACCGTGCTCGCCCATTTATTGAACTGCAGGAGGGAACTATTGCCTCCCTGCTCTCTCAGTCTACTTCCTTCAAGTCTCTTAGGGGGATTGCAGGAAAAATTCCCATTGCAGTCAGTTTGGGCAGGACATATTTTTCTGACCACTGAGCATCCTCACCTTAAAAACATTTCTGGAATCCCTCTTCTGCAACAGAGCCCAGAAGTGAAAGGTGTAACTTCATTAAATTATTAAACAGGTTGCTAAAATAAAGTTTTTGTGGACAGAGACTGTCCAGGCAGGAGGGCATCTGATTTACTGAGGATGGCTGAGGCCAGCCACTCTTGTTTTAATGTTTAGCTGTAGTTTCTGTCCTGTTGACATTCCAGATCATTTGCTCAGAGGGCATGGTGCCCACACACGAGTTACTGAAAGCTCTTGGCACTGCAACTGGGCAAAGACAGGTTTATTTGAGAAGCCTACACAGGCCAGTTAAGCTGCATCTGCACTGCCAGATGCCACACCTTTGTGTCAGTTGGCATATCAGCTCAGCCACCACATGTCTCTGTCCCTGCTACATCTGCTGAAATCATCAGCCAAAGTTTTACAGTCATACGGAATATGAAGGCAAATTGGGTATAGCTGGTACTGCTTTTCTCCAAAATACTGAGATGAACAGAGGACATAGCAATTAGCTGAATAATAGGAGAGTAGCTTCTTCTGTGAACACCTACAATACCTCTGGAAATCACAGGAAGAAAGAACATTCCCAAGACAAATGAAGAACAGATCTGGATATTAGGGTAGACTCTCAGCTACTGACCATGTCATCTTCGCTCTCTCCCATTACATGTATGGATAGGTAATGCACGTTTTAACATCATCCTTTGGCAACTTTGCATGCCATGCTCCAGTTCACTGCCTGCCATTTGCTCGTGTGAGAAAGCTCACACTATTGTGACATCACTTCAGGCTCTGAGTACTCACGGGATGGACCAGGACAAGATACAGGGCTGTAGTTTATGGTGGTAGACACAGGTCATCCATAACATCTACTTCTGCCCACAGATCATTTACTTATTACTGTAGTTCATGTTGTTTGATAACATGTTTATGTGAGTACGAATTAAATATATTTAAATGTTACTTGGATTGAGGGCACACTTGCTGAAGACAGGGTGCAGTGCAGAAAGACTTCTGGATAAGCTTAAGAATTGCTTCATTCATTTTAAAATCCCAACACCCTGTCTCACACAGTGGCCAGCCAGTTACTCTGGAGGAACAACAGAGCAAGGCACAGAGCAAGAATCCCCCACGTGGGTGCCCGTGGGTGCCAGGATGCCCACTGACACCTTTCCTGGCACCCAACAAGTGTTTTCTTTTTTTTAAGTGAGTGGGGCTTTTGCCCAGCTGGGCTTCTGATAAGTGGTATGCAACAAAACATTTTAAAACAATAGGTTTATTTTAAAAGGCATACGGTTAAACTGAACACCTGCCTGAAATGTTGAAGAGTTACTATTAGAGTCATGCATATGGTTTTAATTGCCACTATTTTTATGTAAGCCACCCTGAGCCTGCCTTGGGGGGGGGGGGGGGGGCAGAGTACAAATCAAATAAATAAATAAATAACCTCAGCGCCTGCCATTTTGTGCTTGGCTTTGCCTCCTGTGGTAGACATATTGTGTTTGTGCCCATTACCTACCCTGTGTCAGAATTCAAAAGGTATCCATAAGACAGAAAAGGTTGGGGACCCCTGGTATAGAGCCTGAGGCCTTCCCCTGCTATTGCCTCCTGGCACTGGGATTCAGAGGTTTGTCATCTCTGAATGTGGAGGTTACCATGAGTCACCAGGGCTAGTGGCCACTAATAGACCCCTCTTCCATGAATCTGCATAATTCCCTTTTAAAGCCATCTGTGCTTGTGGCTATCACTATATCCTCTGGCAGCAAATTCCACATTTTAATCATTTTTTGTGTAAAGAACATTTGTCTGTCTGAATCTACTGCCTATCATCGGATGCCCTTGAGTTCTGTTATTTTGGGGAAATGAGAAAAAGTTCTCTGTGCCAGCTTCTCTACCCTGTGGATAATTTTATAAACCTCTATCATGTCCCCCCTTAGGCTTCTTTTTTCTAAAATGAAAAGTCCCAGACGGTTCAGTCTTTATCAAACACCATGGGCATAGTTTTCATATGTATTTATTCATTTTATTAAAATATTTTTATGCCACCTTTCCACCCCATCAGGGTGCGTAAGGTGGAGAACATTTTTAAAAAATGTTTAATTAAATTATAACATTAAGTTATAAAATAATTCAGTTAAAAACACATTTTAAAAACACTAGAAGGAAGGCCAGTAACGGTTATTGGGGTATGCCAGAAAAATGATTTATATCATACATTTACTTTGGGTGTAGTTGTATTTATATACAACACAACATAAGTGCCATTACGGTACCTTTTTGTTCTGTTTTTTAAAGAGAGAGAGCCAGAGATTCAAATCCTCACTGGTATGGAAGCTTCCTGAGTGGCTTTGAGCCAGTCACGCACTCTCAGCCTAGTCTGTCTGTGCTTTAGTAATGATGCTATGGCTCAAAACTCATCCCATCATTTTTGCTGGTTCTTACTCCTTCTTGCCTCCATGGTATCCATGTGTTAGAGCAGTTTGGGTTAAGTTGATGGTTCCCAACACCAAGGGAGTCTCCTCCTCAGACACTCTGCTTATAACAAACAATAGAGAAGTGGGTAATCTCCATTCATACCTAGGATCTGATTTACACATTACATTTACACATTACAGAATACATAAACTGGGTCCAGGGTCCCAACCCCATGTCCTGTCCGATATGAGTTGTGGGTTGTCATCAGTTCCCATGTTTGAGGTGCTGAGTTCAGTGTGGACTAGGGGCTTCAGCCTCTCCTCCATCCCAAATTTCCTGACATGAGAATGCAAGTCCTTTAAAGTACCTGTTAAATATTACTACTTCAGTTACACTCATCTCTGCATTGTAAGGGTGGAGATTAACACTATTAAAAAATACGAATGTAAAAGTTTAAATTAAAGAATAATCCCCCTGTGTATACCTGCAGCCAAAAGAGAACACAAACTGATGAAGGCTGTGTTGATTTCTATGGTGCACGTAATTTCCTCCCCATAGAAGAATTTACAGGTTTAAATTTATGCAATTTAAGATCCGTTGTTATTACTATCTCCAGCAAGTTGTTACCAGTTATTGCTAGGTATGAGCAGACACCCACTGCAAGCTCATATAGTTGCAAACAGAATGAACTATACGACATTATATTTTTTCAGCTATCTTGCTTATCTCATCAGGAGGAAAATAGTCTTTTGTGTTCAGTTGATGATTTCCATTTACTCATGGTAGCTGTTGAAAACGATTGTCCTTGGTAAGATCCAAACAAGTTAATGAACTCAGTTGTGCAGACACTGAAAAGTATCCCAAAGCACTCATGAAAGGGCCAGAAAAATGAAAGTGTAGTGTTTGTAGCTGTTAAATGATGATGGCTGTGACCAGTTGGATGAAGAACTGCTTTCTGGAGTCATCTAGTGTTACAGGTTTCTGCTAGAAGAAGAAGAAAATGCCCTGAACCCTTGATGTGGATCCTACTAGCATAAGCCTTAAGTAGTTGCCTAAGGTATACTAAAAGGTAATATACATGAAGAAAGATACAGAGTGCTGGTGTGATAGCCAGTCCTACACCTTTAGCTAATCTAGCTTTACAGGATAGCTGAGTTGGTCTGCAGTAGAAGAGCTGGATTTGAGTCCAGGTTCAGGAGCACCTTAGAGACTGACAAAATTTTAAGGGTTAAAGCTTTTGAGAGTCAAAGCCCCCTTCGTCAGATACTGGCTGATTCTGCATTGGCTTTTCCCTCCGTGTGCTTTATGAAACTCATGTTGCAACAGAAATTCCCGTCTGCATTGCATGCTGCTTTCACTTCGTTTGATCATCGGATTTCATGATACCCTCCAGACTACATGCCGCTTTGACTTTCTTTGAACATTGGGTTTTATGGAACCTTCTGCATAGATTTAAGACCCTTTTATGGCCATTCAGGGGTGACTCTGCAGTCAGTACGGCATTGCCCCAAGGTATTTGAATGTAGTTTTGAGCCGCACTTTTTCCTCCCAGTTGAGAAAAAGTGGAGCAAAAGCTAGATGCAGAATCACTCACTGTCTGACGGAGGGAGTGAAACTTTTAAAAACAAAAAAATGTGTACCTTATCCACAAAGTCTGTTTATAAATTAAGGAACTTGGTGTTTGTATTCACTAGCTTTCTGCTTCATTGTCCTGAAAGACAGAAGATGGAACTAGGAAAACATCAGCAGAACAATGTAAAATAAATGTTTTGTGTCCTTAAAATTGTTCTAATCAATGATGCTTGAAAAAGAATTCTGTACAACTTCAAATCTTGCTTGTAGCATTTTATTCTCTAGTTTGTCTAAATAAAGCTACCTTTTACAAAAAAAGCAGCCTTTCAAAGTTTATCTAAAATGAATGGCCATGATCTCCCACAGATGAGCACTTGAGTTCATTAAGAGGTTTATAACATGTGCTTAACTCTGTCACTGCAATAAATGGAAATAGTGAGAGGTTCTTTTCTGTGTCTTGGAATGTGCCTCAAGTGGAGACATGGCTCAGCAGTTCTTCAAGGTTCAGTTAAGGTATTTGGAAATTGGAATCACAAGACGCGGACCCGCGATACTCGCGGGGGGGGGAAGAGCTCCATCTCCTCCATCCCCCCCGCTCGATCTCCCCGAGGAGGCGGCGGCGGCAGCGAGGCCGGTCCTCCCCCCCCGCCCGGCTCCGAGGCGGAGGCGGCGGTGGAGAGGCCGGTCATTTCCCCCCCCCTTTGCCGGGCTCAGCGGCGGCAGCAGCGAGGCCAGTCCTCCCCCCGCCCACCCGGCTCCGAGGCGGCGGCGGAGAGGCCGGGCCTTTCGCCCCCCCCTTGCC
>NW_015172554.1:2542558-2568874 GCF_001447785.1 Gekko japonicus
AGCGGCGCGGCAGCGGTGGTGCGGCGGCGGCGAGGTCAGCTACAGAGCCTTCCGTGCACATGCGCACGGAACGCTCTTGCACTTTCGAGGGGATTTAAACATCCCCCCGAAATTTTTTTCTACTTTTAGCATTTTTGTGCACACGTGGGGACCGGCCCACGTGTGCACAAACTTCCCCCTCCCCCCAAGTGCTCCCAGAGTGCTGATTTAGCGATCCGCACTCCGGGGGCAACTTGGCTGTTAGATATATAGATAGCATTTGGGAATGCAGAAGTTCTTCATCCATAGAAAAGCATGGCACTCATAGCGACACCGAGCCTTCCTCGGTTGAAGGGTAATCATATATCCACATAGGCCAACAACAATATGTGTGGGAAATGAATGATTTCTCTATAATCAAGAAAAAAATCTAGAATTCTCTTGCCAACTGGCTGGATCTATGTCTGTAGTGATGTCTGCAATATATCTGATGCATAAAAACAAATGTAAGGGTATTTACACTCTCAAAATGAACAGAATTTGCATATAAATAACAGTTTTCTTAAATTATCCTTTTTCTGCTTTAAGCACCCTGCCATGATCAGTCTTAGTAACTGAAGGGGACTTTCAGGATCACAGAAACTTGTTAATAGTGATTGTAAACAATTCACCAATGAGAATCTTAGGAGGGGATCACTAAGCAGTTCATGTAGGTGGAGCTTACAGCACCATCCTTTTTGTGATTGTTTTATTGCTCTGATATTTTTCTGTTATAAGCATAAGCTCAGTCTCTATGGTACAGTAAGCAAATCTTAGGCTGGATGAGCCTCAAGTGGGATGGCGTACACACTGGGCCCACTGAAGCTACAACACTGGTGTTGCTGAACCTAGAATATAAATCATACCAACAGGCTTCCCAAGTACTTACCGTGATTCATCGGGGGACACAGACGTCCTCGCAGGATCATTCCTGTGGGGACAACAGATGTGCCGCACCATGCCATCGCCAGGAAGTGACGCCGGGCGACGCTCTGGCAATGGGGCTGGAAACTCGATGGTACCATCAAGTTTTCAGTCCCATTGCCTGAGCGTCACCCAGTGTTACCTCTTGGCGATGGCATGGTGTGTTACAGGGAGGAGTGGTCCGGCCGGGGAGCGTGTTTCCCCCACCGGATCACGGTAAGTACTTGGGAACCCTACATACCAAACATAATGGTGTGGGTTTTTGAATACTCTCCAAATCCTAATATAAAACACACTTTGAGAAATGAGGCTTGCAGTGTTAACAAGGTCTCTAAAATGGAAGCCACTGCATTATAACCACAGATGAATTTCATAAAAGAGAACCTCTTAACATCCCATCTTTTAATTGCCTCTTGGTTTGCCACACTCTAGTTCATTACTGGAAAGCTCTTGAGTGGCCATGCCATCAAGACCACAAAGAAATAGCTGGAAAGTAAATTATGCATCATTCCACTAAGAAACTATTCTAAGAACAGAGAGATGGAATAATGTAGCGGCCAAGGAACTGAGCAACAAAAAAAATCAGGAAATCTCTAGAAATAAACTTGCCTGTCATGACTCTTTGGGTGGCTTCAGGAAAGCATCTCATGGCTTTCTGCCCCCTTCCCAAGTCCGTGATATGGGAATAATGATATTCAGCTGTTGTTGTGAGGATTGCAAGATCATATGTGTGAAGCAATTTGAATATTTGAAATGCTATATAAATGTATTTATTTATTGGAATATTTACATCACACCTTTTTATTTAAAAATCCTCAGGGTAGTTTACATTATTAAAATACACACAAATGCTGGGGAGAGATTTAACTTTTTTTAAAAAAAACACCTTTCAGAATTAAAACAAACATTTTCAGCTAACACTAGAAGGCTTTTATAGAAGGAACCATGCACAGTTGGGGAAGGGTGTGAGTTCCCAACAAGCAGGAATGGCTGCAGAGAAAGCCTTTGTGAGAGTTCCCATGAATTCCTGTCTATTATCCCAGCAGTAATGGTAGGTCCATCAGTGGCTACTAGCCCTGATAACTAAAAGGAACCTCAACATTCAGAGATAGTAAACCTCTGAATACTAGTGCCAGGAGGCAACATCAGAGGAAGGTCTTGGTCTCTGAGGCAAACTAAACATGACAACAGTCCCAGATCCATCCCATGGCTGCCAACACCATTTTAGAAGAAGCTGTAGTTCTTTAAAAGTTGCTGCAAGGCACCAGTCTGTATTGGCCATGAGGCATGGTGGCCCCACCTACACCTTTTCAGGTGCAAAAACAGCTCTTCATTGCCATCACATTTAGTTTGACTCTCCATGTCCTGTTGCTGGCCCTTGATAACAGCTGAAATGTCTTGCCCTGTGGTTATTTTAGAAGGTGTTTGGTTTTATTGTCTTTTTGCTTAATCATCTACTACTCTGTCCCTTTAGGTGCATGCTGTTTTTGCAAGCTGCCTGGAGCCTCCTTGAAGAGGAGGAAAGGCAAGATATAAATGTTCTAATAAATATGCACGTTGAAATGTCAACAGAAGGTTAATAGTGTCCTTTGGAGTTGGGAAGAAGCATTTTGAATGGGTTAAGTAAAGCCAAGCCACACAGACCCAGACCTGAAGAGTTCTTTGGTTCTGAAAGACTCCCATCTTGCTGGGCAGTGAAGGAGCAGAGCACTGCCCTCTTTGGCATGCTTGCACTTTTCTTTTCTTTTCTTTTCTTTTCTTTTGTGCATTAATCACAGCTATACTTTTTACTATGCTGGAACAGAAATTAAAGACCAGGAATGGCTAGACAATGAGAAAGCATATTCTAGGTCTGTCCATAATGAGAAGAAATGTATACGGTCTGAATGGAAGAGTATAACTGAGTTATCAGCTCAGTATTGAAGGGATTTGAATGCTAGCATTATCCCAACTGCACAAAACCCCAACGGTGCACTTTTGTAGGCTTATACAATCAGGATTCCTCAGCAGTCCCTCTGCTGCAGCTGTGACTGTAGCTTCTGTTATTTATTAATTCACATATTCAGTGCTGATCTTTTCCCTCCCTTCCCCCACTCATTAATGTCTGATACATAACATAATGACAGTCTGTGGAAAATAGGAAATATTTGGGGCCATGGAAGCAACAAGGCAGGGGTACTTAAATAACAAATAAAGCAAATCATTCCACATGAAGGGAAACATAGTCTATTAAAGCATCCAATCAGGGATGAAAAGTAGAAATAATAATAACAATAATAAATGCCATTATGGTTTGCAGTCTGAGAGACGTAAAAAGCAATTGCAGCACCACATTTGACTTAATTCCCATGCAGAGATATATGCAAAACCATCAGAGACTGAGTCAGGGAAACTACTCAGAAATACTCCATTTGAACACTGCAGGAGGCAGAGATGATTGGTGAATATTGTTTTCTTGTTTTAGGCAGCTACTGCCATCGGTTTCCATGGAGTATGCATGTGTATTTGTAGGAGAATCAAAACTGAGTATGGCAGGGCGAGGGGAGTAAAGTTCATGATCACCGTGATCCTGGCTGAAAGTATGCACAGGGATACAGAAAACAACTTGGGCATAAGAAATGGGAAGGCCAAATTGTTCCTAGCCAGATGGGCAAACAGAACTGTAGGTGTTTATCATGGGTAAATGAAAGAGGCAAGAGACCTTGGGGAATACTGAAAAAGAAGCAGGTCTTACAGCAAATATGGGATTCATGTTTTCAAATGTACAATCTTAGTTATTAAATGTTTACCTCAGCCATATATTACTTGTATGATAAAAACAGACATTATTATCTGTTTTCACTTGAAATATAACAGGGAGAGGGAATATTTCTGGTCCTTGGCAGTATTTGTTTTTAATATCATGCTTCTTTTTTAAAAAAATATTATTTTAATACAAACATACAAACATACACAAAACAAATTCCATAATACTTTTACAAGAAATCGTATTAAGCAAATGGGTACATCACATATTTGTTTTCATTCTGATACTCTCCAATTTTCAGTAAATAAATCAGGTTTCACAGAGTTACCATTGAAGAAGTAATTTATACATGTTTTCTTTACAACTAGTTGACAGTAGTCTAGGAACAACTCTTTCCCAAAGTCAACCTTACTCCTTTTCTGTGCTTGTAATTTGCTAATCCTTTTCCCGTTTTTTAGTATATCTCAATGAACTACTGTCCATATTAATTAGACAAGAATACAACAATGCAATACCACCTTTGACATTGCCAGAGAACAATAATTCAAAAGGCATTTTAGATCTAAACCTGTACATTTCCTTAAAAATGCATGTATAAATGTCTGATTGGGGGGGATGAAATAATGGGGGTTTTACCCCTCTATCACCACCTTTTCATATGATAACATATATTGACCTATAGTTAATGTCTGTAAAGTATCCAAGTTATTATTTCTCCAGGTTTGGAGATTACCTAAGTTAACTAGAGCTTGTATCTGTTCATCAAAGAATATTGATGTCATTGGTGACAAACCTAGACTAAAACTACCCTTTAACTAACACCAAACTGCCAATACTGAATATATAATAGGATTATCCCAAATCAATTTTCTATTACCATACCAAATCAGATCTTTAAATTTTAAACCATATTTAATAAAAGTTTCCAAATATTCATTTTATTTATCACATCTGTAGCATTCTATCATTTTTGCTAGCCTAACTGCCATATAAAATGTAGTAATATTAAGTACCCCCAGTCCTCTTTAACTCCTGATCTTATAAGAGTTTTTATAGCCATCCAAGGATGTTTTCCTAACCAAATGAATTCTTTAAATACTTGTTCCTGGGCCTTAAAGATATACTTTTTCATAAGTAATGTTAAATTAAGAAATAAAAACAGGATTCTGGGTAAAAGTATTCATTTTCAGTGTTGCCAGGCTACCAAACCATGAAAGAGTCAGAGTATGCCAAAATTCTAGCTCCTTTTTGATTTCCTCAAATAATTTTTGGTGACTATATTCCACAATAGAATGTTAGTAGTGCAGGCGTTTGCTGGTCGCCAGTTTTGGGGGCCGGGTAGGAATTTTTCACCCCTTCCTGTTTGGCACTTGGAGGGGGTGTTTTCGCCTACCCTGCACTGTGGCAGTGATGCAGGTTTTTATGGGGGTGAGCTGTGTTAGCCAGGTTGGTCACTTTCGTTAGGCAGGATGCTACGCGGTATACAGATTGCGGTTCGGTGAGCACCAGCTGACACCCATCATTTGGGGTTTAAGGGGTCCTGTGAGTACAGTCTTTGTGCCTTGCGGCATGGGGCGGGGAAAACGGACTGCCTTCGGAATGGCCCTGTTTAGGTACTAAGGGGTCCTGTGAGTACAGTCTTTGTGCCTTGCGGCATGGGGCGGGGAAAACGGACTGCCTTCGGGACAGCCCTGTTTAGGTCCTCTCTTTGAACCTTGCGGCTTGGGGGATGGGGCTACAGGGTTGTCCTGCCATGGGTAAGCGGGCGGGGGGGGGGCGCTATAGTGGGCTCCCACCCGGGGCAGGGTGCTCGCCCTATTGAAGAGGTAAGGGAGGGGTCTTCGACCTCTGGCCTTGACCATACCGCATGCTGTGTTGCCCTTGCCGTTGGTTCCAGCTAAAGTTGTCAGTTAATAAAGTGGCCCTATAGTTAAACCCAACACTTGTGTCTGCCTCGTTATTTCTGGCTTGGGTGGCAAACAGTTTCCCAAGTTCCAACAATGTGGATATCTTCCAGCCACTTCTCAGATAATAACAACTGATGCAAGGTCTACATATGTCATAGATTTTATAGCAATATCATTTACTCTTGTCATGATTGATGGAGTGAGACAAAATGTCTATGCTTGAATAAGAGTTATGTGGGTGAGAAAAAAGTACTGTCTTTAGCATCTAAATACTCTGCATGCATCCGTAAGTTGCTAATTATAAAGATCTCTCAAAAGGCTTTTAGTAAAGCTTGAACAGTAGTGTTACCAGCTGATCTGTCAGCTTTAGCATTCATGACTCCATTAAAGTCACCTCCGAGAATAATATAACCTCCTGAAAAATGAGTGAATTTTATCATCAACTTTTTGTAAAATACTCCTTAACATGTATGTGAAACATAAATGCAAACTAATATATAAATCACTCCAAACACAGCAAACTGTGATCTACCATCCTTATCTATAATTGAATCAGTCACATCTACATGGGAATTACAAATAATGATTGCCACACTTTGTTTTTTAGTTATATAAGATGTATAGATAATACCTAGATCCATCAAGTCCAAATACTTCTCATCTCCTTTCTTAATGTGTGTCATGATTCTTTTTTACTATGAGAGTGGCAGTGGAATAGAACCACCCCAACAAACTTGGTTGCAGAAGGGTGGTCAGTGTACCCCATCCCAATATTTTATCTGCACAACAACCCTGTGATTTAGGTTAGACTGAGCAAGAGTGATGGGCCCAAGGGCACCTAGTGAGAGCCATGGCCTCAGGCCTCCCTTGCCATAGTCCACTAACTAGTAGCTGTATAAAAAGTTTACAGCTTCCTCAGAATTCAACACAACAACATTTAACTTGGAAAATCAGGTATGAAAACACTAGCTCAGATTCTTCAGTCAGAATATTTTGCCATGTGTTTCATTAATTCTACGTAAGACAGTGAAGCTGGATCTACATTTGTCGGTTGAAATACCATTCAAAACTAGTGATGATTTGAATTTCGCAAATACAATGTATGAAAATGCAGCTCCCTTTTTCACAATGACTACATGCTCTTGATTCAAACATCTAGTAAAATTGTATCAATTAATCTGGTCACAAGTTAAAATGAGTTGTATTTCAAGTGGTTTTGTGTTGGTGGTATTCAGCATGGCAGTTGGCCAAGTCATGGATCATTTAAAATTCGTGAATGTCCTGCTTTTCAGGATATGTGCTGCTTCTGTGCCTGTGCAGTTGGCAGCATTCTTCAATGGGCAGCATTCATTATAGTGGTGCATGCACAAAGCAGTTTACTGGATGAAACCACAATTCCAAGGCAAAGAGGCAAGAACTCAGTAAGAATTTTTAAAATTCAATTTAATACATTCCATTAGCACCAACAGACTTGGATTTGGGAATTAGGCAGGCAAAATAGGCAGGTCTAGGTTATGATTAACACAAGCCATGAGTTTCCTTCTCACCCCCACCCCAGCAGGATCAAGGCAACCAAGGAAAACACCTCTTGGGTGGTTTGAGCAGATGGTGGATGAAGCAGGGAACAGTGACAGCTGTGGGAAAGCAATGGGAGAGAACCAGGCGCAAGTTGCAATGATGAGACAGGAGATAGATAGCAAATATAACAAGAGACAAACAGAAATATATTTGATCATTCATTCACTCAGCTCCAGAGAAAGTGAAGTCTCCACTATGATGCTCTTTATAATCTGTCTTGACTGTTAGGATTTATGGGTTGCCACAGTTGCAATAAGTGAAATGTCATTGCCATTTTGATGATCTGTTTGATTAAGCTGAGCAGCTATAAGACACAGCTGAAAACACAGACAGAGTATTGTTTAATCACTAGCTGAAGTTAAAGATAGTCTGTTTCATGATCTGGCTTATGGGTCTATCCTCATTTCAAAGTTACTGCATTTTAATTTTTTCCAGCACAACTCTTTGCATTCCTCAAAACTTCTTAAGGGTGCTGCTCTTTAAAAACAGAACAGTTTAGTGGTCATTACACAGCTTAGACAAGCTGAACCAAAGCCTTCTTTGGCAGTGTATAAAGTGTTGCTATGCTTCTTGTATTTCTGTAATAAATGTAGCTGGTGGCAAAATAACAGGGACACCGTCTTTATACTTTAGGGGTGATGAATGCATCAACAATTATTGATAATAACTCAAGGAAACTAAAAATCTGTTCCATCCAAGTATGTCAAATATCAAGTGTGAAAGACAAAGCAATGGAGTGAAAAGGAGTAAATGAAGAGTAATATATACATAAATACATAACAATAAGCTCCCAGACATACGTAAGAACATAAGACAAGCCCTGCTGGATCATATCAGCAGTCCATTTAGTCCAGTATCCTGCTTCACACAATGGCCAGCCAGCATTTTGAATAGGTCTTTTTCTTTTTCTTTTCTTTTTTAAGCCCCCGGAGGGAATTTTTTATTGCATTTTTTAAAATAACACTACAAACTACAATAACAGAAAATGGGAAGGGGGACTACATTTATGGGATAAAGAAAGATACCCACTACTGACTAAAAACCCAAGAGAGATCATCCCACCAGTTGAACCATACATTTAGTCTTAATCCCGTTAATCTTACTATCAACTGAGTCAAGTTTAGCATTGACTTTTTCAAGTCTTAAGTTTAAAATTTAACTGTCAAACAGAGACACCCCAAAGCAGCTCACTTCAACATTTTAAAGGCACAATTCAGAGTCCTTCAGCCTTTACTTCTCCTTGCCTAATCTCTTCCGAAGCTTATAAGGACTTTTAGGGGCTGCCGCCCCTTTCTCTGAAAGAGAGTCCTCCCCGGAAGATTCCAAGTCCAGCTTGCCATTGGACTTACTGTCCTCCCCTTTTTCTCCTTCTTTCCCTGGCCCTCCCAACTGGACTCTTAAAAATCCCCGTGCTTTCTGGACAGAGTCAATCTTTTCTTTTTTATCCTTGATTTTGAAGGTTACGCCTTCTGGAGTTAACCATCTATATATAATTGCATTTGTCTGTAGAAAAAGAATTAATTCTTTATATTTCTTTCTCCTTTGTCTTATCTCAAATGGAATGTCTTTCAGCGTTCTGATGGTATTCTCCCCCACTTTCAGGGGTGCTCCAGATACTGCTTTCAGGATTGTATCCCTCACATGCCTCTTCGAGAATCTTACCACAATTTCCCCAGGCAGATTATTTTTCTTTATATATCTTGAATATGACCAATATTCAATAGGCCACATCCATTTCGTTTAACAGGAGTTCCGCCTTCATATCGGTTACTGGGGCCAATATTTCACTCATTAGTTTCTTCAGATTCTCTCCCTTTGTCTCTTGCAAGCCTTGGAAGTGAAGAATCATATTAGCCTTTTCCATTTGTAATTGCAGCAGTTGATCTTCCGTAGAAACTTGCTTCTTTTCCAGCTTTTGAACTTTCTTTTTCACCTTTTGTGCAGTGGCGTCCACTTCTTTCACCTTTTCAGCCGTTTCGTTCATCATTTTAAGTGTCTTGGTTATCCGTGTTTGCTGTGTGGTGATGCACTGAGTCATTTTTGACATCTGTTCCTTGAGGTTACTCATCTGGGCCAGTAGAGGGTGCATGGATTCTGCTAAAGTCTTTGCCTGCTCGTTAGTTCCTTCCATTTTGGGGCTTTCTGTTAGTTTTGATTTCAAGAGTTTCTCTTTCTCCATCCTCTTCCCCGCCATCTTTCTTGATTGTTTACTTTGAGAAATATTTTGAAAGTCTCTGAATATGCACTCAAACGCCTGAACTCACCTTGGTGAGTATTTCCTAACAGTTGTACATGCTTTCTCTTCCGCTCCCCCCTTGATTCGCTCAAAAGTTCATGTGGTTAGGAGATGTCCCTCCCCTGTCCGCGTCACTTTCCGTTTTTCAACATGGGTTAGGGAGCTTTCTTTTCTCTTTAACCGTCATTTCGCTCAGTCCAACTCACGTTCATATCTGGTCTTCCGACCCCGCTTTGCATCGTTTCGCCCACTCGATCTCCTACACTTGCCCCGGTCGGCGTCACTAGACCCCATTTGGGCACTGCACAGGAAGGACCATTGGGACGGAGGAACACCTCAATTCACTCACAGTGCGCAGGCAAAGAGGCGATGCCTCGAAAGTCCCCTGGCTAGGAGCCTTCCACCAGGCTCCCTGGGGGGGGGTAACGGGCCAGCGCTCCCTCTCCTTCCCACCGTGCACAGACTGCATCCCCGGGAGATCCGGGAGATGCGTCTGTCTAGCGTGCCACCATCAACTGGAAGTTGAATAGGTCTTTTTCTGATCTCGGTGGCTTCCATGTCATAGGACAATGCCATCCATGTCCTTAGTGGTCCATACAAATATATGTCACCAGAGGTTTTATGTGTGCTCATTCTCTAGCTGATATTAGCTCAAATTACTAAGGGAACAATACCCTTGGTATAATGGAATGGGGTCTTGAACCACTGCTCCCAGTAGCCACACTTTGGTGTCTTATCTCCTCTCCCAACAGGGCCACATTTCTGCCAGATGTCCTGCAAACTAAACTTTCTCCAAGACACCATCAAGGCTGTGATACCAATCCCACAATCTAACTGAGCTCTCCTTAATGTGATTTCCAAGATTTGTCTAGCTCCAATGGTTGTGAGAAAGAACAATTTGCAGACTGAGCAACAGGAACCAGAGTGATGCAGTAGTTTAGAATGTTGGACTAGCATCTGGAAGACCCAGGTTTAAATCCCTATTCTGCCATGGATGCTTTCTGAGTTACCCTGGGCCAGTCATTCTTTTTCCATGTATCCTACTTCAAAGAGTTGTTGTTAGGATAAAATGGAGGAGGGGACAATCATATTACATGCCACTTTTGGTTGCCATTGGGGAGAAAAGTGGGCCATAAATAAATAAACACTTAATTCCTCCTTCCTTTCTCTACTTTCCTTTTTGAAACTTGTCCCTACAGCCCGCCATCAATCTACTTGTTTTTGATTATTCTAAATTTCAGGTTCTACTTTTGAAATTTAACATCTTGCTTGCCTTGGATTATGTTATACTTCTAGCACTCCTGTTCTTTGGTTGCTGTTTCTAGAACTTGACTCTGCCTAACCTGGACTTCACAATTTGCTTCTAAACCCATCAGACAGCAAGGTGACTCTCCTCAGGTCTTGACATCTTTTTGCCATTTCATTGGCAGCAACTTTTAGTGGGAATGCTTCTGTATTCTGCCCATAACTTCAGGGTGAACACATGATCTCCAGACATATTTACCTTAATCAAACTTTCAAGATTAAATTTTGTTGAAATTCATCTTGAGCACCATGCTGAGCCAGTTTGTTGTAGAGGTTAAAAACAGTGGACTGTAAGCTGGAGAAACAGGTTTGATTCCCCACTTCTCCACATGCAGCTGCTGGGTGACTTTGGATCTGTTACAGTTCTCTTGGGGCCATTCTCTCAAGAACAGTTTTCTCTCAGAGCTCTTTCAGTTCTGCCTAGTTCACAGGGTGTCTGTTGTGGGGAGAGGAAGGGAAAGGCGATTGTAAGCCACTCTGAAACTCCATGTGAAGGGCAGGGTATAAACCCTCCTCCTCCTCCTCCTCCTCCTCCCTCCTATACAGTAACTGCTTGTACTACAGGATCTTGCCTTTGGAATAAGTAACCATTAACAAACTTGGCTAAATGTACCAGAGAGTATATCATATACTCTAAAGTAAGTGGTTTTTGTCCTATGCTGTTTTACCACACAAGTTCTCCTTATAACTTTAACTCCCTATCTTGGTTGGAAATAATGTTATATTTACACAATGGTACTCATAGTATGTATTTTACTGTCTGAAATTTTGAAGCTATGCATGCGTTGTCTGTATTAAAGCTTAATAAAATTTAAATAAAATAAATAAATAAATCTACCAGAGAGAAGGCAACACTCCTTTGTGTCATAGTCAGGTCATCAAAGTGATGTACTTAAACATCAAATCATTTGTAGTTCATCCCATCTTTGTACCTACACAGGTTGGATGCCTCCCCTAAATGATCAACCCTGGATTTACTGCATTATCTGCTTTTTTTTACCCTGCAGTCATCAGTACAAAGTGTTTTACTTGGGAAATGACAAATGCAAAAGAAAATGAGTTGTTCTAATAGTGAGGTGAGATGTAGCAAAAGTAATTAGGGGATAGAATGCCAAGTCTGACCGAATAATATCAATCAGACTTTAAAGACAGCCTATCAACATAATCATCATTCAAGATTACACCCCAACTACAGATGCTGAAGAAGAAATTGAAAGCTTTTATGAAAGTGTTCAGGAAGAAATTGATCACACCCCTAAGCAAGATGTGCTGATAATCATAGGTGACTGGAACACAAAAGCGGGAAACAAAGTAGAATCAAATATTGTTGGGAAAATTGGGCTAGAAGCATGAAATGAAGCTCATGGAATTCTGCAAAGACAACAAGTTGTTTGTGGCAAACACATGTTTCAAGCCACTGAACAAACAGTTGTATACAAGGACATCACCAGATGGCCAATGCTGAAATCAGATAGATTTCATAATGGAAAGCAGAAGATGAAGAAGCTCTATTCTTTCTGCTAAAACACAAAGAAAGTTGATTCATTTGAAATGTGGTGTTGGAGGAGAATTTTATGGATACCATGGTTTGCCAAAAATACAAAGAAGCAGGTTTTAGATCAAATCAAGCCTGAGCTCTCCCCAGAAGCTAAAAATGACCAAAGTGAGGCTATTGCACTTTGGTCACATCACGAGAAGACAAGCCTCACTGGGAAAGACAATAATGCTAGGAAAGCTGAAGGCAGCAGGAAAAGAGATAGACCAACATGAGCTGGATTGACTGAAGCAAGGAAGCCACATTTCTCAGTTTTCAAAACCTGAGCAAGGGTGTTAATGAAAGGATGTTTTGGACATCATTAGTTCATAGGGCTGCCATAAATCAGAAGAGAAGAGATTGGATTTATACCCCACCCTTCACTACCCAAAGGTGTCTCAGAGCGGCTTACAAACTCCTTTCCCTTCCCCTCCCCACAACAGACACCCTGTGAGGTAGGTGGGGCTGAGAGAGCTCTGACAGAAACTGCTCTTTTTTCAAGAACAGCTCTTATTAGAACTACGGCTTGCCCAAGGTCATCCAGCCAGGTGCAAGTGGAGGAGTGGGGAATCAAACCCGGTTCTCCCAGATTAGAGTCCATGCACTTAACCACTACACCAAACTGGCTCTCCTGACAGCACTTAATTCACACATAGTTATCAGAATTTTGTGAAGTGATTGCAAGAACTGACTTTTCAAGAGGTTCCATTCATTCCTGCCTGAGAACAATAACAACAAAATTATAATAATGCAGGCTGTTAGTTAAAATTGGGCCATTCTTTCACCAGAATGTCCTGTTGGGAGTCTGGGTCTGGAAGTACAAATGTCTGCAGTGGACCAAGTGGATAAGACCTAGAAAAACATTCAACACAAGTACAATTTTGAGAAGTTAGAGGTTCCTGCTTAGGAAGAATTTTCAGGGGGGGGGGCAAAAAGTTTAAGAAAAGGAAAAGGGAGGGGGTGAGTGGGTGAGTGCATTTTGCACATCCTTAGAAAGCCCAGCTGTTCTTAATTTGCTCCTTCCTCCTTCTAGTGAGACGTGAATATTATTAATAATGATTGCAAAGTGCTTTGAACTGAACGCTGTTACAAATTCTCATTGATTGACAAATTGTGAAGAGGGTATTATTCCAGGTAGCTACACCAAATGAGAGGAACATTTTCTTTTCCTGTGGGGTTTGTACAATAATAGCTTGTAGTACAAGGAAATGCATTCTTCCGTGTTAAATAATAGGTGGGCTATATCGTGTTATCTAATGGCTCATGGAGCTGAAAAATTGTCAGCTCCATTGGAATGCTAAATGAAAAGCTGATTAAAAATATATGTAGGAACACTAAAGTACTAATAATGTGTTCTTGGTCTAGGGCTGATTATCCACATGCCAAGCATGATTGAGTTAGGACTTGACATCCTAAGAGCTGGAAACAATACAAACACCAGACTACTCACAGAACTAAATGGGCTTCCTCTGGATGGTGTCAGAGTTTACAATGCATTAATGAGAAAAGTCAAGTACCATGTCTTCATGCCCGGTTGTCATTATTCTCCAGCACTATCTAATCACAGAAGGAGTTTCTGGAGCCACGTGCATTAGGGTTCAAATCATCCAAATCAGACTCAACTTGTTTAAAATAATATGTAATTGCATGGTCAGTTTTGTTAGATGTATTTTACAGTCTTGCTTGGATTTCTGTAGTCTTTTCTTTGAACATTCAAATCTATATTTAGTTTTACTAACCACAATATATTGTGATTGGGCTGAACTGAATTCTTTTGCTTTCTGAAATGATTGGGGTCAGGCTAGAATGCTGATATAATAACCACCCAAGATCATAGTTCCATTGTTCCCTCACTCTTTAATGTTTCTCTTTGCACTTTATCAGATTTTAGTAAAGGGAGGCATGATTCTCAGTAGGGTTTAAAAACACACATATATGAGGTATGCATTGCAAACACACAAAAAGACAAAAATCACTTTGCAACATTTAAGGTTTAACAAAGATAGTCACTATGGCACCTGGCTTACACTGATGCTATCTAGTTAAGAACTTATTGTCTTACAGCAGCAAAATCTAAAGCACTATAATACTGTCTGCTATGCTGCCATGGGGGTTGGGGAGTTCCTTCTGTGTCTTGTTACTTGCTATTGCATTCCGATCCCTGCTGTTCGGCTTTAGATGAAACGCTTATCTCCACAGATGTGCAGGAGGAGTATGTGTTGTCTGGAGCTCTCTTCTCTACCGTGAGAGATTCCTAATTCCCAGCTTTAGTCATCTAACGGTTTCCTAAATTATCCCGCGTGCGGGAGGGGACCTAATTGGCCCACGCCGGGGTGTGTGTGCATACAAATACCCTATATCCTATTAGGCTCTATGAGTCACCACCATTCTTAACAGTGCCTATGTTACTGCATCTATAGCTTTGCAATAAAAGTATAACCATTCTTGAATGTGTGTACTTCGTTGTTAACTGTGGGTTCTGACAAATACCTCCTTGTTCTAGTGCTAACACAGCAACAATAGTCCTCCCACAAAGACCTGACAATGATATTGCTGCTCACCAGTCACGATGTTACTCACTGTTAATGCCTTCACATTAGTTGTGTATAAAAGACACTGTCAACATGCCGTAATGGCACAAATATTGGCAGGCCACCTGTTACTTCATTCCCTGTCCTCTCCAACATACAGCACAGCAGCAAGCTGCCACAAGTAGCTGAAAGCACATCCGTAATTCAGATGTTCTGTATTTCATTTTATTTCATATTCATTTCTATTTTTGTCATCAGTTTCTGTTCTTTTCTTTTCACTGTTGATTTTGTAGGTTGATTTGGATTGTGTACATATTTTGTATAGTTTTAATATGTAATTCATATGACATTTATATATACAATATTATGTGCTGATTGTGAGCATGGAGCTGTGGCTCAGTGGTACAGCATCTGCTTGCAGAAGGACCCAGCTTCAATGCCTATTTATCTCCAGTTAAAAGGACCAGATAGTAGATGATATGAAAGATCTTTACCTGATACCCTCTGACTACCAGTCAGAATAGACATACAGACCTTGATGGTCTAATTCAGGATAAGACCCAAGAACAATGAGGGGCAGAGAATTTGAAAACTGGCATTGTGCTATGCCATGATGTCACTTCTGATTTTGGATCCAGAAAGACAAGGAGGGAGCGGGGATTGAGGGGAATGGTATTGCACTGACAACATAACGGTTTTACCACAGAGTTTTCTGTAAATCCTTGAGCATCACATCACTGGCACACCAGCAGTGTGACATAGGGGTGTGCATAACAAAATTGCTGAGCCAAAGATACATACAGAAATAGCTGGTTTGGGTGATTACTGTGATTTTCTGGAATGGTATTAGGAATCTGGATTTCTTACTGAACTGAAACTACACTCCCCTAAACAATCCATGTTTGTTCGTTGCATTTGGGTGATTAACAGTAAAGCAGCACGTGCTTCCAGGGATTTAACAAGTGTTTTAATGTGCCAATGACTAGTAATAATGCTACAACTTCTTTTAGTGCATTACAATTATAAAATAATCCATTCGGAGTTGATATAAATGTGAAAATTCGGCTTACCCGCAACCAGTGCACCATGCTGCTGGTGAGCCGTGTTGGCCGCCCAGGAGGATGGAGGCAACATGACGCAGCATAGGCTGCATCCAGGGATTCTTGGGGGCGGGGCGGAAGTCTCTTAAGCCGGCCCCTACCTCTCTCCCTCATCCTGCCCCTCGTGCTTGGCCCAGCCTCCCCGCCCTGTTTGCAGTGAAGGTTTTAACCGGACGTCTGTTTGGAGGCCAGGTAGGAATTTTTTGCTCCCTTCTGTATTGGCTCGGGGGAGGAGGAGTGTTTTTGCCTACCTTGCACTGTAACGGGTGCTGGTGTTTTGGGTGAGGCCGGGTTTAAATAGGTTGGTCACTTTGGTTGGCAGGGTGTTATTCAGTTACAGATTGCGACACGGTGAGCACCGGCTTATAACCCCACTTTGGGGAATAGGGGTCTCGTAAATACAGCCTTTGGGCCATGCGGCTCGGGGCGGGGAAAACAGACTGCCTAAAGATTGCAGGGATTTTCCTCCCTTTGGGCCTTGCGGTTCGGGGGTTGGGTTTTTCCAGCAATTACACTGGCCTGCTGACCGGAAGCAGGCCGTACCCTTGGCTTGCTTCTGGGGCTAGGTGGCTCGCCCTAAGATCAATTGGCGAGGGAGAGGTTTTCATACCCCTGGCATTGACCATGCCGCATCTGTTTGCCCCCTTTTGGACACTTTATGTTGTTATGCTTGTTTTAGTTAATAAAAGTGGCCCATTAGTACCCCAACACTGTTGTCTGTCTCTTTATTCCGGATTGGGGGGCAATTGATATAAATTCTGTGAGTTGTTAAGTGAGTTCAGTTTCAGTTGTTCTGTTCTTGATTTATAAACTAACATTTTAAAATTTGACCCAAGTGAGGTACAATATATTCCTGTTTGGAATACAGATTTCATTGCATTTCTAGGATGCCCAGAATTTGAGCTTGTCTACTGGAATTTGTTAGTATTTCTAATTGCTACTGTGTAAAATTGTGAGCAGGTGCGGGAGGTTTATTACCTGATTGAAGATATATTATACATGTAATTATAAGTACAAATAAAACTATTATTAAAATGCTGCTGTTTTAACAGTTATTTGTTTCTAATCATTTCCTAATAAAGGGAAAGAATGGCAAGGGTTTGCAGGAATAATTTGCTGTTAATCAAGAATAATAAAGTGAGTAGTCTAATTTCCTCATCAAACATCTCTGATTAGAATGTCATTACAGCTGTGTGCTTCCAATTGATTACATGTTGATTGAGAGGAAGTCAGCAGAGTTGGAAGAAAAATAAATATTGTTCCTAGGGATTTCTGGAGAGAAATGTTAAGACACCAAAACCCTGTAATCCTGTGTAAAACCCCATTGATCTTAATTGGACTTGCTTTAAAATAAACATGCATATGCATTGTCATAATCTGGGCTGTGCCATCAGAGGCCTACTAGGCCCAGGGAGCCTGGCTAGCAGTAGGTGAGGCTGGGCCTACAACTCCCAGAAGCCCCTGAGAGGTTTTGGAGCCAAAATTGACCGATAGGAAAAGAGGAGGGATTTGAATAAAAGATCTGGAGCAGAAGGAAAAGCTGTTCTTTTTCCCAGAGGGCAGAGCCAGAAGGAAGGCTGCTGTCACTTAGAATAGTGAGCTAGGGACAGTATATATTTAGACGTGTTAGGGCATTTGATTTTTTTTTCTTTTCACCCACTTACTGTTAATATTCTGCCCCTTGTTTGTTTGACATCCTATAAAATAAACTATTTTCATTGTTCACTCTGCCTGGTCCTCTCACCTATTATTTGGCCAAAAGGGGGGTCAGAAGGGAGGTCTTGGGAGGGTGCAGAGCCGGCCTGAGGTTGTCCTGTGCTCTAGGCGAGCGCAGATGCCAACCTCCCGGCAGGGCCTGGAGACCATCTGGTGCACTTTCGCTTTCCGCCCTGCTCTGGCTGCCCGCCCCAGAGAGGTGCATGGGAAGGAGGAAGCGCGCCAGTCTCGGGCCCTTCGCCAGGCAGGCAGGTAGGCCGGAGCCCCTCGCCTCCCCCCCACCTGCGGGCTCAGCGGCGGCAGAGTCCATCAGCGCCAACTGGAGGGAGGGACGAGCTGGGCAGGCAAGTGCACTCGCTGGCTGGCCGGCCGCTGCCGCAGGAGGTGCAATGAGTGCTCCATGGTGATGGTGGTGGTGGCGGCAGCGGCGGCAGCAGCAGCTCCTGGCTCCAGGGCTCTTTGGCTGCTCCTGCCGGTGAAAGTCCCAGCGGGCCGCTCGCTCGCTCCATGCCTCTCCTCCATAATGGGGCCACGGGGAGTGCTGCGGGGGGTGGGGGAGGCCCTCCAACAAGACCAAGCTGCCCGCTGGGCTCCTTCGACGACAGGACCATTTGGACGGCCCAAGCTGTGGCTCCAGGTGCTGCTGCTGCCGCTGGGCTGACGGCCGCCCCTTGGGCGGTCCCTCCCTCCCGGGGGAGCCCCAAACTTGCTTCCCGACGGGGCATGAAGAGGGGTCATTAGGACCCCGCACGGGAGAGTGAGCGGGCGTGGCGACAGGAACTGCTGCCCACTCGCCCATCCACTCCTCTTGGCTCGGCTCGGCGCCTGGCTCACTCCCTGGGCTACCATGATGCCTAGGAGGGCGGGGGAGAGATGCCAGCTGGTGGTGCCCCTGCCCCGGACCAGCTCGGACGAGCCGCGGAGTCACGGGAGGTGGTGGGCGACGCCCGGAGCCACAGCAGCAGTGCGGGTAGCAGCAACTGGTGGCGGGGAGCCCTCAGGGAGGACTGGCGGCAGGGCTCGCGGGGACTGGAGCGCTCATTGCACCTGCTGCGGTAGCGCTCCCCTCGGCCCCCTTCCCCCCGCCCTTCTTGCCCGGCCGGGCTGCAGTTGATGACGAGAGGCCGCCGGGTTCCCACTGGGGGTGCTGATTGGGCCAGTGGCCTCGTGGATAGGCTCCCTTGCCTGCCTGCCTCGCTGGGCCCAGACACCACTCCCCTCGGCCCCCTCCCCCCCTCTTGCCTGGCCTGGCTGTGGCTGAGAGGCTGCCGGTGGCCACCCCTGCCTCTCTTCTCACGCCCTAATGGCCGGCTCGCACTCTAAGTGAAGGCCTAGCTCAGCTAGTGGGCGAGCCGGCCCTAGGAGGGTACTCTGGGCCTTTTCAAGGGATCCTAAATCCAGAGTGGTGGCAGCATCAGGTGACACCCCACCTGAGCCGTGACATTCATGCATGAGAACAACTCTAACACCAGCTAACCTGCAGGTTTTGAATATGAGTGGACCACCAAGAAGGGCGATGGCACAAGCTCAACCAGCTAATGTCCTCCTGATACCTTGCACCCCATGTTTACTGCTGGTATGAAAAGCCAAGCAGTAGTACTGGCATGAAGATGACCAGAGGAAGATGGATATATGACAATGTATGCAGGAAAAAAAATGTATGCAGGTACTCCCAGTAGTCATGTATGGCTGCGAGAGTTGGACTATAAGGAAGGCCGAGCGCCGAAGAATAGATTCTTTTGAACTATGGTGCTGGAGAAGACTCTTGAGAGTCCCTTGGACTGCAAAAAGATCAAATCAGTCAATCCTAAAAGAAATCAACCCTGACTGTTCCCTGGAAGGCCAGATAATGAAAATGAAGCTCAAATACTTTGGCCACCAAATGAGAAGGGAGCACTCACTGGAGAAGACCCTGATGCTGGGAAAGATTGAAGGTCAAAGAAGACGGAGACGGCAAAGGATGAGATGGTTAGACAGTGTCATCGATGCAACGAACATGAAACTGAGCACACTTCAGAGGACAGCGGAAGACAGGAGGGCCTGGCGGGAGCTGGTCCATGGGGTCGCGAAGAGTCGGACTCAACTGTGCGACTGAACAACAATAACAAATGCAGGAAAAATAATCAGTACGTACTGACAAAGTGCCAAATGACCACAAGACATGTGTGGATGTATGGGATGACATGGCCTTGGCAAAGTGAAAGGCCTAACAAAGTTGGACAATTGCCAAACTGAGTCCATGTGCCTTTCATTCTGGCTGTCCATTGTACAGCTTCCTCTCAGGTATATGAGTTTGTGGCTTTTTTCCAGCCCCTACACACAGAATCCTTTATTTAGGGATTGAACCTGGGGCTTCTTTTATATTGTGTTGTTCTATTGAGGCACAGCTCTAAAAAAGCCTGCTACAGTACCAGGATATGGGGCTGGGAATCTTTGGTCCCATGCAGCAGATGGGGAGAAAATATATATGTCATGTATTGGTTTTCTTATTATTTCTGTTGGACTAGAATGTGCAAGACCCAAGTTCAGATCCCCTCTCTGCCATGGAAACTTACATCATTATCCTCTCCTCCATTTTATCTTCACAACTATTCTGTGAAGGAGAGATGGGGGGAGAGATGATTTGGTGGAGCTGATAGAGTTTTATAAAATTATACTAGAATTATACTACTGTAGTTATTCTAGAGAACCTTCATATTCAGAGGCATTTAATCAGATCACTATGTGAAGCAGGCTGCTAGACTAGATGTGCCACTGTTCTGATCCAGCAGACCACCTCTTATATTCGTAGGACTGTGTCATTTTTACTCCTTTTCAACAGATCCACAATAGGTACTCAGATATATGTGGGGAAGTGACTAGTGGCTTGCTGCCAAAGGGTCAATAGTGGCCAGCTATAAGATTATAATTGCCCTCTTCTTTAAAGATGACTGAACCCATTTAACCATCATTAAATCAGTGACTACTGATAAGTTTACTCAAGCAGCCATGACAGGTTGCTGTTGAAAGAAGATAAGTTGTGACAGGTCTAAGGTCTTTCGGAAGCTTAGAGCCTATCAATCAGGATACTAAGCTGAAAGAATGGATAAATAAGAGGCCACCTAGGCTGTCAAACTTCCAAGTGTTTCTGACCCTTGCTGTGCACCAGAAGTGTTCCATGTTTGTGGGGAATGGAGAAATAGAGGCACAGGTGCATACATGCAGAATTACTTATCTTATTGGGCAGGATCTGTTCTCAGTTATTATTCTTGGCCACAGTTCAGTATATGCTGCGTGCAGAAGACAAAGGAGGCACCAAATACAGCAACCTAGGTTTCTGGCATCATTTTTCCTTGCTCTGCCCAGTTCTGAGTCAAGAGTGACAACTTAAAACTCCAAAAAGGTTAGGTCTCTCAGGACACCCTCCTGTTCCCATCCCTATGGCCACTGTTGAGCACACCAATGCCCCCTAAAATAAATCCTCAAATTTAAGTTCCCTGCTGCAACAGTCTGAATCTGAAAGTCATGCCTTAAGAGATACCCCATTAAACCTTGCTAGAAGGGCAAGCCGTGTATGGGCATTTGCCTTCATTGCACCAGATACTCTGATCAGGTGAGGAGGCTTCTTAGCTCCCTTAGCTGCATTTGCCATACACCTAAGGAAAGCTGTGCCTGGCCCTATCACCTTCCATTCAATGTTCAAGTGCCCTAAAACAACTAGCAACTGCTTCAGACTCACCTTTCTTTCTCCAAATAAACCCTGCAAGAACTCTTTGCACTTCTCAATCTTATCCCCAGGCAACCTACAATCCTCCACTAATGATTCAATCTGAATGCCAAAATGATAGGCAATGAGTCAGGCCCTTAGTTTTTTCCTCTGCTACTGGAACCCCCAGTTCCAGCAACTGAAAAAAACAGCCAACACCTTAGAACAGTTCCCTGTCCCAGCCAGGCCTGCAAAAATAAAATCTAAATAATGAGTGACCTTATCTGACCCAGCTTTCTGTGAGAAGGCCCATTCCAACATGATGCTAAATCTCTCAAAGGCAGAGCAAGATATAGAACAACTTTGAAATCCCTTGGGTGAACTGGTAGCAAATAAAAGGCTGACTTTAATGTTGCATTTCACCAACATGGTTCTCCTACCGCATGACCTAACCATTTCCATGGCTGAATCAAAAAATGCATAGTGGACAGAGCATAGCTCATCTGGAATGCCATTGTTAACTGTTTCTCCACTTGGGAAGGACAAGTGATGCCTAATCCTAAATTCCCCAAATTCCTTTTTATGAACAACCCAAGAGGGGTAATACACAAAGATGTACATGGCAAAACTAGAAAGGGCCCCCACAATTCTGCCCGCTCACCTCTCCTTCAATCATTTGCTCGATACCATGTGTTCCAAACCCAAAAGTGACTTTACGTTTTTAGTGTTAACAAAATTGGCAGGTGCCATAATATTGTATCTGAAAACCCTCCCTAATACCATTAGCTAAATACTCAGCATTCTCCCTATCTGGATATCTATCTAAACAATGTAAGAGCATCTCAAGCCATACTGAGTTGGGTGCCTTTTTTAAAAGCTCACCAGCCACCCTGAATTGACTGCTGCTCCAGTTGTCCTCCTGTCCTCAACCGCCCCTTGTCCTAGAGCAAGTAGATCCAGCAGGATTCTCAGCACACCCACTGCACATATGTTGAAATCTGTAGAGCCTCCTGTTGCAACTCTCAACGTTGTTGAAATCCCAGCACAAAAGTCAAGGTTAACTGACTTCCAGGCTGGCCCCGCTTGGTTGATCTCACTACCCTCTGAAATCAAATGGCCAGTATGGAATAGGGTCCCAATAAAGGGAGTGCAAGGCCCAAACATTGGGGCCACAACTGCTGGATCTCCCAGTCCCAAACTAACTCAAGGTTGAGGGCTGCATGCATCCTAAATGTTCCACCATACCTAAGGGATTATGTCCAGATATCTGAATAACGTAGGTGCCTTTTCTGGCTGAACCTGTCCCACCACAGCCTTGTAAATAGTATACCCAGAGAGCCTGTTATCCCATGTATGGTCTGCTGGCTTCCTCCTTATTTATCTTCTTGCCATTCTTCCTTTTGTCTTTCACTTCCAGCTCCCAAAACTACAATGCAAATATGTCCACATATTCCCCACACCATATCTTTAATGAAGTAGCTGGCAGCATGTGATTGGCCAGAAGCAAGGAGCTCTCCTAAGAGGGAAAATGCTTGAGTGGATGGATTGTTTATCATTCATTCAACTTATATATCGCTTCTTCCCGAGGGCTCGGAGCGGTTTACAGATACCTTTGAATCACCTAACTAAGGCCACAGTGTAAGGGGGAGGGGTGAGTGCCTACCAGGCACCTAAGCAGCAGTGATCTTCCTTATGTTGTTCTTTCCGTGGATGCCCTGCATTCCTAGATGCATCACACCTGGAGCCAAGCCTTACAGCACTCTGCTCATAGCATCCGGTATCCCACTGTCAGGTGCTAATGATAAAGACAGTTTTTGTGCTATGTTCTGTCAAGCTTTTTATGGCAGAAATGGACAAATTGACAAGAAAACTTAACAACAACGAAGATGAAGAGTTCTTTGCAGATTGGATGGATTTTAAAGACTATCTAGAGAAACATTGGGATGTAAGAAACAATTTAATGTGCTTTAATAATTATTAAGAATAGAATGAGTAAAGAGTTGAACAGAAGCTAATGGTAGTTAAAGAAATGTTACCTATGAGATAGATTAGAAAAGAAAGTTACTTAAAATAATAGTTACCTATTAAACTTTGGTTTAGGAGAAGGATTAGATAAGAATAAGAAATTTGGTAGGGGTGGGATCACTGTGGGAAGCCTCGAGAAGGGGAGGGAGGGAGGGAGGGAGAGAAAAGGGCTATATGGGAAATAAGGGAATGTTATAATATTGGACATGTTGTTATAACCCGATGATAAAATGTTTTTTTTAAAAAAAGAAAAAAAAGAACAGGTCTTATCAGAACTATGGCTTGCCCAAGGTCATCCAGCCAGGTGCAAGTGGAGGAATGGGGAATCAAACCTGGTTCTCCCAGATTAGAGTCCACCAACTTAACCGCTACACCAAACTGGTTCTCATGACACCTATAATGTCTAACGAAGGTTGAAAAGGAAGAACCAAGTTGCTGCTCAACATATCTGTTCAGTTGGAGCTCTCGTGGCAAAGGCAGCTGAAGTAGCAGCTCCTCATGTGGAATGTGCCATGATTCCTGAAGACAACCGAAGACTTTTGCTTTACAGATACAAAGTCTGATTCACATGGCTATGGTTGACTCAGAAACCTTCCTGCCCAGGTTTATAGTCCTGTGGGACACAAAAAGAGCATCTGACACTCTAAAGTAGATCTGGAGGGCTCTCCTGACACCTAATTTATGCCACATCTTCTCCTTCAGGTGTGACAGTCTAGAATGGAAAGATGGCAGTGTTAGTTGTTTGTTTAGATGATAAGAAGAGTTGACTTTGGGAATAAAGGAGGGATCAGTTCGCAATACAACTGAGTTCTTATGAAAAATACATAGGTTCTTTCTTATCACAGGGCTCCCAACTCTGAAACCCTTCTAGCGAATGTAATGGTGACAAGAAAGGCAACCTTCCATTATAAAACTCTCAACTCTATGGAGTCCAAGGGTTCAAATGAGGGTTTGGTTAAGGCATGTAAGGTTTTGGAGAAACTCCAAGCTAGAAACCTATGATTAATTGGAGGTGCCAATTGCATGGTGCCCTTTATATACCAACTTGGCCAAACCCCTGTTGCTCAAAACAGCCACTACAGCAGCCACTTGTCTTTTTAAAGTATTTGGCCTGAGACCTTTTGTCCATCCCTCATGTAGGAAGGCAATTATGTCACACTGTGATGGCTTCATAGAATTTATATGCCTGTACCACTGCCCATCTCCTGAAGGCTGTCTAAGTGTAATTATAGATGTGACTTGTTGCAGGGTGTCTAGCCTGTAACATTATATCAACAATCTCTTTAGACAAACCAAAGCATGCTGTCAGTTTGATTCTCTGCAGGTCTGGATGGAAAACTGGACCCTGCCTCAGCAGATCCTTTCTGAGTGGAAGAGTCCAATGGTTGGATACTGACATTTGGACCAGATCTGAGAACCAAGGATGTTTTGTCCAATAAGGTGCTATGAGAATGACCTTCTCCCTTTCCTTTTGAATCCTGCTCATCACCCTGCTGAGAAGAGGTGTTGGGACGAATGCATATAACAAGCCTGGTGGCCAGCTGTGATATACAGCATCTACCCTTTCTGCTGCTGTATCTTCAAATCTGGAGAAGAACCTTGGGACCTTCTGATTTCTTGACATTGTGAATAAGTCCATGATTGGAAACTCAAACTATCTTGTCACTTCCTGAATGACCTCTTCATTCAGAGGCCACTCTGCTTGGTCCGAGTCATTCCAGCTCAGCCAGTTCACTGCCGTGTTCAATGCACTCTGAACATGCTGAGCTTTTAGTCCCAAAAGGTGTTTCTCCTCCCATCAGAAAATCTGCTTTGCCTCCTGATGGAAGAGTGGTGCCCTTGTGCCCCCTTGACAGTTAACATGGGCCTTTGCTGTTGTGTTGAAAAGCAAACAGAGCAAGTTTTATTGCTTTCAGCTCGAGCCAGTTTATGTTGTTTACCTTTTCACCTGGTGACCAGTTTCCTTGGGCTACTCATCCCCACCAGTGTCCTCCCCATCCCCTTGTGCTGGTATCTGTGGTCACCAAAACATGGGGTGCCTGGGGGAAGGCAACTCCATGGGTTAGGTTGTTCCATACTGTCTACCATCTCAAGGATTTCTTTAAGGTCGATGTCAGTAAAATCCTTTTCTGACACCTTTTCCTGATATCTCTCTGAAATGAAAGCTGATGTCACTGTAGTGTCCTAGTGGCACTAGGTCTATTGGGAAGATAAGACCCAGGAGTTGCACCAACAACATCAGGTCCATGCATTTCTGTCTGTTCATTGCCCAGACCAATGGTTTGATTTTCTCCTGTTTTTCCAAAGGTAGCAAGACCTTTGTCCAATTCTGCTTCCAGATGAATTAGGTTCCTGGATTGCATCAACTGGCTTTTCTGGACATTTATCAGAAAGCCATGACTCTGTAGAAATTGAACTGTCAAGGCAGTATGGTCCTTTGCTGTTCTTTGATTCTTTGCCCTGATTAAAATATCATCCAGCTAAAGTAAGTATGAACTCCCCTTTGTCTTAGGGCTGCTATTAAGGTCACATGATCTTTGTAAAGACCCAAGGTGAAAAGGACAGGCCAAAGGGAAGCCCTTTGTATTGATAGTGGTGGTCCCTGGAAGCAAAGTACAGGTACTGACATGACTAAACATGTATTGGTAAGTGTAAATAGGCTTCCTTCAGGTCTAGGGGTGTCAAAAGATCATCCTGTTGCACCATCTGAAGGATGGTACATAGTGATTCCACCCTGAATTTTTGTTTTCGTACCCACAGGTTGAGGTCCTTGAGAATTAAGATTGCTTTCCATTTGCCTGACTTTTTTGAAACAATAAAAAGGACTGAGTACACTCCTTTGAATCAATGATTAGATGAAACCGGTTCTATAGCGCTGATTTCCAGCAAGTGTTGAATTGCTGCCAATAACAATCTCTACTTCAGATCCCTGTGTGGTACTGGTGACTAAACAAAATGATGGAGAGGGAGGGGGTAGATTATATCCTGTTGTTATGCCAACTTCTCCAGGA
>NW_015172555.1:0-1310 GCF_001447785.1 Gekko japonicus
CAATCTCTTCTCCTCCTCCTCCTCCTCCCTCCACTTAATCCATTAGATGGTTTCTTGGTATATCTAAATGATGGTATGGAGACAGTTTATTCAAAGTTATAGATTTTGGGGTCACAAATTACCTTATCTTTTTATTTGGAGAAAAGGAGACCTCTCCTCTCCTCTGTTAGCAGATTGTTTTTTCAGAGTATGGAATCTGGCTATAATGAGGACAGTTAACAGGGTGTCTTCAATTTTGGGAGGGTTGTTCAATTGAAGATCATGTTGTACAGCAATGATCCTCATTTATTGGAAAGATAATTTCATGATAATGTTTTCTTTTTATCCAAAAATTGTGACCAAAAAATGAAATATGTTCAATGCGGGAAGCTCTTTCTACAGAGTACCTAAGGAAGATGCAATAATTCCATGTGCAGGCAGATATTTTGTGTATTGGGGCCAGTTTCTATACACGGTAATCTCTCTGTCTTATCAGCATATGTCTTAGCCTCACGACTCTGACCCTGGTGTTACCTTACATTCTCTGTCAAGCTTATCCCTGGCCCAGAATAATAGGACATCTCGTTTTAAGGACTGCCATTCTACTTTTAATTAAAATAGATTTATATCCCCATCTTATCAGAAGGTGCTGCCTACAGGCACTCAGAGAGCATTAGTATCTAGAGAAAAGCCTGGAGCAGGTAATGAACCCTATCAGACCGAAAACAGACGTTTCCTCCATTCTTTTCAAATTGCCCTCATTCTCAGGTCCATGCAATCTGCTTCAGAATCTTACATTCTTTACTGCTGGGCAGCGTTGCCAACTATACGACATCAAAAAGAGTAGCCCACGAGCAACATTTTAAACTTTTCCTAATGCCTTCTTTTGTGTTTGTTTCCGAGTCACGCTCTGAAGTGACGGTCCTTGCTGTCCACAATTTTGGAATTTATCTAGGAAACATTTAAGCATCAGGACAGTGGACAAGAGTTGGGGCTGGATCCCCCATGAAGAGGTTCGATCCAAGGAACCAGGAGCATGGGATGAACCTTTCTGTCTCTTGCAGCTCCCCATAGCAACTAAAGAGGGCCTCTGAGGAGTGGGCTACACTTGATCTTAGCATGTGGGATACACAGGGGTCGTTTCATAGAAAAAGAGCTAGGGGGAACTCATTAGCATAACTCATTAGCATATGCCACACCCCCTGACATCACTGGAAGTGTGTCATAAGGCCACACCCCCTGACATCACCGGAAGTGTGTCATAAGGCCACACACCCCGCCCCCAACGGTCCCGGCCGCCGCCGCTGGCCTTGCAGCTCCACTGCCGAGCC
>NW_015172555.1:7515-18783 GCF_001447785.1 Gekko japonicus
AGATCTAGGGGGAACTCATTAGCATAACTCATTAGCATATGCCACACCCCCTGACATCACTGGAAGTGTGTCATAAGGCCACACCCCCTGACATCACCGGAAGTGTGTCATAAGGCCACACCCCCTGACATCACCGGAAGTGTGTCATAAGGCCACACCCCCTGACATCACCGGAAGTGTGTCATAAGGCCACACCCCCTGACATCGCCGGAAGTGTGTCATAAGGCCACACACACCACCCCCAACGGTCCCGGTCGCCGCTGCCGGCCTTGCAGCTCTACTGCCGAGCCCCATGAGGGGCCTGGCGGTGGACCTGCAAGGCCGGCGGGAGTGCAAGGAAGCCCCGCGAAGGCCCTCCCTGGCCCCAGGCAGGCAGGGGTGGGGAGAGGCAGGGAGGAAGCAACTTACCCTCCCTCTTCTCCTGCCTCCTCCTGGCTGAATGAGGGCCGGAAGCGGGGCGGCCGGAAGCAGGGGGCGGGGCTTCGTCATGTGCCCTGCCCCCCGTACCTCACCCGGGGGAACTGCGATCCCCCGCGATCCCCCCCGAAATGACCTCTGGGGATACACAAGTGGCTCATTGAATCCCAACAACTTTGCTTGTCTTTCGGAGGAGGGTGTTATCTTCTCTGTCCCCTCCCCCCCATCTGCACTCATTGTTCTGTGCTTGTTGCACTGCATGCCTCCTCTTTTTTTTATTAACAATTTTTATTGAAATAATTGGTTAACAAGCAATAATAACAAATACAAGAACAATAATAACAGCATGTAATGGGAGAAGTTTTGTTTCCCCCCCAGTGAATACATAAATACATAATATTTAAACTTTGTACAATAGTTTGATATCACATAATGTACTAAACTTTGCAAACTTCGTAGTTTTAGAAGTGAATGTAATGCCAACAAACATAATCCAATGACTACCTGTCCTCTCTTAAGAGAGGGTAATGAAGATTGCAACTTTTAGTATAGAAATGAGGTGCAAACTAAGTGGATTAAGTGCTATAACAAATTTATGTAGAACGCAAGGAAAAGCACCAGGCCCAGACGGTTTCTCTTCCAATTTTTATAAGACTTTTGTGAATAAATTAAGAAGTCCACTCACCAAGGCGTTCAACCAGGTTTTAGAGACAGGCACTATTTCACCCTCATGGCATCAAGCGACGACAGTAATTATACCTAAGAAAGACAGAGACCCGCTACACCCCAGTTCCTATAGACCTATTTCCTTACTAAACCAGGACCAAAAACTATTCACTGCAATTCTTGCAAAACGCCTTAACATCTTTATATCAGAATATATCCTCTTTTTATTATTGCTGACTCCCCGGAACTGATTTTGTATTGAAATAAAATCTAACTTGAAATTGAGAAGGGGGCTACAATTCAAAGGGGGGGGAATCTGTAGAAGTCACTGCACCCCCCCTGCATACGTGTACCTTGTATAATGGCTTAAAGGCAGCTGTGGTCCATCCAGTCCAGCATCCCATCTCACACAGCGGCCAACCAGTTACTTTGGAGGTCCAACAATAGGGCAGGGAGACCAAGGCCTTTCCCTGATGTTGCCTCCCGGCACTGGGATTCAGAGATTTACTGCTTCTGAATGTGGCAGCTCCCTTAAGTCACCAGGGCTAGTAGGCACTGACGAATCCGTCTAATCATCTAATTCTTTCTTTCTCAAGTGAGACGTTGTTTTCTCAGATGCTACGAAGGAAGGGCACTTGAGGCTTCAAAACATAAAATGGGGGAGCCTGGCATGAACCAGTCTTTTTGAGTTCATGGACAAGACGCTTCAGAAACCTGATCTGTTGAAGTAGCAACTTCTCCTGGATGATGTGTGTGACACACAGAACAAAACTTTTATCCCCTTATGAAATGGAAGAGGGACCTAAAGGAAGAGGACAAGAAGTACTTCCACAGACTGAGCCCATGACAGATTAAAGAGCCGTGCTTGCTGGAGTTTCCTGCTTTGTGGGATCCTGCAAAGTATATTTTTGCGGGAACCCTAAACAGGCCAACAAATCGCTTCCTTGTGTGCCCAGGCCTTTTCATTTCCTCACTCCTCAATAGGCTCATTCAATCAGTCAAGCAAGAAAAAAAAGAGAGACGGGGCCTCATTAAATTTCCATCAAAGGCTTCCCGTCACTTTACGTAACACTGCCCATCAACAGGAAATATCAGGGTTTAGTAGCGGATGTCCATCACAAGATGCCTTTGGATATTTAATAACGTCCCGAAGCCCAACTCATGGCTCAGATGAATGTTGCACATTTTACATGGCTCAAAGCAATAAAAAGTAGCCAAGCCAAAACTGAAGCGTGTGCTCAATTACGACTTGCTACGGAGAACGGGAATGTATGGAAATCAGCAGGGACCGGCACAGCAGCATTTCTAAACTGTCCCATTCTCTGGTCATCAGAAAAATGTCGGAATGAGAGGCTGCAGAACAATGTTCCCTCTAAGCCATGGAGTCTTGTGAGCAAAACTGTTACTATGTGAGCTGCTGGCATTAGTGAGCGAGCGATTTGGCTGCTGCATCAATGAGTTTGCTCTGGAGCCCTCCTTCCTGAACTGAGACAAAAATCTGTGAGCTGGAGACTAAAATACTGTGAGCTGACTCACACTAACTCAGCTTAGAGGGAACACTGCCAGTGCAGAACTAAAGTCCACAGCTACAAAGACAGGTTTCAGTGCTGTAGACTATCTTGCTTCTGATGAGAGACTGATGAGAGATGCAGCAGTCATCAATGATGAAAGATACAGCAGACTGTTATGCTTTCCAAAAAGAGATACAGGAAGCATCAAAGCAATACGCCTCCCAGGCAAAAATTGCGTGTTTCGAGAGAGTCTTCTTCAGGCAATACTATTTTCCTGGAACTAAATTACAAACACAATATAACACAATATACTATTACACAGTAACCAGGAAAAAAAAGAGCTGGCTTGCTGTACTCACCCAAAGCTCACAATGCTACAATTGTAGGCACCACGACAGACCTGAAACCCTGGAGAATGGCTGCCCATCAGAGTATCATAGAATCACAGACCTGGAAGGGACCTCCAGGGTCATCTACTCCAACCCCCTGCACAATGCAGGAAATTCACAAATACTTCCCCACCCCCACCCCCAGTGACCCTTTTCTGTGCCCAGCAGATGACAAAAATGACACTGACCTTGATAGATACTAATCTTGCTAGACCAAGAATCTGACTTGGTAGAAGGCAGCTTCACGTGTTCAAGTCTCCTGTCTCTTAGCAGGTCCTGAAATGTGTTTGTATGTTTTGAAATGCCACACTGAATAGCATGGCCAGATTTATGGTGCATGTGTGTGCAGGCACTGGCTCTGTCTATCTATCTGTCAGCTGGAAATATCTGCAGCTTTAACAGGACTGTATCTCCTTGGACCGAGTATGCAACTCTGGACTCTTTGAGTGCTCTTGTGCTGTTAGGGACCATGTTGTCCACCAAAATTGTAGCTGAGTCTGCGTTTTACAAAGCTGTCCTTGAACAGAACTTGCCAAATGGTAGGGCTACATAAAAGTGACCTGTTCCAAATGCCCCCAACCCCCTGCTAAGACTCACTACAGCAGACTCCTTTATATAGCTGAAGGACACATCTTTGAGTGACGATATATGTATTAAAGGGTTATTGTCAGGTCCCCAAAGCAACAATGAAGTACACACTTGTAGAAAGGTTTTACTTTTATTGAAGCGGATGGTGCATTGACAGGATCACTGTTAGGAATAACGAGGAATCAAATAGCATGACAGGTTATAGTACATTCAAATTGGCAAGGCCCAATTGCAGGAGTTCCCGCGTGCGCCATTAGGCCTGAGAGCGAACGGTACTACTAAGCATAACAGATACTCTTCCCACGGCACCTCCATGAGATAACCCAAGCAACTATCCAGCAGCTCTCCTCCTGCGGCCTTGAGAGATACATGTTGCTGCTGTAAAGCAATTAAGCGCTCAGAAAGGACTGTGCATGAAAGTGAAAGCAGAGAACATTTGGCAGCTTGCTGACACATATAAGGATACAGAGCCCACCATTTTCTCCAGGGGAACTGATCTCTGCCATATGGAAAGCAGTTGTAATTTTGAGTGATCTCCAGCCCTCACTGGTGATTGGACACATTTTACCTCAGAACAGCAAAACTGGTTAGAATGTTAGAGGCAAAAGCCAATCAAGTCGCATATGCAAACAACCTCTGTATTCCGAGGCAAAGGCCAATGAGGCTGCATATGCAAATAACCTCTGTGTTCTGACTGGCTATGGGGGGGAGAGGACTAGCAAAATGTTTAGAATGTTGGAGGCAGGACTCAGGCAAAGCAGCCAGTGGACAGGGAGACCCTCTGAATGACAGATCAGAGAGCGAACTGATTTTGGAGCGTGTGGAATGTTCTAGAGAAGTGCCACCACCATTCGGCTTTTATTTGGAGACTAAAATACTGTGAGCTGACTCACACTAACTCAGCTTAGAGGGAACACTGCTGCAGAACTAAATGCAGAACTACACTTATCTGGAGGAGTGAAACTCTCCAAAATCAAGTAGGCTTCTGTCTATTTGACCACGGTTGGGATCAGGCTGAGCCTCTTCAGACTATGAGGACATTTCTTTGGGTCTGAACTAAGGCTATTCATAGTTCTTTCATGACAAAAGAACAATAGCCTAGCATATACATCATTTTTTAGCCTGACCAATTGTCTCAATTATGAATTTTATTTTGGCCACCTGGGTTAGCTTAACATTACATGGCCCATTTCTGGCCTTGAAAGCTCTCAAGGTATTCATAGCTTTAATATGCACATACATATACACATAGTTTTAATATGCACATACATACATACATACATACATCTCCCTTATAAATAACCAAAGCACGTGAGTTCCTGAGATTGCAACTGGGAGAGACAGACGAGGTTGCTAAGGTTGCTAAGGAAAAAGATGACAACAAATCCAGTGGCAAATTGGACTCAGTGTCTTCTGAGGAGGATTCTGCTTCTGAAAAGGGGGCAGTGGCCCCTAAGCATGCATACCAATTGAAGATTAGAAAAGATAGAACAAAATGAAGGCTGAAGGACTCTGAAATGTGCCTTAAAAACTCTCTCTATTATTGATGATGCTCCCGAGGTTCTCTTTAAACAGTTAAATTAATGGATAAAAAGTTAAATAACTTAGCATAACAGACTATGTTCAGTGTGATATTAGCATTAACATAAGCTGTTGTTATGGTCTCCTATTCTTGGGATTTTAGTTATTAGTGGTTTTCTTTACTTTCTCCTTAGATGTAGTTACCCTTCCCTATTTTTCCATTGTAGTTTGTAGTCTATTAAAAAAATGCAATAAAAAAATCCCATCTGGGGGGCTAAAAAAAGGTTCTTTTCCCTTCTGCAGAGCTCTGACTCATCTAAACAATGGTTGTTGTTAAACTTTTGACCCAGCAACTTATCTGTTCACATGCTAATTATCGCCTCAAAAAACCAAGGGAAGGCAAATCCTTCTTGGGCAATTGCAGTCCTTAAGAAAGATTTGCATAAGATTAATATTCCTCAAAGAAACTAAAGAAGGGATTAAAATTTACGTAATAAAGTTATAACAATTCATCTGAGTAGAACTTTGATTTAAAAAACAAACAGAAAAAAAATTGGACGGGAGAGTTTAGGCATCAAATGATAGTGAGCAAATGAAGCACAGGATAGCACCACCTCCTGTTTTACTGTTCTTATTGAAGTGCTTAATGTCAGCAATGCTGCTATAAAGTTAAGGGGCCCTCCAGGACCCCCTCCCTGACCTGTGTACCAGCCTAAGCTGCATTCCTTTCCCTGCGCTTCATCTATCCTTATCTCTGACCTTGTAGACTGCATATGTAGTATCTCCACATAACTCATCCGTGAGACTGGTTTTGGTTCCCAGCTTTTAGTATCAATGGCCCAGGCACTTGTTCCTGCTCGCGGGAGTCAGGCCGATTGGCCCGTGGGGTGTGTGTGTGCTTTTGAATCTACTGTATCTCTCCCTGAGTCTAGGGGTTCGCTATTCCTAACAGTGACTATGCTCATGCTACCATTGTACTGACAATAAAAGTATAACCTTCTAAGAAGAGTGTACTCCGTTGCTTGACTGTGGGTCCTGACACTTATACTCCTTCCACAAATGGGCAGAGAGTGGATATAGTGGAGGGAAGTGGGCGGCATTTAAAGGAACGCAGAAACACTTCTACTTTAGTGTTTTGAAACTGGATGAGAACTAAGAAGCGCAGCAAAACAAGTTTTGAGAAATGTGAGGCAAGATGTGCTGAAAGCGGTCTGGCTACTGATTCCTGTGAAGCAGATGCAGAAACAACACCCCCCCCCCCGCAACAGACCTGAACTGAAAGCTGGATGGGATGCAGAAGGGAAGCAAAGGATACACTCTGAAACCATGGCTAAATACAAATGCAGAAAGGGCCTGGGTTCAACACGCATTCCTTGCTCTGTCTTTTCACTCACTGGCCAGTGAATGTCAGCTGGAAAGGGAAGTGGGGGGAGCTTATTTCGCATACTGGAGAGCTTGGGCTTGGCTCAAAATTACCACTGGACTTTGGCCACCACGTTGCACGCTATGAGCAATGAGAGAAGTGAGTTATATTGATTTCAGAGTGCAGGATCAAGAGGAGGGGTCTGAGACCTAAGAAAAGCCTTGTTCTTCCTCGGGCTTTAAGCCTGTGTCTGGGCTGTTCCATTGCAGACTGCGGGAGGAAGGAAACTCACCTGATATTGTGTCACAAAATTCTTTCTACAGAGAAACCCAGCATGCCAGCGAGAAAGGCACTACCTACACCCTTTTTGCTAACGTGCTGGTCCTCAATGGTCAGGAAATTTATTCTCATCTGAAACCGAGTATCAGGTGGGTTTGCCAACCTCCAGGTGGGGCCTGGAGATCTCCTGCTATTACAACTAGGGATGTCGATCTCCAGGTGGGACCTTGGGATCCCCTAGAATTACAGCTCATTTCCAGACGACAGAGATAAGTGTCCCTGGAGGAAATGGATGCTTTGGAGGGTGGACTCTGTGGGACTGTACCCCACTGAGTCTCCTGCCCTCCCCAGTCACCAGGGTGGAGCCTGAAGAGGGTGGGGTTTGGAGAGGGGATGGACCTTTGCAGGGTATCATGCCATAGAGTCCACCCTCCAAAGCAGCTGTTTTCTCCAGGGCAACTGATCTTGATCATCTGGAGATCAATTATAATAGCGGGAGATCTCCAGGAGCGACCTGGAGGCTGGCAACCTTAATTGTTTCACACTGGAGATCTAATAAGGCACGAGCACAAAAAGCCTAGTTTAAAGCAGTTTCCCTGGATCCAAAAGACCAGCATTCTCTTCTTCCTGTTTCTCTGTGAGCAGCTTTCATTAAGATACACTGCAACCTAGTGGTCAAACTGAGGATATATGTGTAAAAATGAACCACATATTGAAGTCAAAAAGACCAAGAGTCCAGGAGCGCCTTAAAGATTAAGAAGAAGAAGAAAAGAAGAAGAGATTGGATTTCTACCCCGCCCTTCACTACCCAGAGGTGTCTCAGAGCGGCTTACAAACTCCTTTCCCTTCCCCTCCCCACAACAGGCACCCTGTGAGGTCGGTGGGGCTGAGAGAGCTCTGAGAGAAACTGCTCTGACAGGACTATGGCTTGCCCAAGGTCATCCAGCAGCTGCGAGTGGAGGAGTGGGGAATCAAACCCTGTTCTCCCAGATTAGAGTCCGCACACTTAACCACTACACCAAACTGTGGCAGGGTAGAAGCTGAAGAAGGGAGCAGTGACGCATGAGCTCCTTTGTGCTGCTACAGACAGACTAACACGGCGACCCATTTTGATCTATCTCCACATGTTGGCGTTACAATTCTTTTTACAGATTGAAGTTACACATTGAAGTTACAATTCTTTTATATGAAGCAGCCCTAGTAATGTGTCAGAGCATTACTCCACCAAGGTCCATGGTGCCTACTCTGACTGGCTTCCTGGGGGACCTCATGTGAAGATATTTCACATCACCTACAGCCTGGTCCTTTTTAAAAGAAAAAAGGATACCAGGTCTGTAAAGCTGACAATCTTGCATTGGTAAACAATATGCTTTTTAAAATGTTTTTGGTGTTCGTGAACAAAATGAGATGTGATAATTAGGAGTCGTCCATATGAATCACACATATAGTTTTACCAGTTAAGTTTTCCATTTTAATTTAGGTGGCTAGCAAATACTGCAGAGCTCTCCTGAAAGTGAAGATCGTTCCAGTTCAAGATGGTGCTCCTGTTATGGCAATGACCATCTGTCAAAAAAACAAAAAACCTTTCCCATCTCAGCCATATTTTGCTGTCTTCTACTTTTATCAAGGACTTAATTTTTTAAATATAAAATTAAATCTAATGGTGTGACTCTCTCAGGTATCACCAATATTCAGCGACCCCTTTTAAGCTTCCCTTCCGCCTTTTAGGTGATTGTCTGGGGAGGCTGCGTGCAATTACTTTGAAGTCTCTTCTGCAGACATTTTCTGAAGGATCCCTCCCCTCTTTTTGCAAGGAGTCACATATTAAGGAGGGTGCCCCAGTTTAGTCAAATGTTGATGATAAGCATGCCCTCCAAATACAGGTGCCAGTTATTATGGAAGTAATCTGTGTATGGGTATGAGTGAGTTTCTTTAATTATGAGGCTGTCAGACCAAATCTGACTGTCATGTGTTTATGGGGAGGAGTATAAGGAGGCAGGGGGCTCTGCTTTTGCCTGGGATCCACAGAAATACAACAATTAAAAGGGCAGCAGTATGGTAATGACACAATATACAGAAAATACTGCAATGGTGCATACAGTGCAAAAAATTGGAAACAGTACTTATATTCTGTTATACGATAACTTCATGTTGTTTTAATCTTTGTTTTTCAACAACAGGACGCCATCAGACAATCAAAGACAACGTCAAGGTAAACGGAAGGACGAGCTTCCCCAAAGCTACCGTTCGTTTCGATGTTTCTTTTTCAAAGGTCTCAGTTCTGCATCCGTGCATAACACAGTCTAACAATGGACTCTCTTCAGTTCACCAATGCTTCAAGAGCTCTTAACAAGCGTATACATCTAAGTCGGACTAATAAGTCTTATTCCTGGTATAAAGTTTTTATTTCTGGTATAAGCTTCCGAGTGCACGCACACAAAAGCTTATACCCAGAATTAAACTCTGTTGGTCTTAGACCAGTTTGGTGTAGTGGTTAAGTGCACAGACTCTAATCTGGGAGAACCGGGTTTGATTCCCCACTCCTCCACTTGCACCTGCTGATGTGACCTTGGGTCAGTCACAAGCTCTGGCACAGCTGTCCTTAAAAAAGAGCAGTTTGTGTCAGAGTTCTCTCAGTCCCACCCACCTCACAGGGTGTCTGTTGTGGGGAGGGGAAGGGGAAGGAGTTTGTAAGCCGCTCTGAGACTCCCTTGGGTAGTGAAGGGCGGGGTATAAATCCAATCTCTCTCTCTCTCTCTCCTTCTTCTTCTTCTTCTTAAAGGTGCCACTGGACTCAAACCTTGCTTTGCTGCTTCAGACCGACACAGCTGTCCACCTGAATGAATATCTGTGTTCTCAGAAGGACTCTCCCCTGCAACTCAACACAATTTCAGTAAGGTAATATGGCAAAGGATTACCCATCCTACCGAATGCTGGATTCTGTCAAAAAGGTATTGCGCAGAAAAAAGGAGATGCTGGCTTAAAGAGGCCTCCTTAAGGAGACCTGCGACATCTAGTGGGCGGCACTCAGACCCACAGCTCCTTCGGCTGTTCTTTGAGAACGCCCTGCTCAGTGAGTGAACAGTTTAACGTTTGAAATGCAAGCAACTGTTTTTCAAACCGTGGTCAGTGACTGGGGCTGCAAGTATGGAGAAGGGCAAATGGCTTTTTGCTCCAGTATGGCTAGTGTGGAAATGGATCTCTCTGGTGGCCAAATGATATTTAACTTGAAGCATATGATGTGGGGGGGGGGGAGGCTGAAGGCCCTTTTACCCCCATGCCTGAGTCCTGATCTGAATCAGGCCCGGGGCACTTGGGAAATGAGTCCCCTGGTCCCTGGAGTGTGACCGCTGCTCTGGGTCAAAGTCAGGGATTCAGACCTCATATGTTAAGAATTGTGGTGTAAGGGGAGGTGACAGAATCAGCACCCCCTTTTCCAAGGAGCTGGTGCAGAAGAAGAGGAGGAGGAGGAGGAGGAGGAGGAGGAGGATGATGATTTATACCCCGCTGCCCTTCACTTGGAGTCTCAGAGCAGTTTACAATCTCCTTCCTTTCCTCTCCCCACAACAGACACCCAAATGCAATACCTTTATTGGAATAGTAAATATAACATGACATGTAGGATAAATATATAGAATTAAAACCCTTACATAAGTTAAAACATAAATACATAAGGCATGGGCTGGGCTGTCACCAATATGCGGATGACACCCAGCTCCATCTGTTGCTGGGTGGCCAGTCTGACTCTCTACCCCGGAAGATCTGGACCGGGCGTTGCAGGACGTGGCTGGATGGCTTAGACTGAGTTGATTGAAATTGAATCCGACGAAGATGGAGGTCCTGTGCCTGAATCGGAGTGGTACCGGCGTAGGGATCCCACTCCCAGCCTTTGGTGGGGTGCCACTGGTTCCAGCTCCGAGGGTCAGGAGTTTGGGAGTGCTCCTGGATGCTTCCTTAACAATGGAGGCCCAGGTAGCAGCTGCTGCCAAGGCAGGTTTTTACCATCTTCGGCTGATTAGGCAGTTGGTTCCCTTCCTCCAACGCAATGATCTGGCTGCAGTGATCCATGCTATGGTCACCTCAAGGTTGGACTACTGCAAAGCTCTCTACATGGGGCTGCCCTTGGTGCAACTCCAGAAGCTGCAGCTGGTGCAGAATGTGGCGGCCAGGCTGTTGATGGGTCTCCCCAGGTGGGAGCACATCCAGTCTGTGCTTAAGACTCTCCACTGGCTCCCAATAGCATTCCGGATTCGTTTCAAGGTGCTGGTCTTGACCGCCTTTCCCCGTATGTTCCCCAGAGAGCACTGCGATCAGGATCTCAAAACCGCCTGGACCTCCCTGGCCCAAAGGAAGTCAGGTTGATGGCAACCAGGACTAGGGCTTTTTTGTTTGTAGCTCCGTCCTATTGGAACAAGCTTCCTGCCGAGATCAGGGCCCTGCGGGACTTGTCACAGTTCCGCAGGGTTGTGAAAACAGAACTTTTTAGGCAGGCGTTCCGCTAGGAGCGACATCCTACCAGCAGCGCCCAGTGAGA
>NW_015172555.1:20427-51850 GCF_001447785.1 Gekko japonicus
ATTCACTGAAAGTCCATTATGATCACAATAATCCAAGAAACACTCCAACAATTTCTTCATCCCTACTTCGGAACGGGAGAGAATAACGGCATCATCAGCATATAGAAGCAGGGGGATTGCTCGTCCACTTGAACATGGGCAATGACTATAACCCGTTTTATATTGACTTGTCTATGTTTTTAAATGATGTATTTTAGTCTATCACTGTAAAATGTATACTGCGTATCAGTTTTTGGAAGCCACCCTGAGCCCGCCTGGCGGGGAGGGTGGGTAAAAGTGAAATAAATAAATAAATAATATAATAATCAATTTATAATAGCATTAGATTTGGCTTTAAGAATTTCTTCCAGAAATTTTGCAGCCGCTCTAGTAATTTCTGCTACTGAGTCGTTCAATAAGAGCCAACAATTGATCGCAACATTCTTAAGCTCAATTACCTGGGATAAGTTTCCAAACAATTCCCAACGTAAATTGTCATTAAGCTGACACTCAAGCATTATGTGCTTGATTGATTCCAGAAGATTCGCACCACAAGGGCAAAGTCTCTTATAAAAAGGGGTTTGATGATTTCTTCCACAGAGAACATTAGAGGGGAATGCATTCATTCTGGCCAGCATAAAAGCTCTACATTGGGAAGGAATCTCAAGATCGTATAAGTAAAAGGACATTATCCCAGGCTGGGTGTCTAAAAAGCGGGAGAACACATATAGGGCTGAACAGGACAGAGTTTGTGGAATCCCAGTTCCAAGAGCCTCTGTTTAATAAATCTAAAACTATATGACCCATCGGACAGAAGTAAATAATCTACTGCAATTCCCGTGTGATGACGTTTGGACATAATTCCACCTAACCAAGTTGCATTGTAAGAATCACTCTTTAGATAAGAGAGTAGACTGCCAGGTTCGGCCCTAAAATAAATGTTTAGCCAAACTTTAAAAGTTATATCCATGCCTTAGTTTCAATCAAGGATTGGCCCACTTCAGTACAAAGTGCAAAATATGAAACACACTTAGGCACCCCCAAAATCTGCCTAAGAAATGATGCTTGAATTGCCTCTACTTTCTGATTAAAGGCATTAATCCATATGGGGATAGCATAGAAAATCTGTGATAACGTTTTAGCCTTAAATATTTTACTTGCGGCCGGAGCACATTGGTTATCCCCATAAAATAAAATTGTTTCATTTTAGATGAAGAGCATCTAGCCAAATGTATTGTCCTATTACGGTGCTTTACCCATTTGAGATTATAGTTGAAAGTAACACCTAAATATTTAAAGCATTTAATTTGCTCAATTTCCGAATTACCAATAAACGATTTCTTTGGGCGCCAACTTTTAGAAAAAACTACTACTTTAGGTTTAGAGTAGTTAATTGAAAGTGAATTCTGCTGACAAGAACTATAAAATCCACTCAGATATCTTTGTAAGCCTGCTCTTGTATAAGCAAGAATAATTGTATTGTCTGCATAAAGAAGCAGAGGAGTAGCTGGGGCTGAGAGAGCTCTGAGAGAACTGCTCTTGAGAGAACAGCTCCAAGAGAACTGTGACTGACCCAAGGTCACCCAGCTGGCTGCATGTGGAATCACAAGAGCAGTTTCTGTCAGAGCTCCCTCAGCCCCACCTACCTCACAGGGTATCTGTTGTGGGGAGGGGAAGGGAAAGGAGTTGGTCAGCCGCTCTGAGACACCTTTGGGTAGTGAAGGGCGAGGTATAAATCCAGTCTCTTCTTCTCTTCTTCTTCTTCTTAACCACTACACCAAACTGGCTGCCAGCCAAAGTCCAGGCCCATAGCCAGGAAATTTTCAGTGGGGAAACTGGTGTCCCCCAAAAGCTACAGACATGTCCTCCTCCTGCCATGCAAAGGTGAACTGCACACTGCTGCCTTCCTTGCTTCACCCGCACCACCCCCATCTCCCTCCCTTCCCAATGCCGAGGCATGGATACAGGGCATGTGTACAGGGCCGGCCCGAGGGGTTTCTGCGCCCTAGGCCAGGCTGCCTCATGGCGCCCCCCTCAGATGCCAACCTCCCGGTGGGGCCTAGAGACCTCCCAGCTGGGTCCCAGCAGCAGGGCCGGCCGAGAGAGGGCTCCGTTCCCCGCTGCCGCCTCCTGCCTGCCTGCCTGCCCAGGGGGCCTTTCTGAGCCAGAGCCACCGCTTGGCCCAAGCCCTTCCCCCAGTCCCCGGCCAGGAAGCGGCCCGGCGGCAGCGGGTATTGGCAGCGAGCGCTGCCAATGGTGCTGGGTGGGCCAGGCAGGGGCGAGCCTCCCTCCCTCCCTCCACAGGGACCCACCCGCTGGGAGCAGAGGGGGTTGACCTGGGCCTCCAAAAACCCTCCCTCGACCCGCATGGGCTGCTCCCTCCCCCAGCGCAGTCGCACCAGGGTGAACTAGCCTCTGTGCGCATGCAGAGTACTTTTCCTCTCCCCACGCCACCGCTTACCTGCCACAGAGAAGCGGAAGGTGTGCAGGAAGGCCAGGCACTCGCTCAGGCTGGTGGCGAGGGCAAAGCCGCCCTGGAAGGGGCAGTGGCGGAAGAAGAGCTTGAACTCAGCCAACTTGTTCAGCAGCGCCAGCGAGCCCCGCAAGCGCCCTGCCACCAGCGGCCCTATCCTTGTCCACTTCGACTCGCTGCACCTGGGGTGCTTTTGCACATAGGAAGGGGGAAGGTGGGTGGGCTCCGGAGGCTCCATGCCCCCTTCTGGGCAGTCGACTGAACGCTCCCCAGGAGCCTGGCATGGCCGCACGGCAGCCAGCGCAGAGCGGCATGCGCACTGCCGCCGCGCCAAAAGGAGCAGCGGGCAGCTTTGGGCAGGGTGGGTGCTTTTGGCGGAGGGGGTGGCAGGGGAATTGGCGCCCTGCTAGTATCTCCGCCCTAGGTGAGATACTAGCAGGCCTAGTGATAGGGCTGGCCCGGGGGTGACCCCCCCAAATGTGTCCGGGGGGGGGGGGGACTTGCTCCAGAGAATGTGCCACATGCCTCTGAAAGCCAGTTCTCTGGCTCTTTGCTTCCCCCTCGGAGTTGTGAGTGGCATGGCCGCTTGGCCGGACTCTTTTTCTTTTAATGGGTAAGGAGGGAGGGGGGAAGGGGAAAGGGAAGTCACACCCCTGGGGCAGCAGGGAAGGGGGAGTCCCTCCCTCTCCTCCCCCCAGCCTGGCTCTACAGACATCTCAGCAGTGGCAGCTGCAGTTAGTAGTGGCGCTAGGCTCGCCTGTTTGCCACTCACACCAAGCCCTTTCAGGGTGGTTCCCCGCTCCACAGGGGCTGCCAACCACCAGTGAGTGGATGGGAAGTTGAGAGAGGAAATCATGAGCCTAGAGCAGCCTAGCTCCCCAGGTGTCTCAGCAGCAGCTGCAGTTTGCAGTGGTGCGAGGCTCAGCTGTTTGCCGCTCGTGCCAAGTCTTTACAGGGTAGTCCCCCCACTCTGCAGGGACCACCAACTGCCATTGAGTGGATTGGAATTTTTTTGGGGGGGCCTTGGTGGGAAGTCAGGGGGCCAGGCCCCAAGGGACCCCACCGTAGCTACAGGCCTGCCAAAGTCCACCAGCTTCCAGAGTGCTAAGCAAGAAGAGTTATCAGGACTGAATAACTCAGCCTGAGAACTCAAACAGGCTGAGTGGCATCATGTGGAGCCTTAATGCAGTCAGCCTGGAGTTGGCAGCCCTACAGGGAGGATGTTCCAAAGTTTGGGAGCCACAACTGGGAAGGCCCTTTCTCAAGCTGTTGCCCATATCGTCTCAGATGGGAGGGGCAGCCAATGATGACAGGAGGGGTCGGGTACTGCATATAAAGCCAAGCAAAAACAAAAAACCCACCAGCAGTCCTCCTAGAGTGATTGTAGGACTTAAGTAGCAGGCAGCTTGTCTCAGCTTGGCTGTAAAATTATATGTCACTATTTTAGGACTACAAAGAACCCTTGTGAAGGAAGAAGAGAGACAACACAGCAGGGCAGAACAGAGCTGCAGGCCACTCCGCTCCAAAGGACAAGCTTGGTTAAAATCAGCAGAGACTGTGAGACCCCTTGGCCTGCTGGGGTGCAACAAGCCCCAACTTGAGAGCCAGTTTGGTGTAGTGGTTAAGTGTGTGGACTCTAATCTGGGAGAACCGGGTTTGATTCCCCACTCCTCCACTTGCACCTGGCTGGATGACCTTGGGTCAGTCACAAGCTCTGGCACAGCTGTCCTTGAAAAAGAGCATTTTGTGTCAGAGTTCTCTCAGCCCCACCCACCTCAGGTTGTCTGTTGTGGGGAGGGGAAGGGAGAGGAGTTTGTAAGCCGCTCTGAGACTCCGAGTGAAGGGCAGAGTATAAATCCAATCTCTTCCTCCTCCTCCTCCTCTTCTTCTTCTTTTGTGTTAGATTCTGGTGGGTGGCCGTGTTGGTCTGAAGCAGCAGAATAGAGTTTGAGTCTATCAGCGGCACCTTTAAGACCAACAAAGTGCACACAAAAGCTTATAACCAGAATTAAACTCTGTTGGTCTTAAAGGTGCCCCTGGACTCAAATTTTGTTCTGTTTCATGTTAATTACTGTTCTGTATAGCTCCTTATTTCAGTCTAGGGGAAAGATACTTGGAAGTTTGCTGGCTGTTCCTCTCAAGAGAAGTATTGCAGCAGTGTCGCAGGGCTCTTTTTGTAGCAGGAACGTTACTTCACCAGTTTTTCTTGCTGACTAGTGATTATGCATGTTAAAGTTGAGTTCACGCCCTCTTCAGCTGTTTGCGAACTCTGTTCGCTTAAGGTTACTTTAATCTTTGGCAAATAATTGAAACAGTTACAGAAAAGTGAAATTAATTGCTTTTGAATAGACATTCAGAACTGATTAGCCTTCTTATCTTGCTTTAGAGACGATAACAAGGACATATTAGATGTACCTGCTGATTGGCTCACCTGTGCTTGTTTTAATTATCCCATACTTAGTTAAGAACCATTCATTTATCTAGATGGTAATCACACAATTATGACAGAAGAGATTTAGAGGAAGATAAGGCAGATATTTTTGTATAAAAATGAACTACCATTATAAGCAAATCAGATTTCTCTGGATGGAAGTCTCGAAAGAAGACTAGATGAGATTTCTGTATTAATGTGATTTTGGCTTATTTGATAATCCCTAAAAGCAGTGAGACAAAAATCTGAAACCTAGTTTGCTTTTTAAAATATTACTCAGTATGATTAACAATGTTAGGGACTTCGATAATTTTAACACTTGTATTACAGTAACTGTATAAGGTTAATTTTCACATGGCTGTACTGCTTAATGTCTTGCATAAGAAAGAAAACAATTCCTTTTTTCCCCAATAAAAGATAAAATCTCTGAAGATTCTTTGTCTGGTTTGCTCGTTATAGTCCAAAGAACAGAATTCACACCAAACTCATTTGTATTAACAGATTTAAGTTTGATAGTCAGCCTCTGTCACGACAGGGCCAGTGGGGCAAGGCAGAGAGGGAGAGTTTACAGTCCAGTCCAAGAGTCAAGCCAGAGAGTTCAAAAGAGTCCGAGCAAACGTTGCAAGCACACAGAGCCAAGCCATAGCCAAACGTTACCGATAGAGTCCAAACAAGCCAGTATTGTAGTCAGGAAGCATAGCCAAGGATCAAGAGCCAGAGGGGTTGTTAAAAAGCGGACTGGAGTCAGGAACCGGGAAATCAGTCAGGAGCCAAACAGAGTCAGAGATGCAGAGCTTCTGGTCCAATGGACAAGTTTGCCAGCACAGTTTGCTAGCAGCCAGCGGTCTGTTCAAATAGCGTCCTGGGTCATTATCTCATTAGTACGGCTTCGGGAAGTCCTTGAGTCTGTTAGTAACCTGGGCTTAATGATCGCCAACCGCGCAAGCGTGCCTCCTTGCACCTGGTTGCCAAATCCCGGCATCTCTGATTCCTCAGCCGATCAACAGGTGGCGGAGAATCGGGTGGCGTGTTGCTGGGGCCAGGCACTGCCTGATCGGCTTCAGGTGCAAACTGTCCTGGAGTTTGGCGCTCATCCTCCCCAGCACTTAGGTTTGGTGAGGAGTCTCATGCTTCTGTTCTGATGATGTTAAAGGCACGGAGTCCTCAGTTTCAGAGCTCCCAGGCGCCGGGTCGGGTACAGGCATGACAGCCTTTAATAGATAAATCCTGGAGAACTCTGCTGCTAAATGGTTTAAATAGGCAAATTCCTTCTAGAACTGTTGGTCCAGATTCTCTAATTGGATGCAGGAGGAAACATCCCATTACAGGATCATAAAGTGGGATCACACTCTCGAAAAACTTGCACTCTCTCAGTCATTTAATTAATTTTTCTTTTGTTATTGAAATAGCTCTTACAGTTTCAATTTAAGTAAAATTTACACTTGAACAACTTGGGACCTAACAAGTAGGGTTGCAGATGATTTCAACAAAAATACTGGACAGAATTGGTATAAATTTGTCAAATCACACACACACACACAAAATTAAAAAAAGAAAAATGACCTGTCCCTTTAATAGAGGCTTACATGCAGACATAAGCCACTGAAGCTTTTAATGGCATGGAGGCAAATAAGTTCATAAAAGGGACAAGACATTTCCCTCCAGGTAGCCGGCAAGCCTAACCAGGATCTACTCAGTCCTAGTTTCACATGCTGTACCACAATCCCCACCCCTTAAATTTCTGGGTTTCAAATAGTTTGCAGCAGGTAGACATTCAACAGACAAAACTAATACTAGGTTAAGTTTTCTTTATAGTCCTATTTTATAGCTTCTAAAAAGCAACACCACTGAGTTTGTGATCATATTATGGTCTCCAGGGGACATGTAATAAAACGTAAACATATAATAAAGTGTCGCACGTGTTTTGTCACAGCTGCTTCAAGTCCGTTTCTGTGAAATCCTTCAGCTTGTCCAGTTTTATTCAACCTTCAGGGAGGTATAACACAGCACTAACACCTGTGCAGAGATCTTTGCACACAGGATGTGTAGATGCCAAGGGAAAGACAAAGTTGGGGTTCTTCTCCCTGCCATCCAGTTTTCTACATGCAGAAGGGTTTGTTTTATTTTATTTATTTATTTATTTATCTTTCAACTTTCTACCCCACTCGGACCCCCAGGGGGTCTCTGAGCGGCTTACAGTTAATCGCTTATCCCTACCTATGGCCACATATGCTGGGGATGGGGACTGCCCTACCGGCACCCTGTGGAGGTCTTTGTTGATCTTCTTCCTCCCGGTCGGCTTGTTGGCTTGGCTTTTTCCGGCCCCCGGCTCTCACTTCCTCCTTCTCCTCGCAGTCTTCCGGTGGTGGATCGGCAGGCCCCTCTGGTGCGCAGGTATGCCCCGGCGCGGCTCCAGCTCCATCCGCTTAGGCACCGCCGTGCCTGCACCTTCCATGAACCTCGCGTCTCCTGGCTCCGCCTCTCAGCTGCGTCCGGTCCACCGTGGATGTTACACGGTCACCATCTTTTGCCACTTGCCACTCTGCCGTTCACCGCTCGCCACTGACACTCCACAAACCCCCTCAACAGGGAAGGGTGCTCCCTACTATCTAAGGTAGGTACCCAATTTATCTACTCGCAGTTTTTGATGTTAATTCCTGCTTTCGAACCGCTGGGTTAGCAGGAGATGGGACAGGGGCCAGGTGCTGATTCTGGCCGCGGCGGGTTTCGAACAGCTGTAGCAGCTGTTCGTAGATGTTACTAGCAGGCGTTTAGCCACCTGCGCCACTGCTCCCTTGTGTTTACTGACTTCATTTATACCACACTTTTCTTCCCCAACAGGGACCCCAAGTGGCTGACATCAGTCTCCTCCATTTTATCCTCACAACCACCCTGAGAGGGTGTGAGTGGCCCAAGGTCACCCAGCAAGCTTCCGGGGCAGAATGGGGATTTGAACCTGGGTCTTCCAGATCCTAGTCCGACACTCTAGCCACACTGCTGTGTTTTTAGTATGAAATAAGAGAGTCATAATAAGAGACACAATCCCACCAAAGCTAAGGATTTTTTTAAAAAAAAATCATTTAAAAAACTCTCCCACAAAATCATTAGGAGGATTACTATGGGTGTCTAACTTTCAGGCTCACTATGCATTTTATAGTTCGCCTCCCGTAGAGGAAGGAGGAGGGGGGAGGGGTGTGAAGACCAAAATGCTTTCGCTTTCCTAAATGCTTTGATGTGCCAGACACTGTGTCGCAGAGACCTGTTCTGCTTTATTTCTGTAGAGGGGTACGTGCTTAGTGTGTGTGGGGGTAGTTGACCATTGTTTCTGGCGGGCAAATGCCGTGGAGTGATTGGGTCCTGATCTTTAGTGCCTTTGTTTGAACACAATATATCTGCAATCTTCGCACTTCCACCTTCAGTTCTAACAAAGCTAGTGTCCAGTATGGTATCTATCAATGTCTCAATAAACTTAACTTTTGTTGAAGTGAATGGTGTTGGGAACTGATTTAACCAGAATTCAGACATCCATCCTGGAAAAGAGTGGTGGCTGGTCAACTCAGGGATTACTGAATGAAGCAGATTGTTTGGATCCATTCCAATCTGGTTTCAGGCTCGGTTATGGAACTGAAATGGCCTTGGTCACCCTGGTGGAAGAGGTCTCCTGGACTTCTCAGCAGCTTTCAGTACCATTGATCATGGTGTCCTTCTGGATCACCTTTCGGGACTGGGAGGCACTGGTTCTGCCATGGTTCCAGTCCTACCTGGAGGGCAGATTTCAGAGTGTGGTCCGGGGAGGGGGTGCTGCTCTGCTCCTTGGCGTCTGGGGTTCCTTGAGATTCCATCCTGTCCCCACCACTTTTCAACATTGATGTCAAGCTGCTGGGAGAGGCCGTCTAGGGATCCAGGCTGAGCTGCCATCAATATGCAGACAGCACACAGCACCATCTCCCACTCCCAGGGCTGTCTCTGCAGGGAGGGTGTGGAAAGTGTGAACGAGTCCCTGGAGGCAGCTTTGGAACAGCTTGATCCTGACAAAATGGAGGTGCTACTGGTGGGGTGAAGGTGTGACCCTGTTCTGGATGGGGTTGCACTTGCCCTAAAAAAACCGTTTTGCAGGCTGGGGGTGTTTCTGGACCTGGCCTCCAGTTGCATAAACAGGCATCAGCGGTAGCAGAGGACGGGTTTCAGTACCTTTGGCTGGTGAGCCAGCTGTGGCCCTTCCTGGGCAAAAAAGATCTTGCCACTCTGGTTCATGCCCTGGAAACATCTGGATTAGGTTACTGCGATGTGTTCTATGTCCTTGAAGACTTTTTGGATGGTGCAGTTGGTACAGAATGCTGCAGCCAGCGTGTTGACTGGAGGGCAATGACTTCTTTGTCTCATTTGTCATACCCCCAATAACTATTATTGGCCCTTCTCCCTGATTCTGGTATTTGTGTTTTTTACTGAATTATTCTGTAATTTTAAATGTCACTTTTAACTGTTCAGATGTTTTAAACCTTTTGTGTGAGTCACCTTGGGGACCCTGACTGGGTGGAAAGGCTGCATAAAAATGTTTTAAACAAACAAACAAACAATGTTTACTCAGAAGTAACTCTCAGTGAGCTCCGTGGTGCTTACTTGCAGGTGGATGTGCACAGACATGCGGTCACAAAGGATAGCAATAAAGTGTCTGTTGTCACCAGGGTTGCACAAAAGGTAAAATTGCAAGGCAGACACCCTGTATACATACATCCCTCTGAGCAACTCATTTGCTACAAACTCTCTAGCCTTTTTTCCCTGCGGTGACCCCAAGAGCTCCTTCGCTTTTCTTTAGAAGATTCAATCCTTGCCACCATCTACCCCCACAGTCAGGTGGAACCAACATGAGAAGCTGATTGGTTAACCATGAAAGTCTCTCCCTTTCCAGCTTTGTTCAATTGAACCAATAGGATTTCCCCAGGAGCATCCTGCCTGGCCAGTGAAAAGTGGATTTAGTTCTTCTCAAATCTTGCTGGCTGCCATGAAGAACAAGCAGGACCTCTTCAAGCTGTTGAGGAAGGAAAGAGTGCCTGTGTGGAGCGCTTGGCCATGGTGGCTTCCTCAATTAGAAAGTACTGGACATTTCTATGTCCAGTATTTTTGTTAGTGTTTTTACTGGACAGAAAGGGAAAATACTCAACTGTCCAAAACTGGACATCTGGCAGTGCTACTAATAAGCTGAACACGACCCCTAGCCAATCTGTCCTGAAAAACACAAAAGGCTCTACATCTGACAATAGCACTACAGATAAGATTAGAATTTCAACAGCTAATCCACATACAAAAGAACCTCCTCAGGAAACAGGAAACCTCCTCAGGAAACAATCCATATACAAAAGAACCTCCTCAGGAAAGCTCCTCCATTAGCATGTTCATAGCCTGGGGAACTACAAGTTAATGAATCAGCCCTACCCCACCTTCTGGAGTAGATATAAATTACTTGCCTACCATTTTTCTTCTCACCTTGACACAGAGAGTACTCCATCTTTCTGTGTTATACCTCTGAGGATGCCAGTCACAGCTACTGGCGAAACATCAGGTTCTACAATGCCAAGACCATGGCCACACAACCCGGAAAATCTACAGCAACTAATCAACTCTGGCCGTGAAAGCCTTCGACAACTTTTTAAAATTACTTAAGAGAAAGCTATGGCCTTGATTCCTGCCTATGTATGTGCCTCTCTTTGGCTCACATTGCTGAGCCAGCCCCATTTCAGATGTTCCTCCCGGCACAAAACTAGTGAGAGGGCAGGGATCAGGAGGCGATTGTGGTCTACCAAAGGGAAAGGCTCTGAACCCTGCTTAAGAGGGGGCTTCTGAGCAGGGCTGGGCCTCACCGGCTTGCTCAAGCTGGGGGGTGGGGTGGCCTGTTTGACTCTGGGACTGAAGCATCACACACTCTAGGCCAATAGCTACCTCCATGTCCCCACCCACCTGGTCTCCCACTGTTTGCCAGACCAGGCCTGACAACACTACATGGCAACGCTCCTGTAATGGTGTTCAGTGGAATTATCACTCCCGGATTACCAAGTCTCCACTGTGGGAAACCTCCTGCTAGCAACAACCTGACCCACCAGCACTGGTCTATAGGCCAGCAGGGGGAAATTAAGGGAAAACGCTGCTGTGATGTCGATGGCGTTAGACCATTTCCGGGGTGAACTGCCACTCTAGGAGTCAGTAAAACCATAGAGTTTCCACTAAATCCTAGTGTGGTATGACATCTTGGTTCACTGTATAAATGACACAAGTGACATCATAAGTGACAAGACAACGGCACTCCCCCATTCCCCCACCCTGTCTCCTGCCTGGCGCCAGCCAACAGCTGACAAGTCTAATCACGACACACACCATGCAGTTTTTCAAGGGTTCCATCCTCTGAAATCCCCCAAAATGTGCAGGGGCTGGGCTGGCAACCCTACTTCAGTAAGCTCTGAGTAACACTGTGAGTTCCCCCTGTTTATGGAATCTCCCTTCTATATACAAGCCGAATGGTGGTGGCACTTCTCTAGAACATTCCACATGATCCAGAATTGGTTGGCGCCCTGGTGTGTCACTCAGAATCTGTCCATATCCACTGGCTGCATTGCTTGAGTCTCACCTCCAACATTCTAAACAGTTTGCTCTTCCTCTATCCCCCATAGCCAGTCAGAACACAGAGGTTATTTGCATATGCAGCCTCATTGGCCTTTGCCTCGGAACACAGAGGTCGTTTGCATATGCGACTTGATTGGCTTTTGCCTCTAACATTCTAAACAGTTTGCTGTTCTGAGGTAAAATGTGTCCAATCTCCAGGTGAGGGCAGGAGATCACTCAGAATTACAACTGCTTTCCAGATGGCAGAGATCAGTTCCCCTGGAGAAAATGGTGGGCTCTGTATCCTTATATGCTGCTGAGGTGGCCCCTGTATGACAGCCAATGTGACGTAGCAGTCAGGGCTTCAGAGCACGGGAGAGGCTGCAGGTGTGTGTGGGGTGAAAAGCTGAAGAGTGAGGGGAAAATAAAGGTAGGTTGATGATTGGCTGGGAAGGAGATAGGGTTGCCAACTCCAGGTGGGAAATTCCTGGAGATGTGAGGGATGGAGCCTAGAGAGGGTGAGATTTCAGGAGGCGTGGGAGCTCGGACAGGTACAAAACCATAGACTCCACCCTCCAAACCAACCATTCCCTTCTGGGGAACCATCGTTGCCAATCTCCAGGTGAGGGCTGAAGATCACTCAAAATTACAACTGTTCTTTAGGTAGTAGAGATCAGTTCCTCTGGAGAAAATGGTGGACTCAGTGTCCTTATACCCTGCTGAGGTCGTCACAGCAAATTGACACTGAGTGTCAAAGGCTGGGGCAGCCGCCCAGAGTCTCTTTCTAGAGCTCGTTGTATTTATTTCCACAACGGGCCTTTTTCCTAGTTCAGTTATATTGCTAAACAGCCATGAAGCTAGAAGTGTCTGAATTCACAGCAGATACCCCTGCAGCAAGGGTGCATTGCATTTTCTTCTTGAATGGCTCCTTGGTGTTGTATGGTCCTGGGGAAACTCAAAACACATTAAAGAATTGTAATGACGCACATCTGAAAAGTTCTAAATCAAGTCCTGGTAATACTACATAAAAATAGCTGAAATGGAAAATCACCAACAAAAATGTTAAAATGTTGAACACCAAATGATCTACATTATTGCTCCCCAAGTGATTAATGTTCTGGCAATTCTCTGACCTGCTGCACTTTAATAGCCTGGGTTTTTTTAATTCCTAGAACATAATCAAATGTTATTTCATTACAGAAATTTCCAAATTAACTATCAACATATGCTGCATTTACTTTTTTCAAACCCAACTAGGCCAAAGATCTCTAATTGGTGTGCTGATTAATAAATGAATGAGGAACAATAACATTACGAGTAACTTCCAGTTCGTGCAGGTTAGGAGGAACAAAAATTATTTTTTAAGCAGGAATCAAATAAATCTATGGAATATTTTTCTTTGTTTTACAATGCTGTGAAAATATGCAAGACATTTTGCATTGTAAAATGCCGGCTGGGCAAGAAGAGCGGGTGGAATCAATACTCTCTTGGGCCCTAGAAGAAACCTGCCAGTTACACGAAGATCACAGCATTGTTTGTTGCTATATAGGGGCTATTTTTGCTATTAAAAGACTAATTTCCATTTACAGGAGCTTAAGGCAATTTTCCATCTAATTTTCCATTTTATGATGTCTGCTAAAATCTTGGTGCCTGATTAGTTTATGTGGTTGAATATATATTGTTTTCAAATTTCAAGGTCATTGTTTCTTCTCTGGCAAAAGGAAATGTGACTATAAGGGCTTATTAAAATGTGGAAAATTGTATGAAGCTGAAGGCAAAACACATTCCATGCGCACCCATCTTTGATACAATGGAGCCCCACCAAGAGCACGGATTCTGCCGTTCTTTCTCTGATGAGAAAGGGCAAGTTGTCTGTCTTCAGCCATTAATACCTACTTTTTAAAAGACTTGCAGAACCCTTTCTGTGTTCTTGCATTTTGTAGAAACATAATCATTATTTTTTATAATGCATTACAATAAATCTTTATGGCCAAAGCTGACCGGGTTACTACACGACTGGGGCAGCAGCTTCCCCCGCAAACAGCAGAGCAGAGAAATCCCTGGTTGGTTTTGCTTTTCAGGAGAAGACCAAGGGCTGCGGTCACACAAACAGTTTGTGGTGCTATAGTGGCATTACCTGAGCTGAATAAATGAGCCCTTCCAGACGAGGACATCTGCAGTCATCAGCAACCCATGCTGTTTCAGAATGGAAGCGGAATAAACAGATACCAGGGAAAGTCCGGTATGAAAGGATTGTTTGTGGGTTTTCTCCAGGTTTTCTGATGTCTGGACTCTCCTGCAGCAAAAGGAACCCAGAAGGGAAGTCTGAACTTGCAGATCTATTTCCAGCACTTTTTTTTAGTTGCTGCCTGTATGCGCATGAGTCCATATGCGCATCCGTCTGCCTGCATTTTTTTAAAAAACCCCACCCTTACAACTTGTCCCATGGTTGAAGCACAACACTACTGAGGATGCTCCCCCATGGGATGGTCACGTGGGTAACCCACCACAGGGTCTGCGGACTGGATGAAATGCTCCACTACACTTTAAACCAGTACAATTTGAGGTGCCACCATACCGTGCCAAGCCGCCAGTGTGACCACAGCCCAAATAGCTACTATAAGTAAGTGCTTTTGGTTGAGACCTGATCTGAATCATCAGATTTTGCTGCCACCCACCAATAACACTTTCAAAGCTGACTGGGGGCCTTTTCTGACGCTACAAGCATCTTTGAATCTTATGCTACCTGGCCACTTCTCACATAGGAAGTGAATGCAAGACAGTTTTTAATGTGCACGTTTGATAATGCAGGCGAGGCAGTGGACATCATCGTAGCCAGTCTAGGTTCTCCAGTAAGAGACGTGGAAAAAGTAAAAAGTTCTGTTACACATTTTTTGTGAAAATACCTTAGGGTTCTTTCAGAAGTGACACTTCAACTAGTTGCATATATTCATTTGTAATCCCTCCAGGCACCTTCCTCACACCAGATACAGGGGAGATTTCTACTTCGGGGGCATTGCTGTTTCTATCCACTGGTTGTTTTGAACTGCTTCCACTTTAACAACTACATTTAGTTGCCTCATGGGTCCCGAGTTATTTTGCTTGGCTAACATGGGGCAGTTGTATCTTACATGTCCTATTTCTCTACAATTAAAATACATCAGTTCCTCAGGTTCTCTCCTAATCTGAGGAGAATGCTTTGCAGGGTTGGTTTTCTGAGACAAATGTTTTTCCTGGGGGAGCCAAATTTCTTTCTTTTCATTCCCTGAGGTAAAATATGTTCCCTCCAAATCCTCCTCCAGGGAATCCATAATTTCTGCAGCTTAGGCTACATTTTTATCCTTCTTATCATATATAATCCATTTATACTGTCTGGGTATTACCCTGTAAAACTGTTCCAGCACTATTAAATTCACTACCTAGTCCCTTGATTTGGCCGCACTGCCAGTCAACCAACAATTTAATAGTCTGTCTAAATGACAGGCTTAATTGGCAATAGTTCTCATCTGATTTTTCCCAAAGTTCTGTAAATTCTTTTCTCCTATGCTCAGAAGTTAATCCAAATCTTTGTCTCACCCTTTCTTTAACAAGATCATAGTCCAGGGACTCTTCATTCCTCAATTCAGAGTAGATGTCATTTACCCCCCCCCACACACACACACATACACACATAATTGGGAGGGGATATAAATCAGTCTCTCATTTTCAGCCATTTGAAAAATTTTACAAGCCATTTTACAAGTTTCAAAATTGTCATCATTCTGAAATTTTGGAAGTTTCTAAGGATGGGCATAAACCGGTGGTGGAGAAGGAATGGCCAGCTGAGGCAGTTGGCAGCAAGGTGGAGTTGCTTGTCATCCAGTGTTTTATGTTTGCTTATGCTTTTGTTTATGCTGAAGTTATTCCCTTCGAATGTATTAAATGTCATATATACAATATTAATACTGTAAATTTAAGCAATGCTTATGTAGTTTTACATCTTACTTGATGTTTTCAATTTATTATGGGTCTATATGACCGAAGTCTTGACCAACAGAGAATGCAAAAGGGGTAAAATAGGTACATAAAATTGACATAAAATATGACAAGTACATAGTCACAATCAGTAAACATATAAAACCCAGGCATAGCCCAGAGAATTAAAAGAACCTAACTACACTTGGGGCGGAGCCAACTAACTAAAATCCTCCAAAGATTAAAATCGGTACAGGTGTTTGCAGAGATGATAAAGCTTTCAGTGTTTCTTGAGAGCAGCAACCTTAGCCAGGAACTGTGCCACGTTAGCTGTTATCAGTCCATCGGCATTTGAATCAGACAACAATACTGAAAGCACCCAAGGTTGCAAGGGAAGATTCATCTTCGTAAGAATAGGAATGATATATATCCCTCTATCTGGAATCCAATGGGGACAGCGAAACATCAGATGGTCTAAAGTTTCAATTTCGCCAGAGTTGCACAGACAGAGGCGATCTGAGTAAGATAAGCCTCTAAATCTGCCCAGCATTACCATCGTTGGAAATGCATTTAAGCGGGCCAGCATAAAGGCGCGACGGTGGGATGGAATTGGTAGCGATGAATGAAAATCCAGAATGTTTTGTAATTGTGTTCAGTATAGCTCGACATTGGCCCCTGCCACATGGCAGGGAAAACACCCGTAAAACCGCGGCTAAATAGAGCCGCACCAAATTAGAGACGCGCGGGCGGGATCCCACGGATCCTGTGTACCCCGCCCCGTTGCTCCCCGGCACGATCAGATGCCGGGGAGGAAGAGTTGGGGGGGGAGGCTGGTGAACTGCACATGCTCGAGCATGCGCAGTTTGCCCGGGGACCGGGATGTGCCGGCGCAAGGACGCGCCGGTGATCTGACGGCCCGGATTGAAGCGCTCTACACTGAAGAACCACCTAGGTAGGTGGTTCTTTTTAGTGCGGGTTTTCGGGCGGAAAGGACAGATCGGGGACGGGCAGGCAACGCTTCCCAGATGTTGCTGTGGGATCGCGCCCGTTTGCTCCGCCCCCGATCCATCCCGCTCCCGGCCCAAAACCCCTAGTGTGAACAGGACCAAAGTTTGTTTGAAAAGGGGGGAAAAGACAGAGCTACCCTTGAGCCTGATCCAGAAATTCCAGCTAATGCAGAATACGGCAGCACGCCTGATGACGCCAACTGCACCAGTTGCTGATTGAATACCGTATCTGGTTCAAGACCACGGTTTTCACCTTAAAAGCCTATGTGGACTGGGGCCATCATACCTGGGGGACCGCCTCTCCCCATATGAGCCCCATATAAGATCTACACTCTTCTGACCAACCTCTCCTGGTGGTCCCTGGCCCATGGGACATCTGCATAGTCTCAACAAGGGTGAAGGCTTTTTCAGCCCTTGCCCTGGCCTGGTGGAACAGGCTCCCACGTGAGATCAGGGCCCTGTGGGACTTATGACAGTTCCGCAGGGCCTGTAAAATGGAGCTGTTCCGCCTGGCCTTCAGCTGAGGCAGAGGACGTCCAACCAGTCTGTCCTTCCCTCTCCATGCCCCCTTTCCCAGTACCCTTACTGTTTTGGGTATTACTTGGGCACTGGAGTTTCTTGGGGCAACTATTCTTGCCTGACATGAGGCATGGGTTTTTGTCATCATCTGTTGCTGCCGTCTACTGTTTTATTGTTTTTTTTATTGTTTGATGGTTTTATGTTATAAGCCGCCCTGAGACCAATTTTGGGGTAGGGCAGGGTATAAATTAAATAAGTAAATAAATAAAACCTGCTCTTTTGCTGAGGCAAACCCCATTGATGGCTGCCTTCTCCCTGAGGCAGACCTGAACTAAACTCCCCCTGTGCTTCCCCCTCTAACCTCCCCCCCCCAAAGGTGACTGGTTGCCCAAGCCGCACTCCCACAGGCGCAGGGAAGAAAACAGCCGAGTGGCTGTGGTCCCCTTCAGGGCCAGGACAGCCGCCTGTCCTGTCTCTCAAAGTACACATAAAAGGAGAGGAAACTGCTAAAGACATGACTGAAGCATTAAGGAGACTTTATGGGGAGCACGATGGATGAGCACAGCCAGATCCCTTTATCCAGAAAGCTGTGTTTCTATCAGACTTCAGGAGAATAGAAAGGCAGATGCTCCATACAGAATCCTTGTTAAATCTAGTTGACAAACTTGCTACTGCTGGTCAAGCACGAAATGAAAAGTTAAAAACAGGATTGTTTCTGAGCTCACTGCCCAAGTCCTACTCTTCATTTATTTCAATTCTTAACAGCAGGGGTCTTGTTGTAGAAAAAGAGCTGCCGGAGCTCATTAGCATAACTCATTAGCATAACTTATTTGCATATGCCACGCCCCCTGACATCACCGGAAGTGACAGAAGGCCACACCCCCTGACATCACCGGAAGTGTGTCAGAAGGCCCGGCTACTTACCCTCCTGCTTCATCCTCATTCCCAAACGGAATGAATGAAACCACGTGACCGCCCCGCCCCCTAGAGGTTCTCTTCCGGAGCTCCGTACCTGAGAGCTCCCCCCCGACTAGAGCCCTGCTTAACAGGAATGATTCTAAGCTACAGGATGTTTTGAGGCTGATAAGGGCTGAACACCATAAAGGAAAAAGTTACACTTTCATGATGGTGCAACTTTGCTATACTAACTAACCTGCATCCTCAATAGTTTAAGCCATGGATGACCTTCCCGGGAACAAATCTAACAAGCAAGGTCTATACCGAGACCTCAGCTTTTCCCTGCCATTGATCCCAATAACAATTAGCAGTCAGCTGGGATTTTGCCCTAGAAAAATGATTTCTGCAGCCAGCTGGCAAACAACAATATTTTGTTTCTGGTTTTACAGTTGCAAGCTGGGTGGCAGAGGGACTTTTTTTGGAAGGATATATATCAAAGTGATTTCTGGAGGAAAGTCTTATTAAGCTCAGTCAAAAGCCTTTTATTTACACAGCCAAAGGCTGAAAGATTTTTTTTTTTAAAAGTCACAGCCAAAGGCCAACTGAATTAATTGACCACCATCCATAAGAGGCTGCTAATTCAGCTTGGCTTCTGGAATTCAAGCTTCATTTTTCTCCTTAGAGCTGTTGCTTCACTCTTTTTCACTGACCTCTCTCTCTCTCTCTCTCTCTGCAGTCACTGACAGACTTTATCTTGGCTGTTTGTGTTGCTTTACAGGAAAGAAAAAGGGCGGAAGATATAAGTCACCGGCAGAGGTGGTATGTGTTGCTGAAGTGCATTCCACTGAAACTGATCTCTCCTGCTCGAGCTGCCCACATGCAAAACTTGAGCTCTTGGCACCCCGACTGAGTCCTTCCCCCCACCCCCCCAACCATGCTGACTCACATGAAGGCGGCAATTCCATCGGATATTCATTTTATGGGGAATGAAGCCCAGAAGAAGAAGAAGGACTGTCTGGACATGGTAAACCATCTGGCCACATTCCAACACACACTTCAGTATGTTCAAGCATGTAACAAATAGGATCATGGCCTTGTTTAGTTTCTGGGCAAGTGCTAAATGCACTAGAGATGTCAGATCATTGCCCTGTGGCCCAGGGAACTGCAGTCCCTCTCTCTCCACCACTGGCCAGAATAGCAAACAGTCCTGCATTTCTCACCAGGCCACTTCCTTACATGTTGCATGGGAACTTTTTGAGATCTCTTCCAGCAGCTAAGGGTCTATTCAGACGGTTCTTTAGATTCACGCCAGGCATGAGTGCCTGGTGGATTTAAAGGTAATGTCCAGACACAAACATTTGGGAAACATCCCTGTTCTGTGGGCATCCTGCTTTGCTGCGCTTCGGAGCCGTACTTAAAAGATACCACTTTAAATCTGGAGTTTTCATGTCCCAACGGGACAACCACGGACTTTCACCTGTCTGATCGTTCCACCAGCGTGCAAACCTCCCGTTGGGGTGGCCTGACGTCAGACCATCCCAAGCGGGCGTGATTTTAAAGAAATCACTACTCAATATGCGCTTAAACGCATTTAAAAATGAGGCTACGGAACCCCGATCAGTTAATGGGATGGGAGCTGGAGGGAGGACGGGTCTTTCGACACGCAAAATAGTCCCTCCAGTGAGCACAATCTCAATGGCAAGGGCGATGGCCGGGACTCGTTTAGTCCAGCCCTGCAAGCGTGGGTCAGAACAGAAAATGAAAGAAGAATTTAGTCATGCTTGGGCTGTTCTGTTAGTTGGAATTATGGCTACGCGTCCCTCACGCAGTGCTTTGAACGTCTGATTCCATGCATGCGCGGATCTACAAGGACGTGCAATCATGCCTATGAGCATGTGCAAAAAGTTTTAAAAAAACAACAAACCCCACTGTGTGCGCCTCCTGTCTAGACAATCCACAGTGGAAGCAGCATGCGGTAAGGCAATTCCCCTGGGGGATGTCTGGTCATGCGAGGACGGATTTAAAAGATTGGGATCACATTTGAGCTGGCATAATGGTGGGATTAGCTGCCTGTCTGAACGTACCCTAAGAGGAAATGAACTTGAGTGTGATCTCCTTGGCACATCCCCCACCAATGCCCCCATACCCACAGCTCTTCTGCAACTATACCATTGAGCTGGAAGCCAAAACTGGTGCAAAATGCATCAGATTTTTCTGTTCACTGGCAAGCATAGGATCCGCATCGCATTTAATTTAGAACTGGACCAGTTAGGGTTGCCAGGCCCCCAGGGGGAGGCGGAAGTCCCCTCCCACCAGGCCCTATCCCCAGCTGCCAACCAGGAGAAAGGAGAAGGTCTAGGTTTCATGGCCGGCATCACACAGGAAGTGATGTCATCACACCAGCAATGTCTAGGTGATGCTCTGATATTTGGCCTAAAAACTCTATGGTAAAGTTTTTGCCCCAAACCAGGTGTTGCCTGGACGTTACTGGCCTGATGATGTCTCTTCCTATGGGATGCTGGCAACTAGGCCTAGGCTTTTCTCTTTCTCCTCGTAAGTCCCCCCCCATCCCCCACCCCGGCAACCCTAAGACCATGATTTCTCTAAATCTTTGCCTTTAAACAAACTCATAATTTTTTTCTCACCAAGAGACCTCTGGAAATGAGAGGTATGAAGGAAGATCAACTTCCCCTAGGGTTGTGTCAGGTTCGCTAGTCAGGTCACACCACACAAGGCTTCATAAGAAAAGTGTTTATTGATGGATCCAGTACTAATGAATCACATATACACCTTGTGTCAGAAATAGCCTTCAGTATAGGGGCCTCTGACTTATAGTGAAATCAAACCCCCCCTCCCCAATGAGCAGAAGCCAATGATTATACTTTGCGCATGCAAACAATCTAAGCAAAAAGCAGTTGGGTTCCCAGCTGAGTAATTGCAGCTGGAGACTACAAGGTCAATCCTGAGATAGCGCACAGTGGCTGGACGGGGTAGAGCTGAGAACGAGGAAGAGACACCCCCCCCACACATTCCAGATCCATGATAGGGCTACCTGACAGGTTACCAGCTCCAGGTTGGGAAATTCCTGGAGACTTTATTTTATTTTTATTTTATTGTTACACTTATATCCCGCCCTCACCATGAGCGGGCTCAGGGCGGCTTACAAATAAGGGCAACATGTGCCACATAAAACATTAAAAACAGAATAAAATCAACCATAGTTTGCAATGATAAAGTGCTCAAAGATGTTACCAATTTAATCAGATCAATCGACTCAGATGGTGACCTATAGATGTACCCCAAACCCACTTCAATGGCCCCGATCCCATCGCAATACTGTAGTGAGATCTTATACTGAGCCATCCCATCACCCCGTTATTACCACCAGATTATTGATGGTGGTGGTAGTAGTGGCGGCTCCTAATTAAAAGCCTGGCGGAAGAGCTCCGTTTTGCAGGCCCTGTGGAACTGTGAGAGGTCCCGCAGGGCCCTGATCTCCTTTGGGAGCTCGTTCCACCAGGTAGGAGCTGCCACTGAAAAGGACTTGGCTCTGGTTGCCGCAAGCCTTGCCTCCTTAGGGCCTGGGATCACTAAGCGATGTTGGGCCCCCGACCATAGTGCTCTCTATGGTATGTATGGGGAAAGGCAGACCCTCAGGTATGTCGGACCCTGGCCATATAGTGCTTTAAAGGTAAACACCAGCAACTTGAAGCAAATTCGGAAAGCTATTGGCAGCCAGTGCAGCACTTTCAGCACAGGCTGCATGTGCTCCCATTTAGGAAGACCCATCAAAAGCCTGGCTGCAGCATTCTGCACTAACTGCAGCTTCCAAACTTGCGACAAAGGCAGTCCCATGTAGAGAGCATTACAGTAGTCTAATCTCGAGGTGACTGTCACATGGATCACTGTAGCCAGGTCGTCGCTGTCAAGGAAGGGGACCAGCTGCCAAATCAGCTGAAGATGATAAAAAGCCGACCTGGCAACAGCTGCCACCTGGGGCTCCATAGTTAAGGAGGAATCCAGGTGCACTCCCAAACTCCTAACCTTTGACGCTGGCACCAAAGGTGCCCCATCGAAGGCCGGGAGAGGAAGCCCCACCCCCAGACCACCCTGACACAGGCACAGGACCTCCGTCTTCGCTGGGTTTAGTTTCAGCTGACTTAGTCTAAGCCAACCAGCCACGGCCTGTAACACCCAGTTAAGATCTTCAGGGAACCTTTACCTTTACCTTTTTATTCTTCATTGGAACAACCAAGCTGCAAGACAGATAAATATTGCCCACCATCACCCCCACATGCTAACGCAACTGTGCTTCTTTTAATACTATAATTCTTAGAAACTTGATTGAACGTGTGAGTGCATCAGTATTGTTTGTATGAGATATATTTTTAAGTAAAAGACATCTATTTTAACCACAACAGCCTCGAATACTTTACTGGTAACCCTTGGTGGGAACAGGACCTTGGTATAAACTGGCAAGAACCCATTTATAAATTGCCAAGTGCTGTAAATAAAGCAATTCGGCTAACATCCCAACCATGATCCCCGATCTACCCATTAGGCTCTGTCACTGCAGCTCTGATGCAGCTCGCCAGGCTCGCTGGCTTCTGATGCTGCGGCCCTGCAGCGCCCGCCTCCATCCTGGCTGATCTGGCCGTCGCAGGTCTGCGGGTGCCCGCTTCCACGTTCTCTCGCTGCCAGGCAGATCGGGGGGGGGGCTCTGATGAAATGGGGAGCTCTCTCCTGCTGTCGTCTGTGGGTCCGCCGTAGCCACCAGTACCACAACTGCTTGGCCGCTGCTGAGCAAAACGCTGCCTCACCTTCACCCCCCAAATGGCCACCAAACCGCTGGAGCCAAATCCGCACAGCCGTCGGTCGCTCCCCCAGCACTGGCTGCAGCCCCCACACCAGCCCGAGGTGGTAAGTGGTGGAGCTGTCGTCGAATAGGCCGATCCAGAGCCCCGTATCAAACCAGGAAAAGTAGCACGCCAGGGGGAGAGGTCTCACCTTGCACCCTATATCAATTTTCAGGCAGTTTTCCCACATTTCGCCGCCTCATGCATTTGTTGTTTTTTGCTACCTGATTCAGTTTTCAAGCTCTACTAGTTGCGGGAGTGTGAGCACAAGCCTCCCGCTCTGCCGCCATCTTACTTAGAGACTTGGTGGGGAAGCCAGGGGAGGACTGGGTTGGGTAGATGAGGAACCTCAGAGGAGTACAGCGCCATAGACTCCCCCCTTCAAAGTAGTCATTTTCTCCAGGGAAACTGATCTCTGTCATCTGGAGATCAGTTGTAATTCCAGGAGATCAACAGGCCCCGTCTGGAGGCTGGCAACCCTACTCCCCCCCCATCTGCCACTGAGGCCTGATCTAAACATGAGGGGGGGAGGCCGGAATGCTCTTTGGCGTTGGCATGGGGTCTCCTTTAAACTGGGCTACTGCCCGTGTGAAGCTTCTAGGCATGGGCGTGCCAGCAGAGAATTCAACAGCTCTGAGGATCCCTGCTGCAGAAGCTCAGCACAGATGGAAAAGTCTGAGTAAGAGTCGGGCTGTGCAGGGTCTCCTGGGGGAGCCTCTTTGCCTTTCCAGCGTCACAAGTGTGAAGCTGTGAGGTGGGGAAGGAAGTGGAGGGGACACCCCAGTATCAGGACTGGGGCTTCAATAACCACGTCAGCTTTCAAGGGTGCAGAGCACAAAATGGGAATGAAATGCCAGGGTAGCAGCTTCTGGCCTGCAGGCGGCATCTGCTGGCTTCCAGAGGACCAAAGGACCTCTAATGCCCAGCAGGTGATGGGAAAATCCCCCACAGAAAACCAGTTCTTATCCCAGTTGCTGAAAAGACAACTCTGAATGATATGATCACAAATTCTCTCTGAAAAGGTCAGAAGGCAATGGGGGGAAAAATCAGTATTGGAATACTTTGCCAAGCTCTCAATTTCTTAGGGGCAAATAATTTTGCAACATGTGGGCTTCATCATGCCGTGGCTTTCATTTAGCCCAGTTGCCCAAGATGCCAAGTCTTACTTTAAGCGAAACCAGACTGACTCCCTGGCTTCTGGAATGATGGTGCCTTAGGCCCTTCGGGCTACAGTGAGCCTCTTGCCAAGCCCTTCCTCCGCCTGTAATGTTCTGCAGGTTGCCAAAGACACCTCCAACTCCCCGCTCAGGAACTCCCCAGGGCGACCGCCTTCCTCTAGGGTCTAGGTCACACATGCAAGCAGGTTTGAAGTATAATCTGTCCAAGGAGCTGCGGAGGCCTGAGGCCTGAGGTCAGCAGCAAATGCTTTTCAGTAGCTCATTGGTGAGCTGAGTTGTGACTGCTTGCTTGGATGGAATAGGCGTTGCCTCCTTCCTCCCCTCTCTTAAGTAAGCCCTGCAGCCGCCACAAGCTCTGTTGGCCCTTCAGACAGCTCTCGTGCTGATTGGGAGGACAGGAATCATCTTCGTCTGTGGACTGGCAGGTGGCCCCAGGAATTGGCATTCTGGGATTTGTGTCTGATGGGTGTACAGTTTATTTGTCTCTGTTTTCCTGGCTTCGGTATAAATAATAATTGCAAAAGTTTCAAAAAGACTTTTTTTTAAGGTCACAGAAACCTGATCTAAAGCATAATGCCTTAATTTTACTTAGAGTTGTTTACCACAGGTCGTAAAAAAACATAGCATTTACAAATTGGAAGGGACCTAAAGCCATCCAGTCCAACCCCCTGCACCATGCAGGATGACTTAAAGTATCCCTGACAAATAAATGTCCAGTCTCCACTTAAATACCTCCAAGGAGGGAGAATCCACAAAATGGGGAAACTGAACCACCGACCCCAGTCCCCCCCCCATCTCTGACCACCCCCATCGGAATAATCCCTTGGGTGATAATCATGGAAGAAGAAGAGAGGAAGAAGAGATTGGATTTATATCCCGCCCTTCACTTGGAGTCTCAGAGCGGCTTACAAACTCCTTTCCCTTCCCCTCCCCACAACAGACACCCTGTGAGGTGGGCGGGGCTGAGAGAGCTCTGACAAAAACTGCTCTTTTTCAAGGACAGCTGTGCCAGAGCTTGTGACTGACCCAAGGTCACATCAGCAGGTGCAAGTGGAGGAGTGGGGAATCAAACCCGGTTCTCCCAGATTAGAGTCCGCACACTTAACCACTACACCAAACTGGCTCTCTGGAGAGTATTTCTCCTTGTCCAAGCTCCTACACCTCATCCTGAGCCCCTGCAGGCAACTCTGTGGGAAAGAAAACCATACACAATGGTACTTGAGGTAAATTCTCTCCCCCAAGCCAAATGCCAAATACCTAAAAGTCTCAGGATGATCACACATCCTACCAAAAAGAAAACCTGGCTTTGGTGGCTCCCTGGGCATGTTTCGGATGCTTAAAGCTTTGGTAGGTGGTTTCCTATGAGGCGGCTGCTCATTCTACTTAGGTCCCTTCCTCCTTTGTATCGCCCACATCGTTTCTATGGGATGTTTCCAGGCCATCCTTCTGTGAAACAAGAGGGCCTTTCTCTCTCCAGAGCACTTCACAGTGCTTGCCTGGAAAAAAGCACGGGGTTTTTTTACCCCCAATATCCCAACATATTATATTGTCTGAGTCCAAAGAGCACCCCGGTCACAAAATCAGTAGATTTTTCCTGTTATTGTTTTATGCTCCAGGTGCTTTTTTGTTTACAGAGAGAAAACTTTTGGTTGACACATGGACACACACTGTGAACACAGTTATAGCCAAAAGCATAATGGTTGTATGAAGTTATCTTCGCAATATATGCCGGCCTGATTGACAGCAAAACTTTATAACTATTATTTGGAGCTACACTATTCCAGTGATTCATATCCAATCTGCCTTGCCTGGAGCAGGTATTTTATACTTTCAGTCTGTCGTTATTATTTAGACCACTGAAGAAGGCCCCCAGGGCCAAAACATGTTTGGTAGAGTGGTTATTGTAACCAATATTTTAGTTTAGTGGTTATTGTCTTGTACCTTACATTTGTTGCTGCATGCAGTGTCTTAATGGATGTGATGAAATAGCCCCTACCTCTTTGTTTTTAATCTACATTATACAAATGTTGTTTTTAATTTATAGTTACTATGCACTTTGCACTAAAAAGATGTATTTTGTTCTATGTTTTAGCTGCTCAACCTTCTAGGATCCCGATTTCACTCTCAGATTGGGGTTGTTTCCCTTTTGTTGTGATGTATTGGGACTGGAACATTCCAGGACTGTTTTTACCAGAGACTGGCTGAGCTTGGAGCTCTAGAACAATAGCCCACCAGGACTTTGGAGGTGACCAATGAGGAAGTTATGGGTCTGACATATTGTTAGTAGTTGTTTGGGGAGTGGGTGGTGTTTGCATGCTATTTAGACAGGGCCGTTGCCCTGGGTCTTTGCATTGTTCTGGCTGAATCACTAATAAAGCAGAGCTGATCACTAAGCTTGGAGTTGGACCATCCATGGAACCCAGGATTTAACATGCTGTTTTCCACAAATATTGTGTTGTCATAACACAATACCTCTGGCTCCTAGTAGCAATGCTACTGGACATACCTTAATCTTCCAAGTGAACATCTTCTGTGTTCCCTTTCTATGTTGAGACTTACAATGAGTCTTTACTTCAGACTTTTCTAGTAACCCATGTGTTTGGGATATGGTTGCCAGGTCCCCCCTGGCCACTGGTGGGGGGGTAGGGTTGTCAGATCCAGGTTGAGAAATTCCTGGAGATTTGAGGGTCGAGCCTGGGGAGGACAGGACCCTCAGTGGGGTACAAGGCCATAGAGTCCACCTTCCAAAGCATCCATTTTCTCCATAGGAACTGATCTCTGTAGTCTGGAGATGAGTTGTAATTCTGGGGGATCCCCAGGCCCCACCTGGAGGCTGGCGTGCCTAGCTTGGAATTAGTGCTCCCTCTAGGCTGAATTAGTGTGAGCTAGCTCACAGTTTTTTAGTCTCCGGCTCACACATTTTTGTCTTAGCTCAGGGAGGATGGCTCCAGAGCAGTGGCCAAATTGCTTACTCAAAACTTTAATGCCAGGAGCTCACAAAGTAGAATTTTTGCTCACAGGACTCCACAGCTTAGAGGGAGCATTGCTTGGAATATGTATATGTCAAATTTTGGAAGAGCCCTGGAAGAATCTGAAACTATTCGGAGTGTCATTTGCGTCCCACCATTTGTGGTTTTAAAATGTATAAATGTCCTCCCCCTCGGGCTCCTCTGATAATAAGGTTGTCTTTGACTAAGTGGGCACCAAATTTCAGCTTCCCTTCCTGGCTAGTGTGGAAGCAGCTTAACCATTTGTCAAACTTTGAGGGCCTCATTTGAGGAAGTCCTGCTCTGTGTTGTTCCTACTTGGGGGGGTTGGTTCCCTTTTGGAGGAGAGAGAGCCCTAGACGGCTCCAGTTAGCCACAAGCAGACTTATAGGATCTCCTTTTGAGGAGGGATTGGTGGCTGCCGGGCCAGATGCCCTCTTCTCCCCAAGTGTAGCACTAGCAACTGTTGTGGCCACAGCAAGAACCATTTCCATTCCCCAGAAGGGATGGGGAAGGGAGACTTGGCCCAAGGTCCACCAGTGGCTCATTCCCTGGCATAGTGCATAACTTTGCTAGAAGGCCCAAGTTTTCTGTTCCCTCTTCTTAAGACTGTGAAGGTTTTTATCCACATCCTTTCTTTCTCAAAGAGAAATGTGTCCATTTGAAAAAGGCTAGTTTGAAACTCTTCCTCTTCAGGAACTTGATGCTAATGAATTACAGAGCAGGGATTGGCCAATGAGACCTTGAGTACATTTCATGGTGTCCAGTTCCCCTCCCAGACCATGTGAAAGATCTACTAAGGAAAGAGAATTATTCACTGGGACGTTAATCAGTGGAAGTGGTTTCCTGTAATCTTTTCGACTGGGTATTGCTTCTATGAAATGGCTTTTCTGCCTTTTGCTGAACATGTCTTCATAGTTTAAAAATGGATGGTTTCTATTGGTGCTTGCTGCGTCCGGCAGCTGCCCTCTAGGCACTGGGTCCATCACAACGGCCCTTCCCCCAAGGAGCCACTGCCCACATCGTTGCCGTCTCCACCTCTGAAACCTCCCCCGCCCCATGTCAAAGCAGCTTACCTCATGTTGTGATGTCATGACAAGAATACATTCTGATATATGCCATGGGGGGGGGGGGGCTAGACAGGCACTGACATTTAGGGCTGCCAACTCTGGCCTGGGAAATTCCTGGAGATTTGAAGGCAGAGCCTAGCAAAGACAGAGTTTGGGGAAGGAAGGGCGCTCAGCAGGGACATGATGCAATAGCGTTCACCTTCTGAAGCTGCCTTCCCCCCCTCCCCCCGGAAGAATATTCTCTGCTTTTAACCTAAGGAACATTTTATTTGGAACATTTGGCTGTACAACCTCAGATGAATATACAGAAGTACCACTGGACATGTGATTTCACTGGAGGCTTCATTTGTATTTCTGTATTTCTTTTCCTTGCCCAGTGGTTAAACTTTGGAACAATTGATTTCTGGTCTTTATTCCATATTTTGTATATGTAGAATTGTATGTATTTTTACACATCAGCCAATATGTTCTGTATGTATTAGGCCTCTGAGAAAGGCCTGTAAAGGCCGAAACACGTTAGGTCTATCTGATTAAGGTAAAGGTTCCCTTGCTTGAAAGCCAGTCGAATCCGACTCTAGGGTTGCGCTGCTCATCTCCGTTTCAAAGCCGAAGAGCCAGCGCTGTCTGAAGACGTTTCCGTGGTCATGTGGCCGGCATGACTAAACACCAAGGCGCACGGAACGCTGTTACCTTCACACCGAAGCAGTACCTATTTATCTACTTGCAATTTCTTGCTTTCGAACTGCTAGGTTGGCAGGAGCTGGAACTAGAGACAGGAGCTCACCCTGTCTTGCGGCACACTCGGGTCTCAAACTGCTGAACTACTGACCTTCCACAGCCTGCAGTTCAGCGTCTTAACCACTTGAGCCACCGCAGCTCCATTCTATCTGATTAGGTCTATCTTATTAGCCCTTGTATGTTTTTATAGTTTTATATGAGGTATGAATGGGCCCTTGTTTGTTGTTTTAATTTATGTTGAATAAACACACATATATATTTTTGTATATTTTATGATTAGATTTTTAGAGTTGGCCCTTTTCTATTCCTGACTAACCTTTTTAGGTTCTGATGTCCAGGTTCAGGCCAGTAACCGGCAGAGAGACAAAGCACATCATCGAAACAGAGTCCAGGGTCAAAGCACAGGGATCCAATAGTCCAACCAGTAGGGCAAATCCAAAAGGCACAAGCCAGGTTACAGTCCAGGTAGTCAAACACACAGAGGTTCAAAATAAAGCAAGGGCCGATTGCACTTGCTTCCACGCTGGCTCTCTGTTTCTGGCTGCTTTTGTCAGGAGAACCCTGCGGAGTCATCCAGGGACAGGTGCAACTCATCAATGGCTGAGTAGCCGACAAGTTCACAGGCAGAAATTGACCAGTGCTGAGCTGCCAGCTGCGCACTGTGGTGCTGGCCCTGCCCCTCTATCCGGGCCTGCCTTCTCTGCCGACCGCGGGAGTGAGCCTGGCATCTGCAGGGCTTCTACTTCTGGTCCTGGGCAGCCGGGCAGTCCCGGTTTTCCCGTCCTTTTCTGCCTTGGGGCAGCTGGGAACTGTAGTCCAGCAAATGAGGAAGCCCCATTCAACCCAGTGAGTGAGACCTCTCTGGAACTACAGCTCAATTAAACCTTATGGCGGAACATTTTAAACAAACAGCCACAGACAGCAGCCCAGCAGCCATCTTACAAACACAGGTAACTGCCATTTCGCTATACCTACCAACAGCCACTGAAGGAAAAGTTAAGTCCCACACAGGAGGCAAGCAGGAGAAGCGTCTTCGTCAAAGAGACAAAGCCATTTGCCAGGAATTCTGACAGGGCAGAGTGGAAGGGGGAGTGGGTGGGGAAGAGCAGTACACCCGGCCAATGGCACGCCAGTAGTTTTGACTGGCAGCCGACGGGCCAATGGCTGGGGGAGCACATGCAATCTCGCCATCCCATAGGCCAGAAGCCACCACCATTCGGCAATTATATATATTTGCATTCTAACATTTCCCTTGAGCAAATTAGGAGATACTCAGATTCTCCGCAAGACTAATTTGAAGAACTGTGCTTGTAGCTGGCAAAGTCAAAGTAGCTGAGCATCCTGGGGACATTTGATAGAGAAAAAGCAAAGCCACCTATTAAAGTTTACTGCCTGCTATCTGAGAAAAACAACAGCCCATTTTCATTCTACTTGTTTTTGTTATAAGATTTTTATTAGTTTTTCCCTATTAAATATGACATTATAGGGAGGGAGCTGCGGTGGCTCAAGTGGTTAAGATGCTGAACTGCAGGCTGTGGAAGATCGGTAGTTCAGCAGTTCGAGACCCGAGTGTGCTGCATGACGGAGTGAGCTCCCGTCTCTAGTTCCAGCTTCTGTCAACCTAGCAGTTCGAAAGCAAGAAATTGCAAGTAGATAAATAGGTACCACTTCAGTGGGAAGGTAACAGCGTTCCCTGCGCCTTGGTGTTTAGTCATGCCGGCCACATGACCACGGAGATGTCTTTGGACAGCGCTGGCTCTTTGGCTTTGAAATGGAGATGAGCACTGCAACCCTAGAGTCGGATTCGACTGGCTTTCGAGCAAGGGAACCTTTACCTTTACCTATAGGGAGGGAAGGACATAGGGGATGGGATAAGACATACAGGAAAATTTCCATCAAGCTTATACAATAGCCGTTACAAATTTTTCATCTTAATTCTTTGTTTCCAGATCTCTTTCATTTATATAATTTCAAAAAGTAATATCAATTAATCAAATCGCTAAAATCTTCTATTGTGACTGCACCTCACTGTCTTTCATAGGGTGGCTGCTGATGACCGGTAGCAAGCAGCTGAGGCTAGGTGAGTCATGCAAATCAGGGGGGACCTGGCAACCCTAGACTACTGCCAGGTCTAGAGTTGCCAACCTCCAAATGGGATCTGGAGACCCCCCCAGAATTACAACTGGACTCTAGACAGCAGAGGTCTGTCTCCCTGCAGAAAATGGCTGCTTGGGAGGGTGGACTCTGTGGCATTATACCCAGCTGAGACCTCTCCCTTCCCAAACCCAGCCCTCCTTAGAGTCCACCACAAAATCTCTAGAAATCCCCCAGCCTGCACTGGCAACTCTTGTGAGGCCTGGCCCCAAGGCTCCCTCCTTCCCTCCCTCCTTGAAAGGCCGAAATAGGCCTGGAAAGGGTCCTTCCCCCACCCTTTTACTGACAGAGCCAGTTAGAAGGGGGGCCCCGCCCAAACATTCTAATCTCTCACCGTTGATGCCTGAAGCAGATCCCTGCAGAGGCCATTTCAAAAGGTTTTTGGGGGAGTTCAGCCATCCCTGAAGGGATTTTTTTAGTTTTTGGATTTTTCTACAAACCCAGGAAGTCTACTGGCTATGGGGAGAGTGAGCCCTCTGTTGGTGGAAATAAGTATCCACACATGAAAAAAACCCTCTTGAAAATAGAATAACGATATGGAGCAGAGGTCCATCGGTGGCTATCAGCCACAAGGTATAGATAGGGA
>NW_015172555.1:52365-58982 GCF_001447785.1 Gekko japonicus
AGGTAGAAAAGCACCTCCTCCAGTGCCATGTTTTCTGGGTTCCAAGGATCTGGAAAGTGGTACCATAGCTGATTACGCGGTTGCCAACTCTGGGTTGGAACATACTTGTAGATTTGAGGGGTAGAGCCTGGGGAGGGCAGGGTTTGGGGTGGGGAGGGACCTCAGCAGGGTATAATGCTATAGAATCCACTGCCCAAAGTAGCTGGAGATCTCCAGGTACCTCCTGGAGGTTGGCTTATGTTAATTTGGGGCTATGTAGTCACAGCTAAGGTAGAAAAGGGCCTCCTCCTATGCCACGTTTTCTGGGTTCCAAGGGTCTGGAAAGTGGTTCCATAGCCAATTACACGGTTGCCAACTCTGGGTTGGGAAATACCTGTAGATTTGAGGGGTAGAGCCTGGGGAGGGCAGGATTTTGGGTGGGACCTCAGCAGGCTATAGTGCCATAGAATCTACCGCCCAAAGCAGCCATTGTTTCTGGGCATCAGTTTTAATAGCTGAAGCCTTGACTGCTACGTCACATTGGCTGTCATACAGGGGCCATCTCAGCAGGATATAAGGACACAGAGTCCACCCTTTTCTCCAGGGGAACTGATCTCTGCCATCTGGAAAGCAGTTGTAATGCTGAGTGATCTTCAGCCCTCACCTGGAGATTTACAACCATGGTTTCCCCCAACAGACACTAAGGGGAAATTTATTTTACCTCAGAACATCAACAGCAAACTGTTTAGAATGTTAGAGGGAAAGGCCAGTGAGGCTGCATATGCAAACAACCTCTGCGTTCCGAGGCAAAGGCGAATCAGGCCACATATGCAAATGACCTCTGTGTTCTGACTGGCTGTGGGGGGGAGAGGAACAGCAAACTGTTTAGAATGTTGGAGGCATGACTCAGGCAAAGCAGCCAGTGGAGAGGGAGACCCTCTGAATGACAGATCAGAGAGCAAACTGATTTGAGAGCGTGTTGGAATGTTCAGGGGAGTCCATGACCAAAATAGAATTATATATACCGGAGGATGCCCTTATGTTCACCTATAGAACATTTTATATAGATTCCCTTTAAAGGACACCGATTTTGTTATTTTAACATTTGTTTTCCATATTTGCAACCAATGTTCAAGATCAATATTCTACTTGTGACATCCTGTTCTGCTTTATTCTCCTCTTGGTTTCTGTTTCCTGTTATTGACTCTGAATTCAGTGAAAGAAAGCAAACTTACTCTTTTCACAGTGAAAAACTCCAGGTTTCCATAGAAATCCATGTGACATGCAGTAGGGTTGCCAGCCTCCAGGTGGGACCTGGAGATCCCCCACTATTACAATTGGTCTCCAGATAACAGGGATCAGTTCCCCTGGAGAGAATGGCAGCCCTGGAGGGTGCACTCCATGGCTTTATACTCTGCTGAGGCCCTCCTTGCCCCAAACCCCACCCTCCCTAAGCTCCACCCCTAAAATCTCCAGGTATTTTTCCACCCAGGACAACCATAGACATGCAGGGTTCTGGAGCTCAGTTCTAGTTCTCACCAGGACTGTTCAGGATAAGAATCATGAACACTCGTGCTGGAGTGTCCCAGAATTAGACTTTGTTGGTCTTAAAGGTGCCACTGGACTCAACCTTTGTTCTCTAGGGCAGTAGGGTCATTCTCCTTAGGAGAAATGAATTGTATTTTTTTCATCCCACAAGATGTAGGGGTCGTGTTTGTGCAACTATGGGCCCCCGAGGATTAAGGGGAACTTGGCGGTTGAGGTAATTATAAACGTTTTATTTTTTTAGTGTTCCCCCACCCCAATTTGTTACGGCATAGTTTTGTATTTATACGGTTTTTTTATTGTAGAGCTATTTATTTGGGTAAATATTAGGGGTTTTTAAAATTTTTATTATTTTAGCCTCCAACCCTGTAATTAGGGAGGGGTTGATAAGGTCCCTCCCGCACCCCGAGTCAATTAGGGCTCTCACCCGTATATGCGTGCCGAGGCTGGGGTTAATCAAAGTCACAGTCACAAAAAAAAGGGAGGAAAAATTGCTTACCACATTAGGCGCCTCCGGGATCGGGCTTTGCTGCTCCGTGCATCTTACAGCAGGACTAATTTGTTTCCCGCTGGCTCGGGGTTATCTCCGCTGGATTCTGCCTCCCCTTCTTCGGGAGCTGCTTGCAACGCTTTGGCATATTTTGGTTTCTTAGTCGCCTTCTTCACGGGTGTGGTGGGGCACACTCATGTTGATTCACTGGGCCCCTGTTTCACAGGCCCTGATCCGCCGCAGTCAGCCATGAAATGGCCCTGCTCCTTACATTTCAGGCAAAGTTTTTGCCTTATGTGCTGCTCCCGGTTCGATTCCACTTGCCGTGGTGCTTTCCCTTTCGTTGGTTGAGGGGTCGGCTGACCCCCTGCTGTGTTGATGTCCAGATGAAGAGTGTGCAGGCGGGTTTCTGCGCTCTCTGCCTCTTGCATTCAACCGCTTTCAGAACCGTCTCTCGAATCTCTGGGTTCAGTCCCACTTGGTATAGTTCCGCTAACACCGGATCAGGCCAAGTTTGCACTTTGGCCGCGTGGAGGTTGAATTCAGACGAGTATTTCCTCACTGATCGCCTACCTTGTTTAAGGGTTCGCTTTGGGCCCGGCGTTCTGGTCTTTGAATTGGGCTCGCAACGCCCACATAAAAGCGTCCAGATCAATCAATTCCGGGCCCTGGACGTTGTGCAGCCCCACATACTAAGCCGCCACGGGTCCCCGGAGTCATGCCGCCACCACGTCCATGCGGCTGCTGCTGTTGTCTGGGAACAGGTGACCCGATCTCTCCACAAACTGTATCACCCGGACCACGTAGTATGAGAGTTCTTCCGGGTTTCCATCGAAGGTGGCTTTTGGGCGAGGTATCGCCCGTTCTCTCGGACTGCCTGGTCGTGGCGCTGGAACCGGGACCTCGAGCAGACCCGGTTGTGGGATGTCCCCAGGCTGGGGCACCTGCTGCGGTGGGGCCGGCGGGACTACGGGCCCTGCAGGGACCACCGGTCGGGCATCCCTCTCCTCTCGGATGCCTTGGACCACCAGCTGTGGTATCGCCTGGATGACCTCCTCCAGGGTCCGTTGCATCTGCCTTCTCTTCCAATCCGCCACCTCCATTTTCTGGGCCAGTTCCAGCCCCTCATCTGGAGACACACGGCCACTTCTCAGCTTCTCAGCTTCTCGGCTTCTTCCTCTCCGTCACCCATGCTCCTGGTAACGGTTCAAACTGGGCCCTGAAGGAGGGAAAACCACTCCCCGTAGAAAATCTCCCTGTAGAAAATCGAAGCGACTATCTCTTGGTGGCCCTTGCATGAGCATATAAGTCTCCGCAGTTGAGTCTGGGTGAAACTGGCCCCAGTTGGAACTTGGTCGGTATCCATGGCCGGGCAGCCGTCTCGGCCCTGTCGGGGTCAGGAACACCAGAGTTGATGTTGTCTTAGGTACGGCTCCCATGCCAGTTGCCGTAACTGGCATTGTCATAGTGATTGGCACCGTCGACTGGGTCGTGGGGGTTCTCTCCCTCGTCGTGGCAGGACTTGGGACTCCCTTGGAGTCGTCCATATCAGGAATTGATTTCGAAAAATGGCCACCGGAGCTCGACGAGGGTAGACGTGTGTGGAGTAGCTCCGTCACAGTCTACTTTTCCTGGGTTCTTTTACCCTCTTACTAAGGGCTTAGAGCCCTGGAGTCTCCCTCTATGTTTGTGGGGGAGAGCAAGAGGCTTTGCTTCAGTGGTGGGGTGTAGGGCAAACACCCCCCAAGACCTGGAGCCGCCTTGAAGTGGAGGAACCCGAGGACGACCGACAGAACTGCCGGATACCAGTCGAGCGGAGCATCCTGGGCGTGGGATAAGAACAACTAGCAAAAGTAGAGAGAGTGGAAGCCAGCTGAACTAGATAAGTATTTAAACCGTAATTCTATAAAGATAAATTAGTTTGGGAAGCTGCACATATAAGGTGGTATTTAGAGGAAATATCCCTTCACACACACCCCCCATACTAGGTAGGAGACTAGTGGGGGAAGCTACCGGCCGTGAAAATAAAATCTCAGTTTTAATTACAAAGGGAAATATAAGGAGGGGAGGGGGAAGGTATCAGGAAAAAGGGGAATACACACACACACACACACACACACACACACTAACCGGACAGTTTAAAAGAAGCGCCAAAACTAAGACGGTGTATCTCTGCTTTTCATATTTTGTTGAGTCATCTCCTACGGAGGAGTAAAAGAGGCGTGGCGAGGTTCAGGGAGAGGACGACTCTCGAGAAAAAAGGAGGGCGGTGCGGCGTGTGACGGAGTGACGGGGACGTCGATGGAGTGACGAGCGGAGCAGAGACGCAGAGGTGGAGGCAGAGCCGAGGAGCGACTCAGAGTGGAACAAAGCACAGGAGAGCGACGTCGGAAAGAGACAGAACGGAGAGACGCGAAGATGCAGAAGCGTAGTTAAGGAAGAACGGACAATCGGAGAGAACCAGTGACAGTGCTTGTAGGCGTATTAAGACAAAAACAAGGAAGGGAGAACCAGGAGAAGGAAGAGGGGAAAAAAAACGCTTACGAAGTAAAGGGATTGGCGAAAGAAGGGACAAAGGGGGGGAAAACAGATGGAACATTGAACACTGAGCAGTTAAAGCAACAGGAAGTGATAGACTGTTTATGGCAAGGTTAGGTTAAATTGCTAACAATTTAAAATACAGCAGGGATATTGGGATCACTTATTATAAACACTTAGCAGAACATTGAACACTGAGCAGTTAAAGCAACAGGAAGTGATAGACTGTTTATGGCAAGGTTGAGTTAAATTGCTAACAATTTAAAATACAGCAGGGATATTGGGATCACTTATTATAAACACTTAGCAGTTAAAATATAAGCACATCTATTAATATTTATTACCCTTGATTAATCACCAACTAAATTTGATTAATAAATAGTATTAATAAATTACAAGCGAAAAATTAATAGATATATTAATTAATAACATATCAATTTGTTAGTAAACCATAAGGACAAAATCTTAACATAATATCAATTTAACTAATAATAAAATATTAATTAATATTAAACAATAATAAAATATTTAAGATAAAACGACATTATAGACATTGAATAAAACTGATTAATTAACACAAAATAACATAAATTAATTATATTTGGAAAATAGCAAAATCATAATAACATAAAAAACGCCATTTAAGGAAATTGAGTAATATTTAAATTTAATAAATATTAAATAAATTTTAATAAAGTATACTTGAGACCATTAGGAAGATATAAAAATAAAATATCCTTGGGAAAAAATTTACTTGATAATAACCCAATAATTTAAAAGAAAAGTATAAAGACAAGTTTATGAACAAATTTCAAAAGCTGCACTTAAAAATACGTATAAAATTACAAACTAAAATATTCAGTCATAAACAAAAATTTTTTGAAAAAACAAAAATGGCATCAGGTTCAACAATAAGAAAGTCATCAATCCCATCACCCAAAACACAAATTAAACTGCAACAAGCTGCAAATCCAAATATTAATATCTCAACAGAAGAGCTAAAAGCAGACTTAAAATCCTGGGTCCAAGAAATAGTGGAGCAGTCAGTTCAGGGAACCATTAAAGAGACTGTAGCGCAGGTGGTAAAAGAAACCGTACAATCCATAATACCGATAGCTTTGAGAGCTGAGTTGGAACCAATTCACAAGAAACTAGATGCAATATCTGCGGATACCGAAGAGCTCAAAAAGCAAATGGAGAATTACAGGCAAGAAACGGAAAAAAACACGAAAGACATACAAAAAATTGAAGAAAAACAAACAGAGATAACCGAAGATTTACAAGAATGGAAGGCCAACACAGAAAGGCTAGAAAGCACAATAATATCTCTAGAAATGGATAGAGCCGAGCAAGTGTTAAGATGCCAAAACTTTCCTGAATCCAGAGGAGGGAACCTAAAAGAAGAAATGGCCTGCCTGCTGGCTGAAGAATTGGAATTAGGTTCCAAAGATGAGATTGAAAACAATATTGACCAAATCTACAGAAAAAACACGGCTTACGCAAAAAAACATAAAATGCCCAGGGAGATCCATATTAAATTTAGCAAAAAAGAACTAAGGGACAAGACGTTGCAAGCAGCAAATCAGAACCAAGTAATGAAAGATAATAAAGAAATAAAATTCTTGAAAGATACCCCGTGGAGGGTAAGAGAAAAAAGATTTGCTTACACAAAACTAACCAAACTGTTAAGAGAAAATGATATACTATACAGATGGCTGGTACCCGAAGGTCTCATTTTTACCTATTTGGGGAAAAGATATAATGTAAACTCAATATTTAAACTGGAGAACTTCCTAGAAAGGCATGGACAAAACCTGGGCGAGAAACTTGATGAAGACTCTCAAGACCCTAGCGAAGAAGAAGAAGAAGAAGAAGAAGACTGTTAAGAGAAAATGATATACTATACAGATGGCTGGTACCCGAAGGTCTCATTTTTACCTATTTGGGGAAAAGATATAATGTAAACTCAATATTTAAACTGGAGAACTTCCTAGAAAGGCATGGACAAAACCTGGGCGAGAAACTTGATGAAGACTCTCAAGACCCTAGCGAAGAAGAAGAAGAA
>NW_015172555.1:59241-59422 GCF_001447785.1 Gekko japonicus
CTTGATATTAAACATTTACGCACCTAATCAAAACCAAGCATCTTTCTTTAAACAAATCCAAGAGAAATTGATGGGGACAACCTTTGAGGAAATATGTGTGATAGGAGACTATAATTCGGTATATGACCCAATACTAGATAGGAAATATACAAAATCTAAGGCACCAAAATCAAGCAACAAC
>NW_015172555.1:62567-79809 GCF_001447785.1 Gekko japonicus
TTGATGAATTATCTTATACTATATATATAGAATATATGGAATGTAAAGGTGAAAACTTGGAAAATAAATTTATTTTTTAAAAAAAGGAATTGATTTCTCCTCTCCGCCGCTCATCTCAGTTGTGGAGAGAGAGGCGCAGAGATAGAGAATGTAGGATTCTTAACAGAATGTCAGAACCCACAGCTAACAATGAAGTACACGCATTCAGGAACGGTTAAGGATTCTTAACAGAATGTCAGAACCCACAGCCAACAACGGAGTACACACTTCTTTAGAAAGGTGATACTTTTATTGAAGAGCCATAGATGCATTAACATAGTCACTGTTAAGAATAGCGGTAAAAAAATTTTTTTAAAAAAAGAATAATGGTTGCCTCTTGAACCTAATGAGATATAGGGCATTCGTATGCACACACCCCCACTGCTCTGGCCAATTAGGCACCCTCCCACGCGCGGGCTAGAGCCAGCAAGCATTACTATGCGAAGTTGGGAATTGTTCGGCTCCCACGGCTGGCTTGGAAGGCAGACAACACACATCACCGCCTGTACATCTTTAGAGATAAGCATTGCAGCACAAAGCAGAGAGAAAGGAATGTGAAAGCAATTTACACAGACACTGAAAGAACATCCCAACCCCCATGGCAGCATAGCTGACAGAGAGTTGGGGGAGAGTAGGGGGGGGGAATCCCAGTAGGGATGTGATGCCGTAAAGCCTGGAGAGCTGTGATCTTCTCCAGGAGAATGGATCTATGTCGTCTGAAGACCAGTCCTCATTCTGGAAGAACTCCAACCTCCACCTGGAGTCTGGTAACTCTAGCTGGCTAAGATGGCAAAGCAGGAGAAGACCAAGGGGCTAAAACAGCCTTAGAGCAGCCTGAACCCACAAGGCAATTTCCTGGTAAGTTAAAGGCCCTGCACAGAAAGTAGGGATGACAGACTGGCAGAAACCCCTCCTCCAGCCCCCCAGTGAAGAGTGAATTTCCGTGCAATGCTACTCCAAAGTAGTGGGTTGTTAGGGAGGGAAATGAGCTCCATCTGCCCCCCTCTTTAGAGCTAACATAGCTGAAGCCAGAAAATCAGATTATTCGGGGGGGAAATGTTTTCAGTTTTTACTTTAAGTAAAAATATACTTAATAATGGATTGAATTGGGTGTTATGTTTGTATTTTTTAATATGAATATGTTTGTTTCTCTGTATGCTTGTATGAGAGCCAAACAGCTGTGTGTGACAATAGGAACCATACAGTAAAACATGGATGCATTAATCGTTGTTAAAAAATTAGATAGCAGAAGGTTTTGCTACTCTGACTTCCTTTAATTCCCATAATACAAAATGAATGTGTATAGTCAGAAAAAGAGCCAAGTGGAATGGAAATGAGATTTTACCTGACTGTTCCTCCAAGGAGCTTGGGATGGTATACACAGTCCTCTGCCTCCCCCCGCCACCAAAACACACGTTATCCACACCATGATCCTGGGAGAGAGGTTAGCTTGAGAAGGTCAGGGATACAAACCCTCCTCTCCCCGATCCATTGCTTTAGCCACCACATTATACCAGGGGTAACCAGTACATGCCGGCAGCCCTTAATGTTTTTAATGCCAAATTAGCTGCCTTAAATGGGGACCTGGAAAGAATTCAGTCCAGATTCTTGTGGAAAATTCTTGGACTTCCCTTGTGTGTTCCTTATGCAGCTTTATGCTTAGAAACCAATCAAAGGCTTCTATCGACCAGAGCATGGCTGATAACAACTCAGTTCTGGCTTAAACTTCATTTCCAGGCTAGAGCTAAAAGTATTATTACTCACATGTTAACTGAGTCCCATCTCTCTCCATGGCTTAGATATGTAGAGGAGAAACTCTCTACAATGGGAATATACCCTGATTATTTAGCCCCCTTTTCAGATAAACAAGCCTATACTATTATTAAACAAAGATTTCTTGACATCGAAAGGCAAGAACTTAGGGAACGTGCAGCCAGCAGATGCTCCCCAAGCAGGTTGGGGACTTTTGACATGGGCTCTAGTGTGAAGTATTTGTCAGGTTTAACAGCCCCACATCATCGCAGAGCATACATGCTTGCACGCTTTCATGTTCTGCCATCAGAGGTGCTTTTAGGGAGGTACCGCCAGGTCCCATATGTAGACAGACTTTGTCCTTAGGGCTCTCCAAAAGATATACACACACCATACTTCATTGCCCCCTCTATACGGATATCTAATCTCGTTTTATTACTCCATTTCTAGAGGGTAAGTCTGTTGACTCAATTGTTCACTTTCTTCTGTTTAATTCTAATTGCGAAATAATGGAGGCTGTTGCAAAAGTTTTATATTATGAAATCAGAAGATGAGGCTTGAATAGCCAAGTAAGTGACTGATGCATCTTAGTATTTTCCCGTATTTCCATGATGCCAATCATGCTTTCATGCCAATAAAGGTTTGTGTGTGTGTGTGTGTGTGTGTGTGTGATTTAGTCACCACCAAGGTCCACCATCTCTTATGTACTGTATACTGGCAGTCAGTAACCTTATTATAGCAACTGATTTCTGGAGCTGCAGACAACTGCATGAAAGGAAGCTTTCTCTAGATCACTCTTCTAATGTGAGATGGAGATGCCTCTTTCATTGGTTCTGTCACAGAGCACAGGATGACAGAAAACAGAGCGCGCTAAGCCTGTCTCTGCTGGAGGCAGGGGAGCTGATGTTCGGCTCCAACTGTGTTTTCAATTCCAATGAGCTTTATGATTTTACTGTTTTCTTCTCATGTTACTGGGAAAAAATCAAGTTCAGCCCTCACCCATCTGACTTAAATTCGTTTCTTATAAATTTTAATACTGGTGCCTTTGCACACTTAACAGCCACAGGGGAGTGGAGAACGGGAGGAAAATTACATGGAAAGTCAGTGGGAAAAGATCTGGTTTCTTCTTTATAATGCAGTAAAGAAAGGCATGAATTGAAAAAAAATGCAGGTTTTAATATTTTACATACCCCGCATTGGATGCTACAGGGAATGAAAAGGTTAAGCATGAAACCTGCTCGTTGTTTGCGGTGGACATGAATTTGAAGCTGCAGGGGGTGGTGAGGAAGGATTATAACTGTGATATCCATGCTTATGCGTGCTTAAGGTGGAAAGGTGCCAGGAGAGAGAGGACCACTCAAGAGCCTTCCACTGCCATCACTTACGGGGAGTCACTCTCTCTTCCAGCAACAGAACTAAGACGTGGATGAGATTAATAGTAGAAATGGGAATTTTCTGAGGTTCGGGGAAAGACTGGGCTCCCTCAGCAGAGGCAGAATGGGATAAATAGCTTTTCTCCAATTACCCTGCTCAGGACTGTGATTTATAAAATACAGAACAGGGGAGAGTTATTCAAAAACATGTGGAAGCTATTTATGGATTATGTTGATGGGTCTGGGATTAATGTATAAAAATATGTAATACTTCTACATTTGTTGGAGGGATTGCTACATAATGAAGGTTTCATCTATAAATTATGCATCCCCCCCTTCAAGTTCTGTGTTCAAAGGATAGTGGTTGGGGGGGTTAAAGGGATTCCTTTGTTTTGAAGGGGGCTTGTCAGTTTGGAGTTAGTATGGTTCTGTTTCATTTCTTTTTTTTAATGGCATTTTTTATTTTTTAGACAAAACAAACATGTATGAGGGGGAAAATATTCTTACAGATTCTTGTTTAACAAACTCCTCCCTAACAACTGGTGTACTTATCTGTTTCACCATATATCATTATGCATATCTCTTGCAAATGTATTGAAGTTATACTTTGTATATCCTTAAAGAGTTTTGACCGTCTGTATAGTTTATTTGCTATAGTCTTCAAACTGCTTCTAGAATCTTGACCACGTATTGTCAAATGTTGAGTCTGGTTGTCCCTTCAAGATTAAAGTTAATTTGTCTATCTCCGCAGTTTCCAAAATTTTACTTAATATTTCTTCTCTCGAGGGTGTTTCTGTTCTTCTCCAGTATTTAGCATAGAGTATTCTCACTGTTGTAATTACATGCGATATAAGAGAAGAATAATATTTTTTACAATTTTCAGGTAAAATATTCAATAAAAATGTTTTTGGAACAAAGGGTACATGACATTTTAACGTTTTTTGTAAAATTTCATGAATCCAAACCCAAAACCTTTTAGCACTATCACATAACCATCACATATGGTAATAAGATCCCATGGTATTTTGACATTTCCAGCATATATTTGAGCAATTAGGATAAAGTTTTGCCCGTTTATCAGGAGTCATATGCCATCTATAAAACATTTTATAAATATTTTCTTTATATGAAGTTGCTTTGGTAATCTTTACATTTTTCCTGTATCTGTGACCATTGGTCCAACTCAATATCATGACCATAGTTTTGTGCCCATTTTATCATAACATTTTAACTACTTCATCTTGGGTCTTAATTGTTGGTTGTTAAGATTCAGCACTCAGATCATAAGGATCTAAGTGACAGCAGGCAAGTTGCTGATAACAAGTCCTGACCAGTTCAGACCAGATAAGGAATGAGGTCAGTAATCATGACTCAGCTTGAAGCTGATTGGACACTCAATGTATATAAGTGGACATGTACTTGCTCTGTATTCTCTTTTTTGGATATGGTGTTTGGCAGAGCAGTTTGTCAGTGGAGTGTATATATTGTAAATAAATCTGTATATAGTTTACCACTGGACTGTATTGGTGTGGTGCTATATAGAACCTCTGCAGTGAATGCTGGTGAGTGCTGGAGTGGCTGGAAAAGTCCTGGTGGCTGGTGGTGCTGGAAAGTTGCTTCAGACGCACTGCGCAACAGGGTTATGGGCCCAGTGCATCGGGGAGTCAGCCCAGAGCAGCAGTGAATCAGCCCAGCCCAGTGGGGACTCAGCCTGACAGAGACCAGCTCAGCCTGGAGGCCAGCACTGCTATCTGGACAACGCCGGTGAGCCATACAGTGAACGGTGCGTGCAGCTGTGAACCAAAAGCTGAGGGTGAAGGTTGCTGAATTCTTCCAGGAGTGGGGGAGTGGAACCTGCCTGGACAAGCCTTAGCTGCGGTGAGTCGCACTGAGAGAGAGAGATAACAGTTCCAGCTTGTGAGTGTCGAGAGAGCCGGAGAGATTATGGCTTTGGTACTGACTACACAAGTGGTGAACAAGCTAACTTCAACAAACTATGATACGTGGGCATTTCGGATGAAACACTATCTCATCAGAGAGGGCCTCTGGCTGTATGTTAATGACCCTCCTGATCCAGTTCCAGCAGGAGACGTGACAAAGGTCGAGAGGGCTCTGGCTTGCATCGGATTAGCCGTGAGTGATGACCAATTAATACATATTTCCTCTTCTGCAAATGCTAAGGAAGCATGGGACTCTCTAGAAGCAGTCTATGTTCAAAAGTCTGCTGGCACCATCATGTCTTTGATGCGGCGCCGCTATAGAAAACTCCAGGGACCTGGAGAATCAGTCTGGAAGCACATTAATGCTTTGACAGAGCTTTTCCAGCAACTATAACCATTTTGCGCCTAGTCAATCCCTCATTCCTAACAGTGTTCCTGTCCATGCATCTTCAGCTTCAATAAAGTAAAACCTTTCCTGAAAGTGTGTGCTTCCATTGTTCCTGTGGGTCCTGACATACTGTTAGGAAATCCCTTCGTTCCCTATCTCAGCGCATCTATCTACATCGATATGAGCGACGGAGAGGGGAAGCCTTTCCCGCTGAACCCTGAGGAGGAGGAAGAGCCAGAGGAGGACCTCAAGGAAGATCCCTATTTTTCATGACTGTCTTGCTACTAAAACCGACCCTAGGGACTCACGTAAGAGTGAAGGCTCTCATTGACTCAGGGTGCGGGAGAGACCTGATAAGTCCCTCAGTGGTTGCAGGGCTGGAGGTAGGGGTGGTGAAGTTAAAAGACCCTTTGATTTTCACCCAAATGGATGGGTCCCCCATGAAAGATCCCTGCATATATGAAACTGTGCCGATTTACATGGGGGCCGGGGATCACTGGGAATCACGATCATTCGTCGTTACCCCAGTGGCTCATTTCCCTCTGGTGTTGGGAGCACCCTGGCTATACGGGCATGACCCTTATATACTTTGGGACGAAGGGAGGGGTGGAATTCATCTCACCCCGCTGCCAGAGCCATGGCTGGGAGTAGGAATGGGGCCCGAAACCTAGCCCAGACGTCCCCATGGTCCTTCTTGCCCAAGAAGAGTTGTGCTCCATTCCCCCCGAGTATAGGGACCTGGACAGAGTGTTTGAGGAGGAGGAGCATGCAGATGAACTACCCCCCCACACCGGCATTCAGACTGTAGCATTGAACTAGTGCCCGGGGCTAAGTTGCCTAAGGGGAGGATATATGCCATGGGGCCGGCCGAGAAAGAGGAACTGAGAAAGTTCATCGACAAAAACTTGGCGAGGGGATTTATCCGGCTGGCCTCTTCCCCTTTGCAGCGCCAGTGCTTTTCTGGAAGAAAAAAGATGGTGGTTTGAGACTCTGCACAGATTACCGGGTTCTGAATGCAGTGTCCGCCACCAATGCCTACCGTCTGAATGCAGTGTCCGCCACCAACGCCTACCCGATGCCGTTGATCAAAGATTTGCTAGCGGAGGCAGGAAAGGGGAAAATCTTTCCGAAACTGGACTTACGGGACGCATACTTTCGTGTGCGCATAAAAGAGGGCGACAAGCCGAAAACCGCTTTTAACACCCCCCTGGGTCAATTTGAGTATTTAGTAATGCCCTTCGGCCTTCAAGGGGCCCCGGGGGTGTTCATGAACTTAATAAATGAGGTGTTACACAAGCACTTGTTTAAGGGGGTGCTCGTGTACCTTGATGATATACTTCTGTATTCCCCCAACCTACCATCTCATGTGAAACTGGTGAGAGAAGTTCTACGTACGTTGCACAAGCACAAACTGTTTGCAAAGTTGTCTAAATGTGAATTCCACAAAACACACATAGAATGTTTGGGCTACCGCATTTTGAATGAGGGGTTGGAGATGGACCCGGGGAAGGTCTGGGATGTGTTGGGGTGGGAAGCCCCTCGGACTAGGAGGCAATTACAATCCTTCCTTGGATTCGCGAACTTTTATAGCTCATTTTTGCCCAATTTTGCCCAAATTAGCCTGCCCCTCACTGACTTGTTGAAAACAAAAGGGAAGGGGCTTGAAGCCACCAAACCGGGCGCTCCGCTTCCCTAGTCAGCTGAATGCCAAGAAGCGTTCATGCGCTTGAAAGCCCTATTCACTTCTGAACCGGTATTAGCCCACCCCGATGAATCCAAAAAGTTCATTGTACAAATGGATGCATTGGATGTGGCCATGGGGGGGCATCCTGCAAGAGGGGGAAGATGGACTGCTGCATCCACTGGCTTACGTGTCTAAAAAAATCTCTGACTCTGAAAGGAATTGGTCTGTATGGGAGAAGGAGGCGGGGGCGATCAAGCTGGCACTCTCGACTTGGAGGCACTGGCTAGAAGGGGCAAGGGTACCTTTCGAGGTGTGGACAGACCACAAAAACTTAGAGACTCTCAAAACACCTTGCTGTTTAAACGCCAAGCAATTGCGTTGGGCGGATTGTTTTTCTAAGTTTCAGTTCACCCTCCATCATTTCCCGGGCTCGGCAAACTCTCTAGCAGACGCTCTCTCGCACCTCCCCCAACATGCCAGTCAGTGGGACGTCATCCTAGATTCAGTGTTCACTCCCACCCAGTTGGGAGGAGCGGTAACGACTCGCAGCCAGGCTGCCAAAATGCAAGCCCCCCCCCCGGGTCCAGGTACAGGTTGGGGTCCCGGCACCACTGGCACAGCTGGTCTTCTCTCCAAAGCCTCCTCAATCGTGCGGATGACCAAATCGGGGATGGCCTGGATCATGTCTTCTAAAGTCTGCTGTAGTGGCTGGATATTTCTATCCGCTGCTTCTATACGCTCCATCAGTCCCTCATCTGGGGACACTCGACCACTCCGGGCCTTCGGTCGTTTCATCACCTACGTTGGAGCGAACAGCTCAAATTGGGCTCCCAATGGAGGTAGCCCCGGTGCCGCTGCCAGCCCTCTATCGGAGAGACTTTCTCTTAAGGGTCCTCCCAAGTGCGAGTAGGTCTCACGCCTCGGCTCGGGGTAGAACTGGCTCCAGCTGGCGCTGGATCAGCTGCTGTGCCCAGGTCGATACCTAGGCCCCTGGGGAGTCAGGAGCTAATGGCCGGAGGGGTACTTAAAAACGGTCCCCCCACCAGCCTCCAACTCCGCCCCTCCGCTGCAGCAGTGGACTGATCGGTTCAACGCCGCCTTTTCGGAAGCGGACAAAGAACAACTGGCAGGGGTGGGGGATTGTGTGCAGGGGGAAAATGGATGTTGGTATCGTGACAATAAACTATATGTCCCCAATTTGCTGAGGGGGGAGGTGATGCAGGCAGTCCACGGTTCCAAACTGGCCGGTCACTCTGGGTTTGTGAAGTCTCTTCAACTGCTGCAAAGACAATTTTGGTGGCCGCACATGCGCAAAGACTTATCGTCATTTGTACAATCATGTCAAGTGTGCGCCATGAGCAAACCCCGGCCCAGGAAGGCTCCGGGGTTGTTACAACCTTTACAAACCCCCAGCAGGCTGTGAGAAGTCATCTCAATGGATTTTATCACTGACTTACTTCCCAGTAAATTCATGCCCTTGCTCGAAAGCCAGTCGAATCCGACTCTAGGGTTGCGGTGCTCATCTCCGTTTCCAAGCCGAAGAGCCAGCGCTGTCCGAAGACGTTTCTGTGGTCATGTGGCCGGCATGACTAAACACCAAGGCGCACGGAACGCTGTTACCTTCCCACCGAAGTGGTCCCTATTTATCTACTTGCAATTTCTTGCTTTCGAACTGCTAGGTTGGCAGGAGCTGGAACTACTTCACTGACTTACTTCCCAGTAAATTCATGACGGTAATTTGGGTGGTAGTGGACTTGTTTTCAAAACAAGCACATTTCATCCCTTTTTCCTCCCTCCCTACGGCGAAAGCCCTGGCCAAAGCATTCCTAATGCACGTGGTGCGGCTCCACATGTTACCGAACAAAGTGATCTCCAACAGAGGGACCCAATTCATTTCCAAGTTCTGGGGGGAGTTGATGCGGATTAAGGGAGTGGAGAGAGGACTAAGTAGTGCCTGTCACCCAGAAACTGACGGCCAGACGGAGAGAGTTAATCAGACTTTGGAACAATACCTCCATTGCTTCACAAACTACCAGCATGACGATTGGCATGATTTATTGCCCCTAGCCGAATATTGTTACAACACCTGCCATACCTCAACCGGACTGTCCCCGTTCAAAGCTGTTTATGGATATGACAGCCCACCGATCCTTTTTCTGGAAGGGACAATGGACTTGGGGCCAGGGGAGGCAGGGTTGTGGTGCAAAAACTTGACAGAATCCTGGCCAATCTTGTGCAAAACTTTAAACGCAGCCAAAGAGGCGTACAAACTGCAGGCTGACAAGAGAAGTTGGAGGGTTGGGCTCTGCAGCCTGGGGATTCTGTGTATGTGTCAACTAAGAATATAAAAATGTTACGTCCGAGCAGGAAATTGGGGTGGAAGTTTATCGGGCCGTTTAAAGTGCGTAATCAATTATGTTGCTGTTGATGTTGAATTGCCAAAAAATCTTAGGTCTTTGCACTCTGTATTTCATTTCAGCCTCCTGAAGAAGGACACGGGTTCCTGCCTGTGGCGTGGGGAACAGCCGGTTCCACCACCCATTTTGATAGAAGGGGAGGAGCATTATGAAATTGCTAAAATCTTGGACTCCAAACATTAACGTGGGAAACTGCTTTATTTGGTGGAATGGAAAGACTTTGGACCCCAGCACCTCGAATGGGTGGAAGTAGGGAATATTCGGGCCCCTCATTTGATCAGAAAGTTTCACCGGGAGTTCCCAGGGAAACCGGGGGATCTCCCGGGCTGACCGGGAGTAATCTGGATTTTGGGTGGGGAAGTTGGTTTTCAAGAGGGCAGTATGTCAGCAAGCTGCCAAAGTGTTACTTTCCTTTTCAGATGCGCATACATCTATCTCCACAGATGCACATACCTTTCCCCATTGCTAATTGTAGTTCACTTGCAAACTGCACTGCATATCTGTCATGGCCGCTGGAGGAGTCGCTTAGATAATTGCTTTGGCTTTAGGCAGGTAGAGCAGTGGGAAGCTCGTACCTGTTTTGCTTTGGGTAGCAGTTAGTTCCCAGGCCTAACGGCGTGCGCGGGAACCATAGTAATTGGCTAATGCTCTTTTGAATGTACTATAACCATTTTGCGCCTAGTCAATCCCTCATTCCTAACAGTGTTCCTGTCCATGCATCTTCAGCTTCAATAAAGTAAAACCTTTCCTGAAAGTGTGTGCTTCCGTTGTCGCTGTGGGTCCTGACAGAGGGAAGAGGCAAGGTGATATCTCCAAAAGATAGATGTTATCTGGTTTTAAGTTCGCTATCTCCAGAGTTTGACACTTTAATCACCTCTCTTGAAAGTCTGCAAACAGAACAACTTTCTCTGCAGTTAATTGTCGGCAGAGCGTTGGAGTATGAGGCAAAGATCAACACTAAACATTCCTCAGTTGCCTGGCAGCGAGCCCAGCCTGTGGAGTCATTGGGGGCCAGCTGCAGGGAGGAACGCAGTGTGAAGAGTGAGCCAGCAAAAGCTCTCCGTGTCAGAAAATGCTTTCTGTGTGGTTCACTGTCTCATCTCAAGAAATCCTGTCCTTTGCAGCAAACGAAGAAAATAACCATTGGACACTCTGACATTTTGTCGAGGCATCCCAATGCATCTCTTGTGGTAACAGGTACTGACTTAACACACAAATGGGTATTGGACAGTGGAGCAAGTCAAATATTTTGTAAATATCCTGATATGCTGCAAAATCAACAGAAAGCACTGCAGCAGCATGTGAATCTGGCAGATGGGCACACAGCAGACGTGGCCTGCTGTGGTGAACTAACTTTACCAGTTCTGAAACATACATTCCAGAATGTCCTCTGTGTGCCATCCCTCGAGAACAATTTGCTTAGTGTCCTGGTATTGGACCGTGCTAAATTTGAGATTGTTTTTGCAAATGAGGCATGTAGTATTAAGAAAGGTGAGAGGGAAATGGCTACAGCTAACTTGAAAAATGGTGTATATGTGTTGGGTAACTCTGAAACAGCAGCAACAGCTAGCGTGCCTGTGAACAAAAATCCACACCATGAGTGTTTGCATCTCCTACAACGTCATTTGGGGCATGCATCATTTCATGCAATTAACAAAACTCTTGCTTTGACAGGCAGAGAAGGAATGAATGATTGTAAAACATTCCTTGATTGTCAAGTTTGCAAGCAGGTTAAAACACAGGCATTTCCTGTAGCTCACAAAAGCGAAAGGGTGTCTATGCATGCTTTGCAATTGGTACATGTGGATCTAATGGGACCGTTTCCACCTAGCCTATCCCATAATAGATTTGACCTAGTGATCACTGATGATTTTTCACATTATTCCTGGGTTTACATATTGAGAAACAAATCTGATACCTTTGAAACATTGAAGTATTGGTACAGGAAGGTTAAAAATCAGTTGGGTGAATTGAAGGCTATGCAGACAGACATGGGGGGGAGAATTCTTGTCTAATGCAATGAAACAATGGTTTCTTAAGTTAGGGGTTAAGCATCGTGCTTCTAACCCATCTTCGCCACCTGAAAATGGGGTTGCAGAGAGAAAAAACTCAACCCTACAAACAATCATGTCTGCCATGCTAGCAGATGCCCAATTACCAAAATCGTTTTGGGCTGAAGGTTTAAAGTGTGCAGTGTATGTATCTAACAGGACCTGGTCAAGGGTGTTAGATAATATTCCTTTTACCTTGCTGTATGGTAAACCACCTAAACTCAACTACCTACGCGTGTTTGGTTCTAAGGCATGGGTTAACATACCTGTAAATCTGCGCAGGAAGGGTGGTTCAAGGTCTAAACAAATGCTCTTTTTGGGATACCAATCAGGCATGAAATCTTATAGGTTGTCAAATGACCACCATCAAGTCAGTTTTAGCAGGTCTGCCAATTTTACTGAGGGCAAGAATTGGCACAAAATCCATGCTAATACTTTACTTGAGCAGGCAGTATTACCAATTACTGGTGAAACACAAATTGTATCAAATCCTGTAGTTCCAGAAACTAGTTCTACTCAACCTATTGTATCAGGTGATGTTAAGGTAGAAAGTAGCACACCTAGAAGGTCTGGGAGAAGCACTAAAGGCAGAGGTCATTTCAGGGGGGAACGCGGGGGAACGCAGTTCCACCGGGTGAGGTATGGGGGGGTGGGGCACATGACGAAGCCCCGCCCCCTGCTTCCGGCCGCCCCGCTTCCGGCCCGCATTCAGCCAGGAGGAGGCAGGAGAAGAGGGAGGGTAAGTTGCTTCCTCTCTGCCTCTCCCCACCCCTGCCTGCCTGGGGCCAGGGAGGGCCTTCGCGGGGCTTCCTTGCACTCCCGCCGGCCGGGACCGTTGGGGGCGGGGTGTGTGGCCTTATGACACATTTCCAGTGATGTCAGGGGGTGTGGCCTTATGACACACTTCCGGTGATGTCAGGGCGTGTGGCATATGCTAATGAGTTATGCTAATGAGTTCCCCTAGCTCTTTTTCTACGAAATGACCCCTGACTAAAGGTATTCCTCCACAAAGATATGGATTTGAGACACAAGTGGCTAATTTTGTATGTGTAAAGAACCTACATGCTACAATGATGTAACCATGATGCCTCAGGGAGAAAAGCAAGCTTGGTTAAAAGCAATGCAATCTGAATATGATTCTCTGTGTACAAATGAAGTATTTGAACTGTCTGATTTGCCTGAAGGGAAAAAGGTCATTGGGTGCAGATGGTTGTACAAACTGAAACCTGTACAAGGTGAGATACCTCAAAGGAAGGCTAGATTAGTCGCCCAAGGGTATACTCAAGAGTTTGGGGTGGATTACGATGAAACATTCGCACCCACAGTAAAAAGTAACACTTTAAATGTAGCTCTGACAAAAGCAGGTACAGAGGGGTTGCAGGTTCAACATTTTGACTTCACTACTGCATACCTCAATGCTAATTTGGATGAGCAGATCTATATACAACAAATTCGTGGTTTTGAGGATACAAATCCTAACCTGGTGTTAAGGTTGAAAAAGGGTCTGTATGGATTGAAACAAAGTGGATATTTGTGGAATCTATGTCTCAATTCAACTTTGACTGACATGGGATTTCAACAAAGTATTGCAGATCCCTGTATGTTTAACAAAGTGGTTAATGGTAACAAGTGTTATCTGATGGTGTTTGTAGATGGTCTATGTTTTATATACAAGGTTTGCAAATGATTCTCGGCACTCTCTGCCTCCTGCATCCAGGCCATGAGGGAGACGGGGTCGACTGACCTCAGGACCGTCTCTCATATTTCCGTGTTCAGCCCTACCCGATACATCTCGGCTAGTACGTTGTCAGGCCAATTGGGCAACTTGGCCACGTGAAGTTTGAACTCCGCTGAGTATTCTCGAACCGTTCTGCAAACGTTCTGCAAGTACGCTCACACCCTTGGCCCCACGTTCCGATCCTCGAATTGAGCTCGCAGCGCCCACATAAATGCAAACATGTCATTGAGCTTGGGCTCTGAGCATTGTGGAGTCCCACGTACCATGTGGCTGCGGGGCCTCAGAGACGCGCAGCCACCACGTCGATCCGACTGCTATCATCCGGAAACACGTGGCCCGAGCGATCCACGAACCTCTGCACTCGCACCACAAAGTAAGAGAGTTCATCAGGATTGCCATAGAACGTAGCTTCGATCAGGTCTTTTGGGCGCGGAATCGCCTGGCCTCGTGGGCTGGCCGGTCTCGTGCCGGGGCTGGGACGTCTCCCGGTCTCAGGGCCAGTACTCCGCCTGGTTGTGCGGGCAACCCCGGGGTGGGTAGCTGTTGTCCCGCCGGCACGGCCGGGGCAGCTGGTCTTCATTCTAAGGCCTCACCAACTGCCCTCATGACTAATTCTGGGATAGCCATAATGATCTCCTCTAAGGTCTGCTGTAGATGCTGAATGTCCCGATCAGCTGCTTCCATGCACTTAGCTAGTCCCTCATCTGGGGACACCCAGCCACTCCGGGTCTTCGATCACTCCGTCACCCATGGGTTAGCGATCGGCTCAAACTGGGCTCTGAGTGGAGGTAATCCAGCTGCCGCGGCAAGGCCCCTGTCATACAAACTGTCTCTCAAGGCCCCCCCCCGTTAGCATATAGGTCTCTGTCGTCGAATCAGGGTTGAACTGGCTCCAGCTGGAACTAGGTCTGCCACTCTGTCTGGCCCGATACCTTGGAGCTTGGGGAGTCAGGAACAGATGCGCCGATGAGTACCTCGGGATAGTCCCCCCCACAGCTCCCGACACTGGTGGTTGTGTAGTCACCAGTACTGAAGCCGTGGTTGCTGGGGGATTCTCCCCTTCGTCTGGGTTCTTGGGCTTCCCGTCTGGCTCCTTGCCCTCATTGGGGTTTTTCAGTAAGGGTTTCCCCTCTCCGTCACTCATATTGGGGTTGATAGATGCGCTGAGATAGGAAATGAAGGTTTCCTAACAGAATGTCAGGACCCACAGCAAACAATGAAGTACACACTTCCAGGAAGGTTTTACTTTTATTGAAAGCTATAGATGCAGTAACATGAGCACTGTTAGGAATGGCTAGTGATCTATGCGCATAAGAGGTTATAGGGCATTCGTATACTGAGCACCCAATTACAGGGGTCCCCGCGTGCAGGCATTAGGCTGAGAACTAACGGCTGCAAAAGCAAAACAGGTAAAAGCTTCTCACGACTCATCCTGTGTAGAGACACAGCAACTCCTCCAGCGGCCTTGAGAGATATGCGTTGTGGTGGAGAGGCAATTAAGCGCAAGGGAAAGAATGCACATGAAAGGGAAACATACTATACTCTTGGCAGCTTGCTGACAATGAGGAGGAAGATCTATGTTTTATTTCAATTAACAGAAAAACAATTGGACTAAATTGTCCATCCAAAATTGACTACTTTCGTCTCAGCATATTCAGGAAATAGGCTTCAATTAACAGGAAAACAATTAGACCAAATAGTTAATCAAAAATTGACAACTTTCTTCTTTTTCTTCTTCATCTTCTCCTTGAACATATTCTGAACATATTCAGGAAATACATGATATTTTATACATGGACTGACATCATCAAGAAAACAATATTCAAACAGCATAATTGGTTACAAAAGACAGTGGTAATTTGAGTAATAATCCTCTGATTGGCCAGATATAAAGAAACATATATCTACGTCAAACTAAGTGTTTACTTAACCTAACCTAAATAATAATGGGCAAGGAATCTTCATACAAGACTAAAATCTTATCTGACCCAGACATTGAAAGGTTTGCCCTAAGAACTACAGAATTATGAACTTTGTACCTATTATGTTGTCTGCTAACAATATCAGACCTACAAGAGGAAAGCCTTCTATATAACAGGCCTTTCTAACATCCTAATAAAATATTACTTGAATAGATCTATAAAAACCAGAGAAATATGAATATGAACAATCAAGAAGAAAAAAACCTATATATAAAAATCTTTATATTCCCATTCATACTACATCATTGCTTCTGTTTTCCAGTTATAGTTTTTCTATCTGATGATCTGTCAAAAACAGCATTATATTCACCCATCATACAAATTTCATCAAAGTTTTGTTTTGAGATCAGTTCTTGTAACAGTTTGTAAAATTTCACCTGATGTTGGTTAGGTGCATAAATATTTGCAATCAAAGTCCTTTTTCCTTGTCTTTGTATTTGCACCAATAGGATACGACCATCTTCAGAAGCAAAAATGAATTCTGGATGCCAATGTTCTTTCACATATGTCACAACACCTCTTTTCTTCTTTCCCTTATCTGAAGAAATAAAGGCTTTACCAAATTTCTTAACTTGTAAATATTTCTGGTCAACATTTTTATATGAATCTCTTACAGGCATATGATGTCTAGTTGCATTTTTTTCAGTTATTGAAATATCCCTCTTCTTTTTTGGGGTGCATTTAGTCCATTTACATTTATTGAGATTATCTTTATTTTTCTTCTATCCATCTTGTGGATGAGTCTGTGATTCCATGTCTTGTTTGTTCCTCATTGGCCGCCTTGTAAGTATTTGAGATGTTGTGGTCTTAGGAGCTTTTTTGGTTGATGATGTTTTCTTGCTTGTAGTTGCAGTTGCTGACAATGTTTCTGTAGCACCTTGAAGGTCCTGATCTTCTTCTGTAGCTTCTGAGCTATCTTCTTCGGTTTGGAGGTCCCCTCCATATGTCTTGTGGAAGTCCTCTGCCTTGAAAGTTGAATTAATTCTATACCTTTTGCCTTTGTAAGTGAAGAATACACATTCTGGAAGTAGTCATCTATAAGAAATCTCATTTCTTCTCAAAGTGGCTGTAAGGTCACTATGTGGGGATAATTCATCCACCTCTCTTTCTTCGAACACTTTCCCCAAATCGGTACTGGGTCTGTTTTCATCAAAGTGAATCACATGCCAACAGGCCCGTAGCTACCGTGGGGCCCACGGGGCCCGCCCCCTGCAGTTTTTATGGGCCCTCCCCCGATCTTCAACTCCCCCTCCCTCCAGGGACCTGCAAACAGCCTACTTAACCAAGAGATCAGCCCCATTTGCTGGTGGTTCCCTTTCTCTGGATGGGACTTGCTCTTTCAAGTTCTTTCTAGAAGTGTAACTTGAGCCATTTGGTGATCCAAATTTAATAAGCCATTTTGAGCATTCCTCCTGCAATTCTTTTAGTGCTGGATTGAAAGTTTGTGCATCTTTCGGTTGGCTTTGACTCTGCACACTCAGAAACACGGAACAATCTTCCCACAAAGTGCCAAGCAGACTGAACAGTAGCTGCATAGAACTGACCTGTATAATATGTTAAATATAATCATGATGTTAGAAATGTTGGGTTTAGAAGCCTGTAACTACAAAGCAACAATAGGCGTGTCAGGCTTTAAGGGTAGGAGGGAAGCTAAGTAGGACCAGAGGACCACAAAGAAAGATTCTGCAGAGGAAGGCCATGGCAAACCACCTCTGCTTCTCCCTTGCCTTGAAAGTCCCTTCCCAGGGCAGTCATGAGTTGGTTGCCGCTTGACAGCAAGGACACAAGGTGCCGCAGGACTTGCTGGCCTAGTTAATAGAGGTCTGGTAAACCTGGTCCAGGCCATACCACTTCCAGATTCAACATGGAACACTCTTT
>NW_015172555.1:79883-97023 GCF_001447785.1 Gekko japonicus
GACAGAGCATCTCTTGCCCCAGAGTCCCTAATAGCCACTGATGGACCTCTGCTCCATATGCTTATCTAATTCCCTTTTGAAGCCGTCCATGCTTGTAGCCACCACCACTTCCTGTGGCAGTGAATTCCAAGTGTTAATCACTCTTTGGGTGAAGAAGTACTTCCTTTTATCCGTTCTAACCCGACCGCTCAGCAATTTCATGGAGTGCCCACAAGTTCTTGTATTGTGAGAAAGGGAGAAAAGTACCTCTTTCTCTACCTGCTCTTTCCCATGCATAATCTTATAAACCTCAATCATGTCACCCCTCAGTCGTTGTTTCTCCAAGCTAAAGAGCCCTAAGCGCCTTAACTTTTCCTCATAGGGAAAGTGTTCCAACCCTTTTATTATTCAAGTTGCCCTTTTCTGCACTTTTTCCAAAGCTATGATATCCTTTTTAAGGTGTGGTGACCAGAATTGCACACAGTATTCCAAATGAGGTCGCACCATTGATTTATATAGCGGCATTATGATATTGGCTGATCTGTTTTCAATACCCTTCCTAATAATCCCCAGCATAGCATTGGCCTTCTTTATTGCAGTCACACACTGTCTCGACATTTTCAGTGAGTTATCTACTACGACTCCAAGATCTCTCTCTTGATCAGTCTCTGCCTGTTCAGACCCCATCAATGTGTATTTATATTTAGGATTTTTGGCTCCAATGTGCATCACCTTGCACTTGGCCACATTGAACCTCATTTGCCATGTTGACGCCCACTTGCCCATCCATGACAGATCCCTTTGGAGTGCCTCACAATCCTCACTGGTTTTCACCACCCTGAACAACTACGTATCATCTGCAAATTTAGCCACTTCACTGCTTACTCCCAACTCCAAATCATTAATGAACAAGTTAAAAAGCAGTGAACTAAGTACTGATTGCTGCGGTACCCCCACTGCTTACCCCCCTCCACTGAGAGAACTGCCCATTTATACTCACTCTCTGTTTTCTATTAATTACCCAGTTTTTGATCCATAAAAGGACTTGTCCTTCTATCCCAGGTTCAAATCGTCATGGAAGCTTGTTGGGTGACCTTGGGCCAGTCACACACCCTCAGCCTCACCTGCCTCTCAGGGTTGTTGTGAGCATAAAATGGAGGAGGAGAGAATGGTGGAAGCCACTTTGGGTCCCCTATGGCATGAAATGTGAGGTATAATAAAATAAAATAAAACTTAGAAAACTAGATGTCAGGAAGAAGAGCTCCACCTTAGTCTTTCCCCTGGCACACTAGTTTTCTGTGCATGCCACAGATGTTGGAACTGTGTCATCCCCCCCCCCCAGGATGAATAAAGCTTGAGGGGAAACAAGATGAAAGAGACTGAGATAAACTGACTTGAACCTGTAGCTGTGGCAGAGCATGTGCAACACCTGAATACATGTTTACATTCTATTACTTGTCCCATGGAGGCCATAATACGATTGGGGACTCAGTGGTTTTGCTTTTTATGGGGGGAGATTGTGGTGCAGAATTGCCTGGCATGTCGGACTAGACTATACCGATCCCGGACCATGGCTGCCAGGTGCCTAGGGGAAAATGTCTTGTCCTTTTAATAGAGGCTTAAGAGGAGCTTCCTTACCTCCATGTCATTCAACGCTTCAGTGGCTCCTTTCCACACAGAGGCCTCTTCTAAAAAGGGACTGGGCATTTTTCTTTTCGTGTGTGCGCGCATGTGTGTTTCTGTCAGTCAACAAATTTTTATCAAGTGTGTCCTCCATAGCTATATAACATGATAGTTTTCCTTTCCAAGGGAAAAAAATTGAAACCCAATGGGCAGACCCAAGACCTTGGATACACCTAAAGTAACTATTTTGCTATCAGTCCCCGGTTCCAATCTCTCATCTATGAACTCATCAGGTAAACTGAGGCTGAACTCTGTCATTCAGCCTCAACCTCATGTACAGAATGGGAGAAGGCCTGGTCTGGCTTACTGGGTTGTTTGGACTGTTGACATGAGATATGTGAATTATCCAAAATGTCTAAAGAACTATACACAAACTTTGTTATACACATATTAGTTGTTCTTGTTGTTTCATTTTGCTCTGTAGGACAAGAACAGATCCCTCTGGATTGTGTTCAGTTTTAAGTCAGAGTTACCAAGTTTTCTCTGCAGACATTTTCTGGATTGTTATTCCAGGGTGTGCTGAAAGGATCATTGTGTTATGAGTTGCCCTGATTATTAGCACCTGTTCCAGAGCCATGGTGCAATGCATTGTGGGTTCATGCTGGCGGATGGTGCCCCATGAACCTTGCCTTCACGATGGCTCAAGGCTCAGTGTCACACGAGGAAGTGTCTGGGAGATCCCATCAAAGCATTTGCATATCCAGGCAGCACACCTCTTGGACCACAAGGCCAATGCTTACGATGGGGTTGAAGTACAGTGCCCAGCAGAGAAACCCAGGAATGGAGGGCCAGAAATAGGCTACTAGGAGTCCCTGAATGGACACATTGCAGAAGTGTTTCCACATCCAATGAGTTCCCTTCTTGATTGGAGCCTCCAAAAAGAGAAGAGCTCCAGGACAGAAAGCAGCATGGCAGTGGGCCATCCAGTAATGCACCTCCAGCCAGCCCCACACAAACTCAGCTATCAACTGGTAGGGCAGGAAGAAGCACTTGACCAGAAATTGCCCCTACTCTTTCCAAGTGGGCTCCTTCTGCTCCAGCAATTTTGCCAGAATGTCTTGGAGCACCATCTCCTGCCCCAGACAGAGGGTCTGGGTGAAAGGGAGGAAGAGATCCGTGGAATAAAAGAGGCACCGGTACAGCATGGTGAGTCTTGGGGAGGTCTTCAAGGCATAGAGCAGGAGCGGAGACTTGCTGGGAGGGACCGCCTTGTAGTCCCAAAGGTTCTGTAGCAGCTTAGCGCCCAGCATCTTCACCCAGCCCAGTCCCATCAGGGTGGCTTTTCTGTGATCGCTGCTCTCTATGTAGTAGGGTTGTAGGGCTGCCAAGTGGGGGCGGAAATCGGGCCTCCAAAGCGGGGGTTTCCCCGCCCCCCCCCCCCACGTGGCAGCCCTACTATGTAGTAAGGAGCCTTAGCAAAATCCTCGCCCATTCGCATCAAGAGGAGCCTGTCAGTGACTCTCTTTTTTTAAACTTTGTTCTCTTTTTTTAAAATTTACATTTATTTTCTTCTCCCACTCCCCCTTTCCTTATTGTTTTGGTTAGATAGGACTTGGTCCGTCTTGTCTGCCCTCTAATGATCTTACCGTTATGTTTTAGGGAGTTATGTTATGCTTAGGGAGTTAATGGTTGGTGCCGTTTAATTCCGAGTGCCGTTCCGTTCCCCCCCCCCTTTCTTTCTTCGGCTGCTGCTTTGATCATGCTGATGCTGAGAAGAGCAGGTACGCTGTTTGAGATTCAATTTTTATTTTAATGTATAAAAAACTGGAGTTTAGATAGGATCAATGCATTCTCCTACTTTAAGGTTGAGTCATAACCTTTTTAACCCTTAACTTTAACTTTTAACCCATTCAATTTTATCTCGGTGTAGTTCTATTTTAACTATTTTCTATTTTAACTGTTTCCAATTATTCTATTTTATTTTTTTAATTATTCTTTTAACTATTTTAGATATTCAGTAGTTGGCCTTCATTTAAATTTAAATTAATTATAGAAATAGAAATCACAGAAATATAATTTCTATTAATTCTAGACTGAAGGTCCTTTTTGAGTCCCATATTTTAATATTTGGGTATTGTTTTAATTTGGCTACACATGTTTAAGGATATTTTAAGACTAGGGAAGTGGGAGTGGTGGGTAAGGTGGGGAAAGGGGAGGGGTTGGAGGGGAAGAAGAGCGAGACGAATGGTGGATGGGAAAGAGGGGAAAGAGGAAAAGTCATCATACTTAAGTGGAACAGATATTGGGATCAGTGTTCCCTCTAAGCTGAGTTAGTGTGAGCTACCTCACAGTTTCTTAGCCCCTGGCTCACACGTTTTTGTCTTAGCTCAGGAAGGATGGGGCTCCAGAGCAAACCCATTTATGCTGTAGACAAATCGCTCGCTCACAACTTTAATGCCAGTAGCTCACAAAGTAGAATTTTTGCTCACAAGACTCCACAGCTTAGAGGGAACATTGATTGGGATCCTGCCCGATGTACTCCATGGGCATTTTTTTTACATCCCTCCATTCTTGGAATGCTCTCACTGGGTATTCTCCATCATGTTCAGTGTCACTTAAGATTTCATGGAGTAGCATCTTACAGCTTCTTTCCTGCTGTTTCTTGTTTGATTTTGGAAAACAGCCAGCTGTGCCTTGACTTCTGCGGCTCTCATGCCCTCCACACTCAAATCAGGTCTCACTTTCTCCAGTGACTGCAAATGCGACTGAGCAATGCACAGTCTGCAGCCAGCAATGTGTCATCTCCGGCCTGGAATGTTCGGCTGCCGGGGGATTAAGCGACAACTAATTGGCTGGTGCGGCATGATCCATGACTCCCTGTGTCACATGATATACCTTGAAATTTCTTACACTGATGTAATATAACATCTCAAGCAGCTGCAATCTCTTTTATTGAATTGGTAAAAAAATTAGCTTTGGCAAAGCATGAATAACAGCCGCCTTTTGAAACTTTCTAAATGAATGCTTTGGTTTATAATGAGCCTGCTGAAATTTCTTTTATTAGTGTGGATCTATAATCTACCTATATGGCTCTAATTAGAACTGAGAATTGGTGTTTTTTTTTTTAATGATAGTGGTCGTCCCTTCTGTTCACACACATGTCTTGTATCCGGTTGTCCCCAGTGGTCAAACACTGAACAACAAGCCTGCAAGAGGTCAGTAAAATTATTCCCATATTCAGGGCCGGCTTACCCACTAGGCGCCTAGAGCGCCAGGCCCTGGATGGGGCGCCAAGCTGTGCCTCCCCCCTCCTCCCCCCCTTTGGTGGCGGGGGGAGGAGGCGGTGGTGGCAGCAGCAAAAGGGTGGCTGGCTCCAGAGGGCTCCAGGTTCCACCGGGAGGTTGGCATCTGCGCCATAGGGCAGCCTCGCCTAGGGCGCAGAAACACCTCGAGCCGCCCCTGCCCATATTGCAATCGGGGGCTGGGGCTTTCTTGAAGGCCAAGCTTGATAAGACTACCTCTGGAGTTTATGGCTAAGAACAGAGTGGGGCACCAGATCGTCACTCTGCCTCTGAGCCATGACTCTAGGTGTGTGATCTGTATGCACTAGTGATGCGTATGCGCTGGGTACCACATCCAGGAAAGCTGCTGCAACTATCTTCAGAGTGGGATGTACTGGCAGACCATCACTTGCCCCATTCTTCTAATCACCAGCACCATCACTTTTCATGCTGTTCTGTTTGGATACTCCATGTATTCCATATCTATTGCCCCAGTATTTTTAGAGCAACCCTGTAAGGTAGACCAGAATTATTATCTGTGTGTTGCAGAGGAGAGGGGCTGAAGTTGAGAGCAATTTTCTGAGTATTTTTTAAAAATTAAATATCCATGTAGTGAGATGAGAGGTGCGGCAGGGGGGTACTGGAGACCAATGTTCCCTCTAAGCTGTGGAGTCTTGTGAGCAAAAATTCTACTTTGTGAGCTCCTGGCATTAAAGTTGTGAGTGAGCGATTTGGCTACTGCATAAATTAGTTTGCTCTGGAGCCATCCTTCCTGAGTTAATACAAAAATGTGTGAGCCGGAAGCTAAATAACTATGAGCTAGCTCACACTAACTCAGCTTAGAGGGAACAGTGCTGGAGACTGTTATGATGATGCGAAGGGGCCCAGGTGTCTTCATGGGCAGGAAGAAGGGGAGAAGAGGCTCTCTGCGGGAGCAGGGCATCCTTTCCAGCTGGGAGAGAGAACCCACACCATCCCTCTGATGAAGTGTTAACACCTCTTGACTGGAGGGTGCAGGTTGGGTGGGCTGGAGGCCCGGGGCTCAGCACCCAGATTGGCTGAACATGCAGGGGCGGGGTCTGAAAGGGGGACCTGTTCCTTTGTTTGTGGCTTCTTTCTTGGCTCCCTCTTGGTTGGGAACTCTGGGGGAGAGCAGGCCCATAGCTCCAGTGGGCCATTTTGCGGGCCCTGCCCCCTTAATGGAAAGCCCTGCCTTGTGGGGGGTATTTTTTTAGAGTGTGTCTGTGTGTAGAAATCTTATTTTTTTGGAGACAACCCCCCCCCCGGCAGGCAGCGGTGTCATGGCTTGCCCTCTGGCTTCCCTCTCCCTCCCACGCTTGAATTTTTGGGCGGGGGGGGGGCATCATGGGACCTGGGAAAAGATTGCTCTGGAGGCATTTAAATCCCCCCTGAGCTGTTCTTTCCTAGGAACTGACGCGCTCGCTGCCCTGTCCCTTGGAAGGAAGGGCTGGAGGCGGGCTCGGAGTCTCCCCCTTCAGAGACAGGCATTCAGATTAATTTAATTAACTGTCATTTAACTGCCCCCTTAAAATTTTAAAAGACCTCTGAACAAATCAGTCCTGGCTACGGGCCTGGGGGAGAGTGTGTTTTGCCATGGGATATGACTAGGGTTACCAAGTACCTACCTATGAATCGACGGGGGACACATGCTTCCCTGCTGGAACATTCTTTTGTGTAACACGGCCGGTCACACTATCCTGTCGCCCAGACGTGACGTAAACATGTTGGGCACGTAGCTGGGCGACACTCTGGCAATGGGGCTGGAGCCCCATTGCCAGAGTGTCGCCCGGCTACGTGCCCACGTCATGTCTGGGCGACAGGACAGTGCAGCGCCTGTGTTTTCCCCGCGGGGATGTTCCCGCCAAGAACTATACGTCCCCTGCTGAGTTGCGGTAAGTACTTGGTAGCCCTAGATATGACGCAGGGGCATGATGCAAAAGGGAGGCGCAGGTGCACTGGGACCGAGGCATCCTGCATCTACCCAGATCAGATGTAACTTAGATTCTAAGTCCTTTAGTTAAAACCTGTCTTTTTATTTCTTTTCTTTAGTGTGCCTTTGCAATACGCTGAGTTTGTGCCTTGCAGAAATAAAGTCTTACCTAACTTGAGGGAGTCTGCACAAGTCCTTACCCACCTGCCTGGCTCCTTGGCATGCTGCTGAACAATACCCCTGCGCGACTGACTTTGGGCAACCGTGCTAGAGAGAGGGGGGCTGGATTTTACCCAGAGTGGTGGTGGTGAACAAGGATGGGGGGCAAAACAGTGGCTAGTCTAGGCCCACAACATGCACAGAGACGATGACAATTCAGTTAGATCTGGAGTAAATTTACACAAAGGAGGAAAGCTCAGAACTCCCATAATGCAACATTCTGCCCACATGTTTCCTTTTGTGTGTTTGGTGGAGAGGTGCCAAAACATTTTGAGCCGGTCGCACCTTTGGAATTGTGGCAGAACATGGTGGGCAATATGGCTGCTGAAGGAGGCAGAGCCAGCTGTGAAATAACTGCCACATCTTACCATCAGTCACACAGCGAAGATCCTTGTGCTGTGGTGGCAGCTGCTGTCAAAATGTCATTTTAAAAAATCTGCATAGCCAAATCTCCAAGGGCCAATCAAAAGCCTTCACCCAAAGAGTGATTAACATGTGGAATTCACTGCCACAGGAGGTGGCGGCGGCTACAAGCATGGACAGTTTCAAGAGGGAATTAGATGAACATCTGGAACAGAGGTCCATCAGTGACTATTAGCCACAAGGTATAGATAGAAACTCTCAGGCTGGGGCAGGGGATGCTGTGCGTTCTTGGTGCTTGGGGGGGCAACAGTGGGAGGGCTTCTAGTTTCCTGGCCCCACTGCTGGACCTCCTGATGGCCCCTGGTATTTCTGGCCACTGTGTGACACCGAGTGTTGGACTGGATGGACCGTTGGCCTGATCCAACAATTGGCTTCTCTTATGTTCTTATGATGATGATAATCATCATCATCATTGTATGGCATTGTATGTAGAATAGTCAGGAGATCCTAAGATTGTCTGGCAGCCACAAGTTCTAGCTCTTAAGTGTTATGCATCATTAGGTTGTGAGCTTGACTACTTTTTTTAAGTCAAGAGACACTCAGAGGCGGTTTGCCATTGCCTGCCTCTGCATCATGACCCTGGTATTCCTTGGAGGTCTCCAATCCATTTGCTAGCCAAGGCCCACCCTGCTTAGCTTCCAAGATCTGATGGGATTGGGCTGGCCTGGCCTATCCGGGTGAGGGCAGTTGCAAGGAGAATTATGTAAGCCACTTCGTGTCTCCATTGTGGGGGGAAATAGGGTACGAATTAAGTAAATAAGGGGACAGAGTCTTGGCTGCCGTTGCACTGAGGCTCTGGGACCCCTTCTCACACACAGACGGCCGTGAGATCTGCAGCTATTCCTGCATGAAGTTCTTCTGCAGAGGCTGATGGGCTTCTTTTCCTCAAAAACATTTTGACGGTTTGATTTGTCTCTACACTTGAAATATTCTTGTTCCCCACCTCAAATTAAATATTTTAAGTAAAGTAAATACAAGTCCCATTTTCAGACTTTTAAAAAGGAATTTCCATGCACTGAAGTCAGTGCACATTTAAATACATCTAGCCTGTTGATCTAGAATATACAGATACACCAAACTTTCTTTGAACGGCTCCCAATGGCCACAGTCCAGCACCACAAATCTGGAACGGCTTGTATATAACATTGGTGCAGACACACATTCTCCACCTCGTCCCGTGGCCCCAGGCACCTGCACTGTGCTGTGGCTCTGCCCAGGGGTCATCTCTCATTCTAATCTGCTCTTTGCCCCAGCCCATGCCAGACTCCCCTGGCTCACAATAAGCACAGCGGCAGGCTCCATCACTGGGGGTCAGGCTGGGAGGTCCCTCGTTGTCACATCTGCAGGTCCTGGGGTCTTTGGAGAATTGCTTGGCTTGCCTCTGCAGGGGTCCCTGTCTTCCCGAGGATGGCGAGTGGGTGAGCCCGGACAAGTGGGACCTAGATGTGTATCACAATGTATGGGAGGATGTCCATCTGCTCTATTGTCACCTATACAAGCAAAACCTAGAGATGCTACTGAACTTCATTGCCCACCACTTTGATTCCAAAATTTCAGTTTTCAAAATGAGGGGCTCATCCACATTCTCATTTTTATTGCTTGTGGGTCCCTATTGCTTTGGGATTTGTTTTGCTCCCTCAGTGGTTTAGTCAATATTACATAGCGCTGTATGTCCTGCAGATTTAAACCACAGGACACTCCCTGCAGTGATGTAATATTGAATCAACTACTAGATGGCATAAAGCACATGAGGAAATGGGGGAAAACCCAAAGCAGTAGGGACACGAATGTGGAAGATCCGGAGTTCTCACCACTCAGGATGAAACTAAGCCCCAAAGACAGCCCAAGACAACACCTGAGACAACACTCACATGCCAAGAAGGGGTCAGTAGAGAGCATCTCCCCTCAAAGGCCACACACCAAGAAGTACCAGGAGCTAGCAACACACCAAAGATCTGGCAGGAAGTGGAGGATGGATGAGAGGTATGTCAAGGCTGTGGGGAGGCACTGAGGCCATAGCAGAGCCTGGCTGCAGAAGACTCCTCTGGGTTCAGAGCAGATGGGGGGGGATGCAGTGTGAAGCATCGCCGATCTCAGATACAGGTGGCAGCGAATCCTAGCCATCTTTTTCCTAACCATATTAATGAACTAGTAATATAAGAATCGGAGCTGTGGTGGCTCAAGTGGTTAAGACGCTGAACTGCAGGCTGTGGAAGGTCGGTAGTTCAGCAGTTCGAGACCCGGGTGCCGTATGATGGAGTGAGCTCCCATCTCCATTCCATTTCATTTATTAGCTTCATTGACCCAAGGTCTTAAGCCAAACATGCAAACAACAACTATAAAACGCATTACATAAAATTACAAGAAATTTAGGCAGAACGTCTTTACAATAAAAGCTCTCGATCAGTAATATCAGACCACATTTTATAAACTTCAATGAGTTCTATAAAATCCCATGATATTATGGAAATTAGTTTTAAAATTTTAAAATTGTATACAAAAGGTACTTATAACATTTCAAAGTCGCTTTAAAAATAGCACTGTCGAAAGATATTTTGCCACCAAGCGAGTCGTTTCAGGGTCCTCATCAGCTAATAGTATGGTTATCACCCAGGGTTCCATAGGGAGGTGATATCTTTGTAAAATAGGAGTAATCCAGCAGGATCTGGGGTCAATCCATTGGTGGCAAAATAACATAAGATGATCTAAGGTCTCTATTGCACCTGATCCACAATTACACAATCTATTTGAGTACTGTATTTTAGCAAAACGGCCACTTAGCTCTACAGTTGGAAAAACATTCAACCTTGCAAGCGTGAAGACATATCTAGATCTGGGGGATGTAAGGAAGCTCATATATGAGGGAGTTTTCTTAGGTGGAACAATCCCTAAGGCAGAGTTGGAGCATACTCGCCTAGCACGAATTGAAGTGCTGAGTCGGTCAATGTTTGTCACCCTCAATCTCATCAAATTTAGCGCTTCTTGATAATTTAAATTATTAAGCCCCGTAGGGGCGAGACCAATCCACTCCAGCTTGTTATCTATATGTTTTGCCCACGTACATTTATAATTATCCCCTTTTAAAAGATAAAGAAGACCTCCTTGAGCATTAGGTGTCATATAAAGAACTTTCAGTCTCAATTTAAAGGCTGCCTTCCAGGCTCTTGACTCAAAGGAGCATTGTGCGAATTCTTCTCTAAGTGCCGTCCCTGCGACACATTTAGGGACTCCTGCAATTTTACGCAGGAACTGGAGAAGGATCTGATCTGATAATTCCGAAATTTCTTTAATCCAGATCGCAGCCCCATATAAAAATTGTGAAGTAACTTTCGCATTAAAAGCTGCAATGGCCATTGGGACATACTGGCCGCCTCTTGAATAATAGAATTTAAGGAGGGCATTAGAATTTAATTTAGCGATTTCAGTTGCTGCTCTTATATGATGTTTCCAGCGGCAACTGGAGCTGAACACTATCCCCAGATATTTGAAATGAGACACTTGTTCTATCTCCCCACCCTTAACCTTCCATGATCTTTGTTTTAAACAAGGTTTGTTAGAAAAAACCATTATTTTTGATTTCTCATAATTGATCATCAGCCCCTCTTGGATACAGTAATCAGTAAAAGCATTCACTAGCTTACGCAAGCCAACTTCTGATCTGGATAGCAGCACTGCATCATCTGCATAAAGTAGTATAGGAACTTCCTGTCCCGCTAGTATGGGTGCGTGACAGATTGTTTTTTTGATATATGGGACTACATCATTTATATAAAGATTAAAAAGCGTGGGGGCTAATAAGCATCCTTGCTTAACACCTTTAGAGAGATGAATGGTATTTGTAAGTTGCCCATCTACTCCGCAACGAATTTGTGCAGTAGGATTCTCGTACAGTTTGTAAATCAGCCAAAGAAGTCTCTTGTCTAGAGATGTTTTGGACAATTTGGCCCAGAGGCGGCATCTGGGGACTGAATCAAATGCTGCCCTGAGATCCATAAATGCTGCATAAAGGGAACCCTTTGAATAAGAAGAGTATTTATCGGCAAGATGATACAGTACCACGCAATGATCTAAGGCTGAGACTCCATTTCTAAATCCCGCTTGCTCAGGGTAAATTATAGATTCTGTTTTTATCCAGTCCAGCAGTTTATGATTTAAAAAAGCTGCATACACTTTGCCTATTACTGAAAGCAGGCTTATAGGCCTATAGTTAGTAGGAACTGTTTTTGGGCCTTTCTTATGTATTGGAACTATCACTGCATGCTTCCATGATTGAGGAATAATGCCAGATTCATTGATTTGAGTAAAAAGAGGGGCTAGAAATCTACTCCACCAGGTGGGGTTTACTTTTAGGAGATCTGCTGGAATTAAATCTGGGCCTGGAGCTTTGCCTGAACGCATTTGCATGATTAAAAGACTCACAGTCTCAGATGAAACTGGAGGCCAGAAGTTGGTTTGAGGCGGTTCAATCTGATCCCCTTGGAACTCAAAGCCAGGGGTCACAGCAAAAATAGAGGTGAAATATCTTTCCCAAATTCCGGGGGCAATACACGCTGGAATTCTATCTACTCCAGAAAGACCCCTGTTAATCAACTCCCAGAATGTTTGAGATTCATTATTGTTTATGGCTGTAATTAGAACCTTCCACTCTTGGCATGTGGCTGACCATTTTTTATATTTTACTAGGGACTTAAATTCTCTTTTTAATGATATAAGATCCATTAGATGAGCCTGGGAGTTTGTACGTTTAAATACACGGTGTTTAGACCTAATTCTTCTCATATGATCTCTGCACTCTTTATCAAACCAGGTATTTTTCCTGTCAGCCCTATTAACAGTAGCTAATTTAGAACAAATTGGCATAAAAAGATCTAAAATATTGGTTAATATTTCTATCTTCCTTGAAATATGATCGTGTTTCAGGAGTTCCTCAGTTAGAAGTTTAGAATTATTAGAGTGCATAATGTTCATTGCAGTAGGAATCAAATTTGGAGACCATCTTATTGGTCTCAAAGAGTTTCCTCCTTGTTGCAGGTCAAATGCAAGCCTAGGTGGTAACAGACAATCAGGAGTGATTGAAATAGTTAGCTGAAGGGGCAAATGATCGCCTCCCATATAATCGGCCACCTTGAAGTTGCAAATTCTAGGCAGCAAGTTTGTTGATACCAATATATAATCAATTACACTAACGCCCTTGTGTGTTACACAGGTAAAATCGCCTATGGGGTCTAGATTCTTAAGTCCATTTAAAACCACAAGACCATAGCACATCATGAGGCTGAAGAGCTGTTTACCTGCCCAATTAACCTTACAGTCCCTCGATCTCCTTTGATATAAATAAGGATAGGAAAAGTCAACCAGAGATCTTTCTTCCTCAGTTGCTATCAGGGCATCATCATTTTGGCCCATTCGAGCATTAAAATCTCCCGCAAGCAATACTGAAGCACTAGGATATTGTTGCATGACCATATCAAGGAGTTCTCTCAGATTCTTCCAGAGAGATTCAATTTCCAGCTCCTGCCAACCTAGCAGTTCGAAAGCAAGAAATTGCAAGTAGATAAATAGGTACCACTTCGGTGGGAAGGGAACAGCGTTCCGTGCGCCTTGGTGTTTAGTCATGCCGGCCACATGACCACGGAAATGTCTTTGAACAGCGCTGGCTCTTCGGCTTTGAAACGGAGATGAGCACCGCAACCCTAGAGTCGGATTCGACTGGCTTTCGAGCAAGGGAACCTTTATCTTAATATAAGAATCAGCACCTGTTTTTGAGTCAACTGCATAAAAATGGCAGGCAACAGAAGGTACATGGCATGACAGCAGAGAAGAAGAGGAGGAGGAGGAGGAGGAGAGTTGGATTTATACCCCACCCTTCACTACCTGAAGGAGTCTCAGAGTGGTTTACAATTTCCTTTCCCTTCCCCTCCCCACAACAGACACCCTGTGAGGTACATGGGGCTGAGGGAGCTCTTTCAAGAACTGTCCTTGAGAGAACAGCCCTGAGAGAACTTATGACTGACCCAAGGTCACACCAGCAGCTGCATATGGAGGAATGGGGAATCAAACCCGGTTCTCCCAGATTAGAGTCTGTGCTCTTAACCACCACACCAAACATGAAACATGGGAACAAAAAATTGCAAACTGAGATGGCTCTCCACACCAACCTATGGAAATGATAAGAGGGGGAAAAAAGGGGGCCGATCTGTCAATCCTGGGCAGAAACCGGCTTCCACAAATCAGTCACTTGTGCTGGACTGGGGTGAGAAGCACACTAGGACTTAAGGAGCCTGCGGGTTTCCCCCTGTGCACCCCAGTGTTTGTGCAATGCTCAGTCTGAGCCATGGGGCTGGGAGGGAGAAGTGCTGCTCTGAAAGCTCACTGCAAATGGAATTCAGGGAGGCCACAGCCTCCAGGGGGGATCTGCTGGAATTAGAGCTCATCTCTGGACTACAGAGATCAGTTCCCCTGGAGAAAATGGATGCTCTGGAGGGTGAACACCCCCACCAGTAGCCAGGAGGGACCTGCCAGCCCTATTCCCATTTTATGCCACTGTCTGTCACCAGCCAATAGAGGCACCACCTGAATCTACTGTCTTTTTAGGCCTAAATACACATTATGGAGCTGCGGTGGCTCAAGTGGTTAAGACGCCGAACTGCAGGCTGTGGAAGGTCAGTAGTTCAGCAGTTCGAGACCCAGGGTGCCGCATGAGGGAGTGAGCTCCCGTCTCTAGTTCCAGCTCCTGCCAACTTAGCAGTTCGAAAGCAAGAAATTGCAAGTAGATAAATAGGTACCACTTTGGTGGGAAGGTAACAGCGTTCCGTGCGCCTTGGTGTTTAGTCATGCCGGCCACATGACTAGTTCCCATCTCTAGTTCCAGCTCCTGCCAACCTAGCAGTTCGAAAGCAAGAAATTGCAAGTAGATAAATAGGTACCACTTCGGTGGGAAGGTAACAGCGTTCCGTGCGCCTTGGTGTTTAGTCATGCCGGCCACATGACCACGGAAACGTCTTCGGACAGCGCTGGCTCTTCGGCTTTGAAACGGAGATGAGCACCACAACCCTAGAGTCGGATTCGACTGGCTTTCGAGCAAGGGAACCCTTACCTTTACCTTTACACAGTATGGGTGAAGAGCTGCCCAATCTATTTTGGGTTTAGAAAAGAGCAAGAGTCCAGAAGCACCTTCAAGACTAACAACATTTGTGGCAGGGGGGAGTCACTGCTCACTTCTGAAGAAGAAATCTCCTCCCCTGCCACAAATTTTGTTCGTCTTGAAGGTGCTTCTGGACTCTTGCTCTTTTCTACTGCTACAGACAGCCTAACACGGCTCCTCATCTTGATCTATATTGGGCTTGTGTGCGCTTGCTTCAGCAGCAGATATGCTAAAATTGGAGTACTAGGCTTGAGTTTTAGCTGAAACACCCATGTATGAAGCTGCTATTTTGCGTGCAACCATATAAGGACGGGGGACTACTTAACTTGTCCATTTTTCGTGCTCAAAATTGCCCCCCAGCAGCTTTTCTTTCTTTAGCAAAAAATAAAGAAAATTTTCACTTATCTCTGAAGACGTGTGTGTGTTGTACAATGAACCATGAAAATATACCAACAAAGTCATATTTCATGACTCACGCTCTCTTCAAGACCCTCCTCTCTAAGCCTGATGCACAAAATTACTTCTGCAGTGTGAGAATCCTTGGAGCACCAGGCCTTCTGGATGTGCTCAGAGAACCGAGCACTTTGCTGTGGCACTTCCCCAGAGAGCCTGCTCAGGGCGGCGTGGGTCACACAGAAGACCCCCGTGAGGCAAGTGTGTCCCATGCCAGCATCACCTGCCACGGAAGCGTGGTGACACTGCAAGGAGTGGACAGCTTGGGCTGTTTCTTGTGACCCAGGACTCTGGGCATACTCTCACGATGGGTGCCACCCACAAGAAGCAGGGTGGTGGCGATGCCCGTGTTGCAAAGGGAACATCAGAAGGTGGCCCCGCTTCTACGTGTTGAGGAGGGCTGTAGGCATCCACACAGCCGTTTTCATATTATTTCCATCCATTCATTAAGCACTGGGCAAATGTTAAAACAAGCCCCACTTGCAAAGTTACTATCTAAAATATGACCTGACACACTCCAAACCACACTGCTTTACAAGAACTGTTTCCAACCTGAATATATAATTTTAAGCCTGGAAAAAAGAATTGCTGTAATCAAACCTAAGCCTGACCACTTCCATTTACGCTGATTCCATTCAAATAACATTAACAGGACTAACTTGGCTGACTAGGCTGCAGGCTGTCCCTGTGTCTACCACAAAGAATTCCAGATAAGAAATTATTCCATATAAGAACAAATGCGGCAATCCGTTCTTCTATGCAGAGGCCAGAGTAGCTACACCCCAATGTGGACACCAGGTGGTGTCCTTAAGTTATGCTACAGAGACTCCTGACAGCCAACAGCCAGGCTCAGCTCACACAAGCATGAAGCTGGCATCACTTGCTTTATGACAAAAGAAGTCTGCATGCATGGAAGGACTTGCTCCGCCATAATCCTAGAGTGGGTACGATCCCTCTGGGCAATTGCTCTAGGAAGAGGGAGATGAAGATTACCCAAAGCCGAATAGTTCTCTAAGTATATGTACTTGGGAATTACTGTTTACATGCTGGGAGCTGAGAAAAAAATTACAGGGGGGGGATCATTGGGGGCACAGGAAGTGCATCCTCTGAGGCTTCTTTGCCTCCCACCCCAGGAGTCCTTTCCTTTCCTTTCGTACCCTTAGAAGCTCATTGTTTCATAGATCTTGAGCAGCAGAAGATACTTGCTTCTTATACTGCAAGGGCTAAAAGGACTGAGACAAATTTTGCAGTTGCTAAACCTAGGATTCTTATTGCTGAGCAAAAGATCCAGGGGGTTTCCAGAGTGTGGGGTTAGGGATGACTGGCTGATTAATGGCTTAATATAGTGATGGGATTCTTATTAAGTAAGTCAGCAGAGTAAGTATTAAGAGACTGAGTCCATGGTGTGTTTAAAAATATAAGACTTTACTATCAACCTAACATGGGAAAAGGTACACAGGATATGAAATAAGAAAGAGCTAAAAATGGCTACATCCTTACAGCTACAGGTAAACAGGAGGAATGGTGGTGTCTCCTTCTTCAGTCAGAACAAAGACAGGAAGGAGAAACCAATATGCTAAATATTTGACACTTTGATTTCCAATCAGACTGTTAATTTAGCTACAAAGTTCCCGGGCATTCTATTGTCTAAACAGATTGGTTACAAACAAACATGTGACTTCCTGTTGATCATAACAAACATCATTAACCCTGTAAATACTGACGTGTTTTAACTTGTAACACCGAACATATAGTGATCCCTTATATTCCCACAGAACCTGCATTCAAGCAGGGAATGGAAGGATGTATCTATATATCTAATAGCCAAGTCGCCCCCTGGTGTGCGGATAGCTAAATCTGCGCACCAGGGGGACCTGGGGGGAGGGGGATTTTTGTGCACACGTGGGGCGGTCCCCAGGTGTGCACAAAAATCCTAAACCTAAAAAAAACTATCGGGGGATACTAAAATCCCCCCAAAACTGACAGAGCGTCCCCTGCGCATGTGCAGGGAATGCTCTGCAGCCGGCCTCGCCGCCGCCACTGCCTCGGAGCCGGGTGGGGGGGACA
>NW_015172555.1:97190-121184 GCF_001447785.1 Gekko japonicus
GGGGACGAGGCGGGTGGGGGGAGATCGAGCGGATGGGAAGGAGACGGAGGAGAGAGGGCGCGGGGGGGGAACCGAGCGGAGGAGACGGAGGGAGAGCTTACCTGCTCCTGCTGGTTCCTCCTCCGCCTGCTGAGTTCCTCCCCCCCCCCGTGAGTTTTGCGGGTCTTTTCTCTTGTTTATCCTATTTATGTATTTGATTTATTTATTTAATTTGTACCCCGCCCTTCCCGCCGAGGCCACAAGGGCAGATTCTGTCAGAATGGGGCCTATTCAGAAATCTCCCCTGTAAGGCCATTGTAGGAATAATATTCAATCTTGTGTACAAAAAAGCTCTACAGTAAAATGGGATGGTAAGATGGTACATATTGGGGGGGGGGAGAGATTTTGGGAAAGAAAGACCAAAAGATAGGGGTGAGCAAACTTTGCGGGCTGTCAGGAACAGACTACTAGAATGGATTTCTAGGACACACTTTTTGATCAGTGAAAATGCTTTGGATTTGCCCATCTCAAAAATATCTTTAATTTACCATCAATTTCTCATCTAGGACGTTAATCCAAATCGATTTGTGGATATCTCAATTTAGAGCGGCTAAGAAACCATTTTTGGCACGAGCTGTTTGAAGTCTCAGTTTAAAGGCATAAAGTCATGCTCTGGCTTCCAAGGATATCTGTCTGAATTCTGCCCACAATACAGCTTTTGACACACAGCTGGGAATATTCAGTATTTTCCTTAAAACTTGGTCTAAGGGTTGATCGATGGTATCAGAGATAGCTTTAATTCAGATAGCTGAGCCATAAAGGATGAAGGGAACTAGCTTGCACCAGGAATTTACCCCCCCCCTTATGGAAGAACCTATTTATGGCGCTTGCACATGGTTTAGCTTTATTAAGGGCTGTTCTAAATTGAAGAGTCCAAGACAGATCTGCCGAAAACAAAATCCCCAAATAGGAGAAGGCCTTGACTTGCTCAGTATTGGGCCCATTGATAAACCATTGAGAAGGGTTCCATTTTCTGGACTTGGTGAAAACTAGGATCTTAGATTTCGAATAATCACCAGGCTTTCTAATTAGAAAAGGATTGCAAGACCCTTTGCAGCCTGACCCTAGTGTGGGACAAGATTATGGCATCATGTGCGTAAAGCAAAATAGACACCCCAATCTCAGCTCATTTTGGTGGGTTAAAGATTGTTGCTACATCATTTAAATATAAATTAAACAACAAAAGGTGCTAACAAGCATCCCTGTCATATTCCCTTTTCCAAAGTAAATGGATTTGTTAAATTCCCATCATACCCACATCGCATTTGGGCAATCAAACCTCAATATAATAGTTGAATCAGTCCTAGGAGTCTTTTGTCCATAGTAGTTTAAGTTTGTTCCAGTATCTGGGGCAATTTGCAGAATCAAAGGCCCCCTTGGGGTCAACAAAAACTGCATATAGATGCCCCCCCCAGATGAGTATTTCTCAGCCAGGTGATAAAGAACTAGGCAACAAAAAATAAATAGCCAAGTATATAAATAAATAAATTCACACAAATATTAAGTAAATTTATAATTAAAGAAGGGTATAAATAAATAAATTAAACTGTGAAAAGTGTGTGGTAGATAAGAAGGTGAAAGGGATAGGAAGACTGGTAGGTAGGATAATTATCATCTAATTAACTGCTGATGTGCATCAATCCATAGGCATGAAACACCTTTAATAACACAACCTTATTTGAAAACCAAACTAGAAGACCTTTCTAAAAACTTCTATTTATACACACTGACTACCTGATTGGTTTTGCTCATTCTTCATTTAAATAATTGTCTGCAAAGTGTTGTGCAGAAATGACAGGTCAGGTGGGGGATAAGCCTGCCATAGAACTATGTGGCTTTGTGTGAATATGTGGAAAGTAAAAACAGGTTGCTTACCTGTAAATGATGATCTTCGAGTGGTCATCTGTGCATTCACACCCATGGGTTTAGTGTGCCTGCGCTGAATCCGATCAGTGTTGTAGCAAGCTCCAACGGATTTTTGCGCCCAAACCTCGGGCAGGCGCAGGAACCCCTACTGCGCATGCCCAGAGGGATGGGCATGGGCATCCCGCCAGTTCCTTCGGACTGCCGCAAACTCAAGAACATAAAATTAGAGTCTGACAGCAGTGGGGAAGGAGGGCGGGCGGTGTGAATGCACAGATGACCACTCAAAGATCATCAGTTACAGGTAAGCAACCTGTTTATCTTTGACGTGGTCTCTGTGCTTCACACCCATGGGAGAGTAGCGAGCGATGTCCTACCTAGAGGAGGGTGCTGGCAAGTAGCTAATGCGACACAGACGAGAGAACCTGACGGCCCATAGCTGTGCGAGTCAAGCTGTGGACATCAATCGCATAGTGTCTGATGAATGTATTTGGTGTTGACCAAGTGGCCGCATTGCAAATATCAGTAAGGGGGACTCCCTTCAGAAAGCTGAGTCGGGAGAGGGCATTTGGCAACCAGGTAACACAGATGGATCAGTTCAACAATCCACCTAGAGAATCGCTGGGATGTGATGTGAGTTCCAGCCCTTTTAGTGGCATAGGAGACAAACAGGCGGGGATCGCTCCTGGTTGGGTGAGTCCTCTGTAAGTAGAAGAGGAGTGCGCGCTTAGTGTCCAATGTATGGTAGAGACATTCCTCCAGAGATTTTGGAGAGGGATAGAAATCCGTCAGGAAAATCTCCGCCTGAAGATGGAACTCCGAAACGACTTTCAGAAGGAAGGATATGTCCGGGACGAGACGTACACCATCTGGTAGGAACCTAAGGTAGGGTGGATCATACCTGAGCACCATGAGCTCTCCCACCCTGCGCATGGAAGTGATGGCCACGAGGAAAGCCATTTTCCAAGAAAGCAGCCTCGAATGGCTTTTGCGTAAGCTGATGTAAGACCATCGGGAGATCCCACTGTTCCACTGGACATCGGACAGGAGGGTAGAGGTGCAAGAGTCCTTTTAGGAGGCGTTTAGAAAGAGGGTGAGAAAAAACTGAGTGTCCCTCAACTTGAACATGGTATGCCGATAAGGCGGCTCGGTAAACTTTTAACGAGGAGTGTGATAAACTGGCGTCAGACAAGGATAACAGAAATTCAAAGATCCTTGTAAGACCAGCCCGAGTTGCTTGAGAAGCAGGCACACCCATAAACAAACAAAACTTGTTCAATTTGCATGTGTAGGATTTACGTGTGGAAGGTTTCCTAGCATTGAGTAAAACTTCAGTCACACGTGAGGAGAATCCCTGTGGCACACCTTCCAAGCCGTTAGTTTGAGATGGCAGATGTCGTGGTGTAGAAGTCATGTTCCCAAGAGGAACAGGAGATCCGGTGCCGGTAGGAAATGATGGAAGATGGCCCGGGATAGGTCCAGGAGTGCTGCAAACCAGGGTTGGCATGGCCACCATGGGGATACTAGAATGCAGTGTGCGTTGTTGTTGAGAATTTTGTGAACGACTCATAGAAGCAGTGGAAGAGGAGGAAACAGGAAGAGATAGTCCCGGGTCCATGGGTAGATGAGCCCCTCTCCCAGGGACAGTGGGTCCATGGGCCCCCTCTGCTGCAAAACTTTGGGCACTTTCTGTTTAATCTGGTGGCAAAGGCGTCCACCTGTGGGTGCCCCCATTTGTTGAAGAGAGGCCAAAGGTATGACCAATTGAGTTCCCAGCCCTGTAGACGAAGGCTTCCTCGGCTGAGGTTGTCTGCTTGGATGTTCAGATGGCCAGGTATGTGGGTCGCAATCAGATGGATGCGCTGAGACAGGCACCAATTCCATAAATGAATCGCCAGATCGCAGAGGCGATGGGATACAGTGCCCCCTTGTCGGTTTATGTAACTGAGCGCTGTGGTGTTGTCTGTGAGTACAGCGACACAAGGTCCATGGGTAGATGAGCCCCCTTGTCGGTTTATGTAACTGAGCACTGTGGTGTTGTCTGTGAGTACAGCGACACATAGTCCCTGGACTAATGGCAGGAAGGAGTGTAGGGTGTATTCTAACGCCAAGAGCTCCAAGAAGTTGATGTGACGAGTTCGTAAGCTCGGAGACCACCTGCCCCCAATTCAGAGGCCTTGGAGATGTGCCCCCCATCCCCATTGCGACACGTCTGTTGTCAAGCTCACGGTAGGTGCTGGAGAATAAAAGGGGGCCCCCTGGAAAAGGTTGTTGGGGGAAGTCCACCACAACAGAGTATTCTGTATATCTGGAGGGACGGACAGACTGAGTGTTTGGCGATGTCTTGCCAGGTCAAAGTTGCGGATGAACCATAGTTGAAGAGGGCGCATCCGCAGTTTCGCAAAGACGAGGACCGACGTAGTGGCGGCCATCAGGCCAAGTAGCCATTGTATCAGCAGTGCCGTTACCGTGGGCTGAGAGGCAACACATTTGGCGAGGTTGATGATGTGCCGGGCCCTATCCTGTGGCAGGAAGGCTCGGCAGCCAATGGAGTCCAGGCACGTGCCTATGTACTGTACCCATTGGGCAGGTTGTAGGTGGGACTTTTCGGTATTCACCCGAAGGCCCAGCGTGTTAAGCAACCTGAGAGTATCCTGTATGTGACGTAGAAGCCTGGAGTCAGCAACCAGAACGGCAACCAGAAGCCAATCGTCGATGTACGGATAAACACTGATCCTCTGAAGATGGAGAAATGCTGCCATGACCACCATTGTTTTGGTGAAGACCCTGGATGCACTGGATAGGCCGAAGGGGAGGACGGTATATTGGAAGTGGTGTTGACCTATGGCAAACCGGAGGTATTGCATGTGTGAAGGATGTATTGCTAGATGGAAATAAGCATCCTGAAGGTCCAGGGTGGCCATCCACATTCCTTTCTGGAGCAGTGGCAGAATTTGGTGTAGGGAGACCATTCGAAAATGGCGGTACTGGATGTAAGTATTGAGTCCTCTCAAGTCCAGGATCGGATGAACACCACCATCCCGTTTTGGGATGGCGAAGTAACAGGAATAGAACCCCTTGCCTTGTTCTGAAGGTAGTATCAGTTCAATGGCATTCTTGGCGAGTAGACTCGTAACCTCTTCCAGTAAGACTGGGGAAGGAGGGGTGCCAATAAATACAGGCAGGATGGGAGGGTGGGTAAATTCCATAAGGTAGCCAGAGGCTATCACCGAGAGGACCCAAGAGTCACTCATTATAACCCGCCATGCCAAAAGGAAGGATGCCAGGTGGGTGACATGGGGAGGGGAGGACAAATGGTTAAAGACCCTGCTTGGAGGGTTTCATGGGCTCCAATCGATTGGATTGTTGTCCCTGGCCAAACCGTTGACATTGTTGGTAGGGTGGACATTGGCCCTCTGAGGAGGAATAGGCTCTCCATGAACGGTCCGGTGACTGCCTATTGTAGGGACGCTTTTGCCACGGGCGAGACCAGGTGCGTGGTTTAAAGGACCTCACAGACAATGATACACCCAAGGTACAGGATGCCTTGATGCTCTTATCCATGTCCTGTAGCGCATCGTCAGTGGAAGCATGGAAGAGACCTAAATTGTCAAAGGGCAAATCCTCGACATACGACCTGGTGTCTACCTGCAAGGATGTAGTGCGTAGCCAGGAATGTCTGTGAAGGGCTATCACGGCGGACTTTGTTTTGGAGGCTGCGTCCAGAGAATGCTTAGCCGTGTTGATTTGTTGCTTGGCGAGGACCAGGCCCTCCTTTTGTAGTTTCCAGGCCTGCTGGCGCTTGTCCTCAGGCAGGTCTGCCAAAAACTCAGAGAGGCGTTCCCACAGGGTGTACTGATAGCAGCTCATACACGCCTGGTAGTTAGTACTCTTTACACCTCGGGCACCTGTAGAGTAGAACCGACGCCCAAAGGAGTCAAGTTTCTTGCTCTCCCAATCAGAGGGAGTGGAGTGAGTCTTCTTTGATTTAGAGGAGGACGTCACCACCATGGAATTAGGTTTCGGGTGGTTGGAGAGAAATTCAGCGTGGGCTTCTTGGACTCAGTACATGTGATCCAATTGGCGGGATGAAACAGGCATGGATGAGGGTTTGTCCCATGGCACCTTGGCCGCTTGCAGGAGGACCGTCGACATCGGTAGCGCTATCAGTGTCAACGCATCTAATTGGACCACGTCAAAGACAGCGTCGGAGACAGAGGGTTGTGGTTGGACTATTGAGAGTCCCAGTGAGTGGGCCATATGTTTAATGAGGTCGCCATATGATGACATGTCCTCTGAGGGTGAGATGGGGAGGTTATCTGTTACCGATGGCCTTGGAGACGCATTGTCAGGCGAACTGCCTGGGTCCGACAGCTCCGATTCAGAAGCCTCCGCTACAGATGACGATGATTCGTGGTCCGGCAGTTGTGTTGGGGGTTCTAGCTGGACTGGGGCTGGCATCGATGCCAAGGGTTTCGGTATCGAAGTTTCAAGCAGTGTAACCTGTACGTGCTTGTCTCCGCGGGCCGGTGGATGTGGATGAGAAGACTCTGGCGCCTTGGAAAAAGCCCCACTTTTTGTCCTTTTTCACCATAAACTAAGAACAGGCGAGGGGAGCAAAAAGCGGTGGAGAGATCCATCCTAACAATATATAATTTTGCAAAAACAAAGAAATAGTATGAAGGAAATACAGAAAGGAAAAAAAGGGTTACCTAATTGTATATATAAAAGATGATGATGTAAAACAAAGTATAAAAGAAACTGCTTCTCCCCAATGCCTCCGTCATTACATTGAAAAATGCTTGGGACTTTGTCTGTAATGTGCAATGATATTTACTTCTGATGGGGCACACATTTTACTGAATCCTTGACTGTTGATATGAGTCCTTGCCTCTTTGGATGCTTGCAGGCATTATTTTTTGCATGGCCGAACACTGAGGCCAAAAATCACATGTCACAATGTCCCTCCGATCTTCTTTGCCACTGAATACAACACTGATACGGATGGATTATGCACACATTGAAACTGCAGCTGCTGTTTGGCACTGCCGTTATTTAGGGAAAACCATAGGCAGTTTCACTGGCATGGCTAAGAACAGCTGACCCGAGGGAAACCCTCAAGGGAATTTCTCACATTGGGACTAAATCCTGGTTTGATCTTAGGGTTGCCAGCTCCAGGTTGGGAAATGCCTGGAGATTTTGGGGGTGGAGCCTGAGGAGGTTTGAGGAGGGGAGGGGAGAGACTTCAATGGGGTATAAATGCCACAGAGTCCACCTTCCAAAGTGGTCATTTTCTCCAGGGGAACTCCAGGGGCTGGAGATCAGTTGTAATCCCAAGAGATCTTCAGCCACTACCTGGAGGCTGGCGACCTCCCTTTCATAAGTAGTGTATAATATTGGCTATATAAACTACAGAGCACAAACCAGAGTCCTTTAAGACCAACAGAAGTGTATTCAAGGTACGATCTTTCGTGTGCAAGGCACACTTTTTCAAATACATTGGAATGGTAGATGAGGTTCTAAATTTATAGTCTTGTAGAACCTCATCTACCATTCCAAAGTATTTGAAAAAGTGTGCCTTGCACACGAAAGATCGTACCTTGAATACACTTCTGTTGGTCTTAAAGGTGCCACTGGATTCTAAATTTGTGCTTCCGCTTCAGACTAACACAGCTAACTACCTGGAACTACAAACCAGAGTGTTATCCACAGACCAGTTAAACTAAAGTGCATTGCTTACCTTCCAGCTTTTCATACATTAATACACCTGTAATTAGGGACGTTCAAGCACCTAACCATGCAACTCACATTCTGTTCACCAGTTGCAAGCAGAAAGCCAATTTTTCCTTTGGTGGTTCAGCTGTTCATCATTGCAAGCTACCTTGAACCATGAAAAAAGGCAGGATATAATTTTTTTAAATAAAATAAAGAACAAATGCTTCCCACATATCCCAACAGTGCAGTGCGGTGGAACTGGCAACATGCATGTTATCACACAGCCCAGTACGGATCCTAGTTCTGCCCTCCCTGCATGCCACTCTACAGCCAGCTGGTTAAATAAAGAGTGAACAAACCAGTTAAGTAATTATACACTACATTTTTTCAAAACTCTTACGCTTTGGTGTCGGCCTACGTCCTACGGCCTACGTCCATGTTATCAAAGGTATTTCCCACACGTACATCTTTGCTCAGCCTCAAGGGAGGCTCAGCTCACAAGTGATCAGAGCTCTTGAAAACAATATGTTCACCAGTCAAACATATTCACTGCAAAGTTCACATCTCTCTAACTTGCAACACCCCCATTCTCATACCATGGCCTGCTGCCAGGCTTCCCGTTACATATTGCTCAAGGCTCTGTTCTGCTGCATTTAGTTACTGTACGATGGTCTGTCCTGCACGGTTTTAAGTGCCAAGAAAGTATTTGTTCTTTGGGTAAAGAATATGCTGGAGAAGCATATCCTTCTGCCATCTGTTTTCAGCAGCTCAGAACGACCACCACTCGCATTTGATAAAACGATGGATATACTACAGCACATCCTTGGTGTCTGTGCATGCTTGGTTTTGTTCATGTACTTTGCAGGGGGTTTTATTACTTATTTATGTACAAAATTTGCTCCCTGCCTTTCTCCTCTCAACAGGCCCACCAAGGCAACTAAGAGGTTAAAAACATACATCATAAAAAACACATCTTAAAAACCATTAAAACCAAACAAACTTGTTAGGGATTCTGAGATTCGAGATCGATGGTCGTTTTGCAAACACAAGAGTCACATTAGTTAAAAGAAAAACATCTTTACTACAAAACAAATCATGGGTAGGGTACTTTGGATAAAAAGAAATAAAACACAAGATTACATGCTTACAGTTACTTTCAGCTCTATTTCCTAAGGGCTACATCTTTCTATCTACCCAGCAGGTTCAAGAGAGCGCTTCCTGTGCTTCACACAAAGGGCCATAAAACCTTGTGAATACATTAATGCTAGATCAAAGCATTTCCACAAACAAGTTGTTGGTTGACCAATACAAAAGCTACAGGTCACTTCATTAGACTAAGCAGCTCCCTCAAACTTTCCCGCCGTAGAATACATTATGTAACACAACATCCTGTCTCTTGACAAACAACACTTAACTCTGTAATGACTGAAGTGTAGCAACTTGAAACTCCAACAAAACTCTCATTATGAAAACACTTAAAGCTAAGATTCACGTACAAAACCATGAAAACAGCAATTACAACACAGGGCAGGAAGGAGGGATCACTGAAAGAGCACCAGCCAAAACAGACAGACAGGACGTCTGTGCCTGCCGGCAGAAGGCAGCAGCAGAAGGGGGCAGATCCCAGGTTCTTGGTGCCCCCACAGGCGCATGACTTGTTGCATGATGCATTTCTCCACCACGCTGAGTTTTGAGTAGTGGAGAGCTGGGAGCCAGAACTAAATCCCAATGAATGACAGCTGTAGCATTTCTTGTGGGAAACATTTTTAAAAGGGTTTGTTTTCTTTTTGTTTCATTTAATCACGACTGAAGAGGGATAGCAATGGTTCTGGGTTCCAGAAATCAGGGTAAATGGGGATGGGTAGTTGTTGCAGCTTCCGTTCCAAACAGGCTTGTGTTCTGACGGGGGCTGGCCTGATCACCAGGCAGATCGATCTCGTCACTCAGAGTGCCGGACCCTGAGGGGCACCAAAAGGGCGAGAGGAGACTCTACCCCCCCCGTGTGCCTTTTCCTTGGAGCCACTTGCCCATCGCCCGTCTTTCCCTCCGTCCTCCTGGCCCTGCCCAAGCCCCAGCCTGCCTCTGGCCCCAATGCTGGGCTGCCACCACCCAGGGTGCAGAGTGGGCCTGGAAGTGCCTGGATCACTTCCACCTCTGGTGGCTGCTGCCACCACCGCCTCCATGAAGTGAGGAGGAGCAGGGACGTGAGCGGGAGGAGGCAGTGCAGCAGTGCCCAGCCCGCCTGACCTCGGGCCCTGCAGGAGGAGGAGAGGGGGGAGGAGCAGCAGTGGAGGAAGCTGCACGTCTCCCACAGCCCCGCCCTGCTTTTATTGATTGGCTGATTAACAAAATGTACATCCTGCCTTTTTGACCGCACATGGGCAGCTGACAAACAAAAACGGACGTGATAAAAGCAAGAGTCCAGGAGCACCTTAAAGACTAACAAATTATGTGGTAGGGGAGGAGCTTTGGGGAGTCAGGAAAGTTTCTCCCCTGTTGCAAAACTGGTTCATCTTTCAGGTGCTCCTGGACTCTTGCTCTTTTCTGCTGCTACGGACAGACTAACACGGCGGCCCATCTTGATCTATATATGATAAAGTCACATTTTAAAACCGTTAAAATCACCCCCCTAAGCACATATATTATTAAAACAATTAAAAACAGAGTTAAAATATGTACAAAGGCATACAAACAGCAATTAAAATGTTGGTCAGGCAGGAGGGATCATTGAGGAAAGGGCACGTGAGACAAGAAGTCTCTGGCAGAAGATGGCAGCAGAACAGGACGGATGAATCTCCCTTGGGGGCGAGAGTTCCAGACCTTTGGTGCCATGACCAAGGAGGCCCTGTCCTGGGTTGCCACCTGATCTCCGAAGGCAGGGGCACCTGAAGCGGGGCTTCTGGAGATGACCATAGTGGCCAGGCAGGCTCATAAGGGAGTAGGCAGTCCTTCAGACGTGTTGCTCCCAAACCGTACGAGACTTTGAAGGTCAAAACCAGCACCTTGAATGGTGCCCAGAAACAAATTGGGAGCCAGCGTAGATGGGCCAAAATAGGTCTGATAGGGTCCCTACAACCCACTCCAGTCAACAACCTGGCTGCAGCGTTCTGTACCAACTGAAGTCCAAGGGCAGCCCCATGCAGATCCCCTTGCAGTCATCTAACCGAGATGGAACCAGGGCCTGCACCACCACAGAGGCCAGATCTTCAGTGCCCAAGAAAGGCTGCAGCTAGCTGGCTAACCAGTGGAAGCCGGTCAAAGGCACTCCTGGCCACAGCTGCCGCCTGCCTCTCTGGCAGTCGGTCCACGTCCAAGAGCATCCGCAGACTCGGGACCTGTTCCTCCCAGGGGGGTGCAACCCCATCCAGAGGAGATGACGCCTGAAATCCTGGGTCGGACCTTCCACCTACCATTACCACTTCCGTCTTGTAGGGATTAAGCTTTCATTTATTAGCCTGCATCTGCTCCAAAACTGCCTCCAGGCCCCAGTTCAGGGTTTCTACAGCCTCCCTGTGATCAGCTGGAAGTGACAGAGCTGAGTGTCTTCGACAACCCGCCCAGGTCTCCGGATGGCCTTACACAACAATTTCATGTAGATGTTAAAGACAGGGTTGCCGGGTTGCTCCTGGCAACCGGTGGGGGAGGGGGGACTTACCAAGAGCAGCAGGGAGGCTCATCTGATGTGTAGCAACATATCAGTGTTCCTGCCCATGTGACCCAGAAGTGACATCATCACATACAGGACATCAGGATGACACTCTGGTATTTGGGAAAAATTTGGCTTCTACCACAGAGGGTGGGGTTTTTTTTTTAATTTACAATTTTTTATTGAAGTTATAAAGTTGCATACAAGTAATAATAGCATGTGAATACACTTCAAGTTTAACATAAGGTATAGAGTGAGCGCAGTATTGTAATATTAACAACCATACATTATCACAACTATATGTCAGGTGGATCTTCCTCTTTTTCAGGTAAGTTTTTCCCCGCCAGCCAGTTGATCAGCAGTGAGGAGGTGGGGCCTGGCCATGGGATTTGGCAACCCTAGTTAAAGAGCATGGGACAAGATGGAACCTTGCTGACCCCATATGCCAAAGGCCTAGGGGCTGAGAAACAATCCCCCAGCACCAGCTTCTGAAATTTACTCTCCCAGTAGGATCAGAACCACCACAGAACACTACCTCCCAATCCCAGCTCAGATAGGTTGCCCAGAAAGAGACCATGGTTGACGGTATTGAAAGCTGCTGAGAAGTCCAGGAGGATCAATGGAGTCACACTCCCTCTGTCCATTTCCCGATCCAGGTCATCCGCTAAGACAACCAAGGCTATTTTAGTCCCAAAACCAAGCCTAGACTCTTTGCCTTATCCAGGAAGCTTTGTGTCCACCCAACACCTTGCTCCAGAAGGGAACATTTAAACTGGTTGATAATTGTTGAGATCTCCTGGGTCCAGGGTAGACTTCTATAGAAGCGGATGCCCTATAGCCTGTTTCAAGGCTGGGGTGACCACCTCCCCTCTTAAGGAAGCATTAAAATACCTCACAAACCAGGAAGGACAAGGGTCATACAATTAGGTGGTAGGCCTCAAGCTTCCAAGGTTCCTGTCCACATCCTCAGCCTGAATCATAGAATCATAGAGTTGGAAGGGATCTCCACGGTCATCTAGTCCAACCCACTGCACAATGAAGGAAATTCAAAATACCTCCCCCACACACACACCATCAGTGACTGCTGTTCCATGCCCAAAAGATGGCAAAAAACCCTCCAGGATCCCTGGCTAAACCGGCCTGGGAAAAAAATTGCTTCCTGACCCCAAAGTGGCCATCAGCATTTCCTTGGACGGGTAAGGAAGGGCCACAAGAACTAAGCACTGAGGCAACCCTTCCTGCCCTCCCTCTCACGATCTGCCCAAGTTCACAGAATCAGCATTGCTGTCAGATGGCCATTGAGCCTCTGTCTGAAAACTTCCGAGGAAGCCTGTTCCACTGAGGAACCTCTCTAACTCTCAGGAAGTTCTTCCCAATGTTTAGCCAGAAACGCTTTTGATTTAATTTCAACTTGTTGGTTCTGGTCTGGCCTTCTGGGGCAACAGAAAACAACTGTACCATCCTCTAGATGACAGCCCGTCAAGTACTTGAAGATGGTTATCGTCAGGGTTCCCTCTAAGCTGAGTTAGTGTGAGCCAGCTCACAGTTTTTTAGCCTTTGGCTCACACATTTTTGTCTTAACTCAGGAAGGATGGCTCCAGAGCAAACTAATTTATGCAGCAGCCAAATTGCTCGCTCACAACTTTAATGCCAGTAGCTCACAAAGCAGAATTTTTGCTCACAAGACTCCATAGCTTAGAGGGAACATTGGTTATCGTATCACCTCTCAGTTGCCTCCTCCCCAGGCCCAACATACCCAGCTCCTTCAACTCTTCCTTATAGGATCTGGTTGACAGTATTTGAGATATTACTGGCAAGCTGTCAGTCAGTCATGAACAGCAGTTAGATCTATCTGATCTAAAGTGACAGTCAGGAGTCAGGTGACAGCCAGATTGCATCAGATTCTGGAACAGTCATCATGAGTCAGCTAAATGGTAATTGCTATGTCCTGATTGATCAGTGTACATATATATTGTGACTTGTACAGTGCTACACAACTCTTTTGTGGGATCGTTTGTCTGCGTAGCACCTTGTCAGTTTGAACAGTGAGTTTGATTCAGAAGGACTGTATATATATGTTCCAGTGTCCAGTGTAAATAAAGTGTAAATACTCTGTATATACTGAAACAGAGTCTCTGCTATTTTACGCCATTTCTAACTACCGTCACTGGTCTCCAGACCCCTCAGCATCTTCATCGCTTCATTGTTACCTTCTGGGGCAACAGAAAACAACTTTTTAGCTACCGCATCACACTGCCAACTCATGTTCAGTGTATGGTCTACTAAGACCCCTAGATCCTTTTCATACATACCACTGCCAAGACAAGTCTCCCCCAACCTATAATTATGCATTTGATTTTTCCTACCTAAATGCAGAAGTTTACATTTATCCCCACTGAATTAAATGTACTTGTTTTAGCCCAGTTTTCCAGCCTGTCAAGATCATCCTGTATACTGACTCTGTCTTCTTCTATTTGCTACCCCTCCCAATTTAACATCATCTGCACATTTATCCTTCCATCCAAATCATTGATAAAGATGTTGAGCAAAAGAGGTCCCCGACAGATCCTTGAGGCACTCCACCTGTCACTCCCCTCAAAGAGGATGAGGCACCATCCACACGCACTCTTTGGGTGCCATCTGTCAACCAGTTACAGATCCGCCTAACAGTCATAGGATCCAAACAACATTTTACATACTTGAATATTATGTGGAACCTTCTCAAAAGCCTCACTGAAAAGGCTGAAGAATCGTGCATAGTGTAAGCCAGTACTTCCTTTTGTCTCTCTGGAATCTATTACTAATACATTTCATTGTGTGACACCCCCCCACACACAATATTCTAGTGTGATGAAAGAAGGGTGAGGGACTCTTTCTCTGAACTTTCTATAAGCTGTGCTTGATTTTAGTAAACATTCATTAGGTCCCTCCCCTTCATTACCCTTTTCCTAAAACTTTGATAGATGCACACTGTGATGTTTGTGTGTTTATTTCTTCACTTCAGTTCACCCCAAAGGGGTCCCAAAGCAGCTTCCATCCTCCTCCTCTCCTCCATGTTATCCTCACAACAACCCTGTGAGGCAGGATGAAAGGGTGCATTTGGCCCCCGGTGACCCAGCGAGCTGCCCGGGCAGGAGTGGGGATTCAAACGCACGCTCCAGCCAGTCGAATAGACTGGATGTGCCTTTCCCTTCCGCTCCACTAGGTTCTTCTGTGACCTCTGCAAAGGCTTTTGGCCGGCCTGCCTGCCTGCAGGATTAGGAAGGAGGTCCAATTGAAGCCAAGGGGAATGAGGTGGGTGCCTCAGGCTGTGGATTACAAATGCGTCCAGGGCAGCAGAGAAACGGGCTGTCAGAAGTACTCGTGTGTGATGGGGCCACGCCAGTTCATCCCAAGGAGGCAGGAGATGCCCCAGAGGCCTCTGTGCTCCCTGTTAATTAATGGGAGAGGGTGACATTTGGATTTTTCAACCGCAGCATCAAAGTATTTTGGCAGGGCCTGGGAATTGCTTAGCACCCCTACATAGTTGTTCAGAGAGATGTTGTAGGAATCCTTTTCAATCCTGCTACTTTGAATGAGTTGTGGACGAGAAAGCCCGAGGCCAACGGCGTCCCAAACATTCATTAAAGATCCTTTGAAAAGGCAGCCTGTGATCTCTCCTGCTGCTGCTGCTGCTGCTGCTGCTGCTGCTGGGGAACTGATTCCCCACTTCCTTGACGGGCGGCCACTCCAGGTTCAGAGGGAACCACTTCGGCCTGAGGCCAACTCCCTAATCCATCTTTTACGAGGAACGGATGTGCTCAAATGAAGCAGCAAGCCTACGGTTCTTCCAGTTGATATTTTGGCCTGATTTACACAGCTGTAAAACCATCAGTATGAAGGAGCTGCCGCTGACTCACCGAGAGCTGTGAATGTTCTGTGGGATCCCCCCCCCCCCCCCGGACTTCTGCACCAGGTTCCTTCACGGTGGAACACTCAAATAACGGAAAATGTTAAATAGTGTGTTTCTTATTTGCCTGAAGTTTTGCTGCTGTTGGGAAGTGGGTCCCCCCCCCCCGCCGCTTCCCCACAGCATTGGAGGGCATTCATGAACCTCCCAGGGTTTCCCTGCCTTTTCTTCCATCTTTATGCAACTTCCTTTGCTCTGAAGTGTTGGGAAAGACTGCAGTGAAGCCTGGATCTAGGCTCCTGTGAAAGTGCGGAAGTTCTGGTGCTCCTGCTACAGCCCACACAGCAGACGTGTGTTCCCCCACACACACAGCCCCCTCCTCCTCCTCCAGAGGTTTTTTTCTTTCCTTTTAAAATCAGTGATTCCATAGCAGTGTTCCCTCTAAGCTGAGTTAGTGTGAGCTAGCTCACAGTTTGTTAGCCTCCGGCTCACACATTTTTGTCCTAGCTCAGGAAGGATAGCTTCAGAGCAAACTAATTTATGCAGTAGCTAAATCTCTCACTCACAACTTTAATGCCAGTAGCTCACAAAGTAGGATTTTTGCTCACAGGACTCCCAGCCCCGTAGCTAGGGAATTCTTTGGGAGGGGGCCTTGGGGGGGCCACCAGCTAATTAAATGGAAGTACAGTGCAGGTGGTAAGTTGGAGCACTTTGGGGGCAGCCCTGGAGGGAGGGGGCCCAGAAGAAACACAAGGGGGCCGGGCCCCGTGGGCCCCATGTTAGCTACGGGCCTGAGGACTCCACATCTTAGAGGGAACATTGCTCCATAGTGCTATCTTGATATTCCAATATACCAAAACATGCACCAGGTTTTCTGCATTCCTAGCTTTCATTTAAAAAAAAAAAAAGAGTCTCTAGCCCCTTTCCTTGACAAAATGTACTACAGAATTCAGGACTCTCTTTCTCCTTCTCCCTCAGCCACTCCCAAGGCATTGAGAGCAGGTCCCACAAGAAGGCCTCAGCTCAGATTAAGTCCTTTGTAAAGTAGCACTTTCCTCTTCACCAGTTTGGTGTCGTGGTTAAGTGCACGGACTCAAATCTGAGAGAACCGGGTTTGATTCCCGACTCCTCCACTTGCACCTGGCTGGATGGCCCTGGGCAAGCCACAGTTCTGACAAGAGCAGTCCTTGAAAAAAGAGCCGTTTCTGTCAGAGCTCTCTCAGCCCCACTTCTACCTCACAGGGTGTCTGTTGTGGGGAGAGGAAGGGAAAGGAGTTTGTGAGCCGCTCTGAGACTCCTTCGGGTAGTGAAGGGCCATGAGGTATAAATCCAATCTCTTCTCTTCTTCATTTGATTGATTGATCGATCCATCCATCCATCCATCTAGTGGTTCCACTATCATAACGCCAAGGAAGCTGAATGAATTAAAAGGAAGCTGAATGAATTAAAATGAGTATTGAGCATACAATTGAAAATAAATTGGCTCTAAACAGTAAAGATTATGCTGGATGACAATTTTCTTTCTCTTCTCACCCTGTTCTGTACTCACATACGTACACGTAAATAGATTCAGAACGGGTTGCCACGTTGGTCTGCAGCAGTCCGGTGGCACCTTTAAGACCAACAAAGTTTAATTAAATGCACGTGAGCACTTATATCCAGAATTCAGCTTTGTGGTTCTTAAAGGTGCCTCTGGACTCAAACATACAAGTAAGTCACTCAGTGGCTTGTAGCTGAACATTTGCACTGCAGCTCTGCGACAGAGTGCAGTGCTTGGGGAGTGGTGTTGAAGCTAGAACTGCCGCTCCTGCAGGCAAATGGCCCCTGCACACTGTGGTCACCAAAGCAGGAAGAAACCAGCCCTGGAACAGGACAAGAGGATCACCAGCCCTGTCAGGCTTCGGGGCTGGTTCCTCACCAGGCGAGTAGAGCATCAGAGAACGATTTGCACAAGTGGAATGGCCATCCCGGACTAACCAGGACATCTGGAACTTTGATCTCTTCTCACATCACTCCATCTCAAACTTTCAGTAGAGTTATTTCTTTTATTAAGCTTCTAGTCATCTCAAAGGACATGCATGTCTACATGTGAGAAGTGGCTTCTGGTGACCAATGGCTGCAATTCTGAACTGGCGCCACTGGGAAGTGGCCTTTGGAAATGCAAGATGTTTATCTGTGTGATGACATCTTTGGTAGCATTCACATGTGCAGATCCTGATCCCATGCTATCGTGAAGCAATGTACAAATGAGGTCTGTAGAAATCAGAGGCACTGAATGGATTTCCAGATCAGCAACAGTTAGCAGAAGCAACATCAACTGTGTGCGTCGTATGGTCATCAGGAGCCAAGGTCTCCGTGGCCTCAATGGAAAATGCCTTCCAGGTACTGAAAAGATGACCATCATTTTAAAACAAATGTTTGCAACATTTTCATCATATGGGGAAGACCACTGCTTTGGTGACCATTCTCTCTCTCTCTGGTGTAGTGGTTAAGTGCACGGACTCTAATCTGGGAGAACCGGGTTTGATTCCCCACTCCTCCACTTGCACCTGCTAATGTGACCTTGGGTCAGTCACAAGCTCTGGCACAGCTGTCCTTGAAAAAGAGCAGTTTCTGTCAAGAGCTCTCTCAGCCCCACCCACCTCACAGGGTGCCTGTTGTGGGGAGGGGAAGGGAAAGGAGTTTGTAGGCCGCTCTGAGACTCCTTTGGGTAGTGAAGGGCAGGGAATAAATCCAATCTCTTCTTCTTCTTCTTCTTATATATTCCTCCTGGAGATCACATTCTGCGGTGCTCATGCAAACATTACAGCACCATGTCATCAGCCAGATGTAACCCTTACGCTGATACTGATACCACTGCAGGTAAAGAAGCCCCTCTGAATGGAGGGGGTGTTTCATGGACCCATGTTCAGGGTGAGCGTGGCTGATCAGGAATCACTTTCTTGTCCCCTTCACGACACTCCTTTGAAATACTTTTGGGCACGAAGAGGGAGAATCATCCAGGGCTGTCTCTTGGGAGAAACGACACCAGCAGGAGCGGATGGGGAAGCAAAACTGCCAACGTGATTTTGCAGACAGGCAAAACCAACACCTGTCTGTATGCCTGTCTTCTCCATTGTGGCCTCCACCTTGCAGAGCAGCCCGACTGAGGAGGTCAGGAAAGCCCCCCACTCCCCCAGCTTTCCACACATGTGCAAACCTGAACTAGTCAAGAGGGCTTTTCAACGCAGGTGATTGTGAGGGACTTCAGCCTGCACTGCTGGGTACAGCCTGTTGTGGCTTGGCTTCCGTTGTGTGATTTTGCATCATTTACTCTGCCATGTTAAAGCTTACTGTTGGGTATTACAAGATAAAAACACTCAGTATATATTGGGTTAAATGTCTGTTTTGTTGTTACAGGAAATCACATGCTTTTGTGTAAGCCAATGTTAGTCTAGGTCCACAAGCCCGCGAAAAGCATCCCTGTTCTAAGAGTTTGATTGGAAGCAAAGTGTCAGTGTCTTTGCATTTTATGGCTCCTCTTCCCCTCTTTGTTCTGTTTGAAGAAGAAGCATGTAAGAGAAGCCATTGAGCTTCTTCTAGTCTCGTCCTTTGTAGAGTGAAGATGTAGCTGTGTTGTTATTTTACCTCCCAGTTACCTTTCCCTATGGTAGAATTTAGTAAAACTTTTATATTTTAAACACACAATGGACTCTGAGTCTGATTATTGAACTCTGGCATTGCTAAGCGATTTTTTCTCTGCTGAAGCACAATTTTCATTTAAGAAACTCCAACACTTACACTTTGCTTCAGTTCTGTTTTTAGACTTCTGGCTGGTCTGCAGCCCAAATCCTCTCTCCTTGTGGACTGAATGTCCCATCCTGTCGATGGGATGTTGACTCACTCTTTGTCATCCACCTGAAGGAGTCATAAGAACATAAGAGACGCCAATGTTGGATCAGGCCAAAGGCCCATCCAGTCCAACACTCTGTGTCACACTGTGGCCAGAAATACCAGTGCCATCAGGAGGTCCACCAGTGGGGCCAGGACATTAGAAGCCCTCCCACTGTTGACCCCCCCCCAAGCACCAAGAAGACAGAGCATCACTTGCCCCAGAGCCCCTATCTATACCTTGTGGCTAATAGCCACTGATGGACCTCTGCTCCATATGCTTATCTAATTCCCTTTTGAAGCCGTCGATGCTTGTAGCCGCCACCACCTCCCGTGGCAGTGAATTCCATGTGTTAATCACTCTTTGGGTGAAGAACTACTTCTTTTTATCCGTTCTAACCCAACCGCTCAGCAATTTCATTGAGTGCCCACGAGTTCTTGTCCTTTTATCCCATGATTTTTGAGCTTACTTAGGAGCCTTTGATGAGGAACTTTATCAAAAGCTTTCTGGAAGTCAAGGTAAACAATATCTATTGGATCCCCCTTGTCCACATGTTTGTTTACCCCCTCAAAGAACACTAACAGGTTTGTGAGACAAGATCTTCCCTTACAGAACCCGTACTGAGTCTGCCTCAATAGGTTTTGTTCATCTATGTGCCTAATTCTTTCCTTAATAATGGTTTCCACCAATTTACCCGGTATCGACGTCAGACTGACTGGCCTGTAATTTCCCGGATCTCCTCTGGAACCCTTTTTAAAGATGGGAGTGACATTAGCTACCTTCCAGTCCTCAGGAATGGAGGCAGATTTTAAGGAAAGATTACATATTTTTGTCAGGAGATCCACAAGTTCACATTTGAGTTCTTTCAGAACTCTCGGATGTATGCCATCTGGGCCTGGTGATTTATTAGTTTTTAAGTTGTCTATCAGCCATAGGACCCTCTCTCTCGTCACCTCAATCTGACTCAGGTCTTTCAACACCCCTCCCGAACTCAGCGGTTCTGGAGTGGGCAAGCACTTCTCATCTTCCACAGTGAAGACGGAGGCAAAAAATGCATTTAGCTTCTCAGCCGTTTCCCTATCATCCTTCAGTACTCCTTTTCCCCCTTGGTCATCCAAGGGCCCCACTGCCTCCCTAGCTGGTTTCCTGCTTCTAATGTATTTGAAGAAAGTTTTATTGTTGGTTTTTACATTTTTTGCTATATGCTCCTCGTCTTCCCTTTTTGCCTGCCTGACCACAGACTTGCATTTTATTTGCCATAGCCTGTGTTCTGTTTTATCAGCCTCACTGTGACTAGCTTTCCACTGCTTAAAGGAATCCTTTTTACCTTTTACAGCTTCCATTACTTTGTTTGTTAACCATGCAGGCTTTTTCCTATACCTGTTTGTGCCTTTCCTAACCTGCGGAATATATTTTTTACAAGAGAAAGGCAGACTAGAAGTAATGTCAGTGAAATAAAAACAGAAGTCAATTGGCCCCGAGGCCAGCTGAGTGGAGGGGCATTTCCACAGGGCTGTGCAGCTGGGGGGGGGCATTCACCCATTACCTTCTCTCCCAGACTGGCAGCAGTGTGGGCATAGACAAACAGGAGTGTGGTCATGTGCCCCCACTGCCGATGAAGGGTCTGAGCCAAGAGGTGCCCGAGGCCTTGCCAAAGTCGCTGTGGCTTGGCTCTGGCCACCTGTAGCTTCTGAGGGCAACGCCCCCCCCCCGGGATGCTCAATGGCCAGGCTGCTCCTGTGCACCAGACCAGGGCCATGTCAGTAAGTGTGTGTGTCTGTGTGTGTTTGGGAGGCAGGAGATTCCCATACGTGAGTGTGTGAGGAAGATGCTTCTGCAAATAGGGAGCAAGGATCACAGAAATGTTGCATTCCAGAATAGTTTACAAAAATTGCAAAACAATATATTTTATCATCTATTGTGTTATTGTTATCTCGTCTTTTCCCCAAGGAGTTCAGGGCTGCACACGGTCCCCTCAATTTCCATTTTACCCTCCTAGCAATAAGTGACCGATCCCATTTGAACCCAGGTCTTCCCAGCATTACACTCGCACCACTATGCCACGTCTCTTTGCAATGGCATTCACTTTGGCTTGCAAGAAATATGATCCATGTGGCCCCACGCAGTTCATTTCAGTGGCCCAGGCACAGGATAATTTCTCAGTGAGCCCTGTCCCTTGATAAACAGCTGGCAATGGAGTGCTATCGGGAACTGTCTCAGGCACCAAAATGTCTTGGAATGTGGCTTGCAAGCACTGGATGAAAAAGATCAAAGGTACAGAAAGCACTTCTGGACACTGAGAAGATAAAATGCTCATAGGAATGGACTGCTGCTTCCCTTGGCCTCTTCTTTTAGTGCCTTGCACAGAAATGCTGCTAGGTTGTAATTGCAGGCCAGCTTCAGGGCACACATGTTTCTAGGACAAGAAAAACCTTCAATTTAACAGAAGAGTTAAGGCACTAACAAAGACACTCAGGGAAAAAGAGTGTGACTGTAAGTGAAGGCCCCCAGCTCTGTAACTTACTTGCTGTGGGAGCAAGAAATACATGCTGGGGTCTTCCATATTGTGCTGCGTGGCTTCTTGTAGAATACTTAGCTACTCATTAGGGCACCTGGCTCCTAGGAGGACTCTGTCCCTGGGGAAGCTGTTTCCCTGTACTCCGGACTGGGGGGAGGGCATTGCCCATCAAAGCGCAACTGAAGCCTGATTTCCTTGTATGCTTTCATCTGGGGAGGGGGGGAGAATTACCTGTTGGTGGTGATGATGATCATGATGATGATCACGAAGAAGAAGAGGAGGGGGAGATTATACCCCATGGCCCTTCACTACCTGAAGAAGTCTTCGAGCGGCTCACAGTCCCTTTCCTTCCCCCTCCCCACTGTATACACTGATGAGCTGTATTGGGGGAGGGAATGTAGGCCGATCAGTGGTGGAACTAGAATGTGGATCTTCCCAGCGCCGCGCACGTCAGCCACAGAAAGGAGACCATCCCCACCTTTATGTGCAAGACTTGCCCTTGGGTTTGTTTAGAAGTCCTGGTATCAATCAAATCTTCAGAATCCACAAAGACAGCAGAGGAAGCTTGTGAACCTGATGCCTGAATAGTCACTTTGTTCTTCTGCAAACGTGCTCGAGGGATTGCGTGCTGCAATTTAAAATAATGTGAGGCTGTAGGAAAGTTGATTGCCGATGGGATGTGGAAGTTCAGATGGGTGCCTCTTAGCTGACCACTTTTAGACTGTCCCTGGCCTGGGTCAAGAGGTAAGCACCTCCACTCTTCTCTTAAACGGAAGGGACTTTGACAGCCAATGGTTGCAGCGTGCTGGACTAGAGACACGGGTTTGGGTCCTCATATGGCCAAGCAGCTCGCTTGAGGAGCTTTGAGCCACTCACAGGATTTGAACCTTGCCTACCTTGCAGGGTTCTCGAGAGCATAAAATGAGGAAGGGAGGACCGCCTTTGTCACCCTGGATTTCTGGAGGAAGGGCTGTGCCAGATCCCCAACCTGATGTCACTCCAGAAATAAAAAATTTCTGCCTGGAAATGTGCACACATTTTTTAAAAACCTGGGGTTCATTCGTCCTCGGAATCCCCCCCACCCCCCGTCTGCCCAAAGCTAATGTTCCCTGCTGCTGCCCGGTCCACTGGGCCTGTAGCCAGGATTTGGTAACTGGGGGGGGGCTTTCAATAAGTCAGAGGGGCACTGATGTCGCAAAAAAAACACACTAAAATTTAAGTAATTTTTTTAACTCACTTTTAAAAACTCACACTCGGCCTGGGGAAGCAAGCCATGCTTGGGGAAGGGGCGGTGGTGGGGAGTCCTCCGGGTGGCCCAGAGAGCTGAGGGCCAGGGGGCTGGATGGAAGTCAGGGGGGCAGGCCCCCAAATGCCCCACTGTAGCTACAGGCCTGAGGTCCACACGCCTGGCCCCTCTTAGGGTTTCAGCACCGGCAGCCTCCTCCTGGAGTAAAGCCCCCCCCCCCCAGTGCTGGGGCAGAATCCCTAAGAACCCAAAGGGAGCTCTGCGGGGTCAGGCCAAGCCCCAGCAGGAGTCACTGGCAGTTCACTTGTGTCAGAGGTTTCCGGGGAAACCCACACGCTGAGAGAGGTATACTGCCTCCCAACATGGAGGCTCCATTTCGTTCTCATCCTTCTCTGGGATTTCCTTGTTGGTTCCTGTGTTTGTTTGTAAACTCCCCTAAGCTACAGGCCCTGGTGGCCCTCTCCCCAGGGAGCAGCAACACAACGGGGGGAGCCCTGGCTTGCCTCTCTCCGGGACCGGGGCCAGCCAGGAGGAGGAGGAGGAGGAAATAGCCCTTTCCCGGAGGAGCGGGTCCCCGTCCCAGAGGCCCGGAAGAAATTCCAGCGGGGAGGGAAGCGGCAGGGCCCGACGGGCTCGGGTGGCTGTTCCCCCCCCCCTCCCCCCGCGCATTCGCTGCGCCCAGGGAGCGGCAGCTGAGCTACCTTTCCTTTGGCGAGCGCCTCCCCCCATCCCGTCCCGTCGGGGCTGCGTGGCGCCAGCGCCCTCCGGCTGAAAGCAAAGCGGCTCTTCTCTCGCGCCGCTGCCCCGCTGAGCCGCTCCGGAGGCGACAAAGGCGCCCAGGCGAGCGGGATTTGCTGGTTGAGCCTGGAGGCAAAAGAGCGAGGAGAAAAGAGAGGCCCTTGAAAAGCGCCGAGGGCTCCCGCGCGGCTCTTTTGTGGCGGCCCAGGCCATTGAGCCGGCGCGCTCGGCCGTGTGATGCCCAACTTATTGTCACGGCGTCGTTATTAATCGTTCTCCGCTGGGTGTAATTGAGCGGCCCGGGACTTTAGCCCGAGGGTCGGTGCGGGGTGGGGTGGGGGTGGGGAGGCCGGTTTGTGGCGTCCAAAAGCCAGTCCTGGAGGCTGGCGACAAAAAGAGCGGAGCGGAGGGGAGGGGAGGGGGGGTGCCCGCCGGGGACCCTGCCCTGGAATCCCCGCCTGCGGCTCCC
>NW_015172555.1:123152-124149 GCF_001447785.1 Gekko japonicus
TAGATTTGCAGTGTGGGGCGGGGGGGAAGGAGGCGCTCAGTTAATCCGGGCCGGGCACCCACTACCCTGTTTCACCGCATCCTTCTCCGTTTGCTAATCCTGATTCCTTGTGATTTCCCCCCCATCTACTCCACCGTCATTTTTCTCTTCTCTGGTTTTGTAATCCACTCTTAATGACTGTTTTCAGTGCACTGGATTTCCCAGTGGCCTAAAGGAGTACGAAGTGAGCAGTCCAGCGACCGAACGGCGCGCTTCCCTACAGTGACCGGCCAGTTCCCCGGCGCTCTGGCTCCGCAGGGTTTTCTTCCCAAGCCGCCGGGTCTGCGGCCGGGGCCACGCGGGGAGAGCTTCTCCAGCTCGGCCTCCTGCAGGCGCTTGGCCTTGGCGCGCCGGTTCTGGAACCAGATCTTGACCTGCGTCTCGGTCAGGCTCAGCGAGCTGGAGAACTCGGCCCGCTCGGCGATGGACAGGTACTGCTTCTGCCGGAACTTCCTCTCCAGCGCCAGCAGCTGGGCCGTCGTGAAGGGCGTCCGCGGCTTGCGGTTGGTCTTGTGCTTGCGCAGCGGGCAGGCCGGCGGGCTGGCGCGTCCTGCGGGAACAACAGCGAGGAGGCCCCGTCAGGTCAGGCACCACCGCCACCGGCGAGGACCCCGACACCCCCCCCATTGCCCCGCGTCCCCATGCCCTCCCGGGCGACCCCCGGCCTCCCAGGGGGCGGCGCTTGAAGCCAAGGGCTCGCCACCCAAGCCAGGGCGCGCACGGGGCTTCGGCTCCAAAGGACGGCCCATCCGAAACCCGGTTCCCGGCTGATAAGCGTCATGCAACTACTCTGAGACATCTCCTCTCCAGCAGACCCGCTCAGGGGCACGCGGAACTTGATCCCCACGCCCTGCTGAAAGCCCGCTCAGGTTTGCAGTTTCGGTCCCGGCCCGCGGGAGTGGATCGGTGGAGGGGGACCGGTGGGTGGGGAGCGATTAACGGAACACTGACTGCGCCG
>NW_015172555.1:124344-127056 GCF_001447785.1 Gekko japonicus
TGGATCGGGATCCTGAGCTGAGCGGCGGCGATCCCGGGCCCGTCTCTCTTGGACTGGGGGGGGGGCGCTACCGATGACCCTTGATTGGGGCTCACTTACGGGGAGAGCGGCGGCTCCCGCATCGAAGAACCGGGGAGGACTGTGCGCGCGAGCCCGGGCCCGATCCCTTCTGATCCGGGATTCATCGGGTGCTGCGAGGGGGGGGGGGAACCAGACTGACGTGCCTATTTGCGCCCAACGAGTTCTCCTTTTAGTCAGGCTGTAGATTGGACGCAGCCCAGAAGTGCCTCCCCTCCCTTCCCAGGTGGGAAAAGGGCACCGAGAGGGGATGACTGAGTGTGCCTGAGCGCAGCCGAAGACAAAGGTCTCGCGGCCCCAAACGGGAGCCATTCGAGGAAGGAGGCCCTGGTCCCGGAAAGGCCGAGGCCCGGCCGGGAGAAACCCCCCCCCCCAAACGTGGCTCCTCTCGGCTTGACAGCGACCCCCTCGGCCCCTCCTCTGCGCTGCCTCCGCGGGCTTTACTCTTCTGCAAGACTCGCCGGTTTGGCAAGGCCCCCTCGGGCTCTCTTGTCAAGGGCGGCACTGCGACCCCCTCCCCAAAAGGTTCCTGCTCCAAGGTGCGGCGGGGGGGCCTGCAGCCCTCCCCAGGGATCCAGCGACGCTGGCTTTATGGGTGCCCGAGGGCGAAAGCACTCCCGCCTGAGAGTTCGTAGCAAGGCGAGACAGCGGACGAGGCATTTTGAAGAGGAGGGAGGGAGGGCGGGCGAGGGTCAGAAGAAAGAGAGCCAGCCCCTGCCAGTCACATCCGGTTCTGACCCTCCGGGGAACCAGGGCCCGAGTCATGAAAGAGGCGCTCGGAATTAACGCGACCTCCTTCCCGGTGCGGCCTGCTCTGAAACGGGCCCTCCCCGCTCGGACCCACACCCAGCTCCGCCGAAGCTCTCCGGCCCCCGCGGCTGGATTACTCGCAGAGACGCGGACAGGTCTGGGTAGACCCGGGCTCCCTCGTGTTGGTCACTCGCTTGTCCCGGTTGCTTTGCCCCCCCCCCCACCTTTCCCACGTGTGTTTTGCTCCCCCGCGGCGGGGAGTCCTCGAGAGAGCAACGCACACATGCATGGGGGGGGGAGGGGGCTCTGAAGCAAAAGGGTCACACAAGTGATGAAAATCAGGATGCGGAAGAGGCCTCGACAGAGGCAGCCCAGGAACGCGGTTTTGCGTTGCTGGAGCATTTGGCCGAAAAACCCTTCCGATTGGGGGTCGGGATATAATAAGCCCAGCGACAGGAGGGCGCGTTCCTCTCCGCAGGCCCCCCTGGAAGGCACCCGAGCCTTGCCCAGCTGGCGCCCCGGGTGCCCGTTTCTCCCCGCCAGGAGAATTCCCCTCGATGAATTCAAGAGCTGGGTTGGGGCCCTCGAGCCCGCTTCGTTCGTGCGCCCTTCGCCAGCCGGATCCTGAGAGCGGCCCTTCCCGCCGAACTTCCTCCCTCCCGAGTTGCGCGAGTTTTGCGCACAGGAAGGGCGGATCCCCCCCCCCCCACCCCGAAGGCTTCAGACCGGAGAGCAAATAGGATTCGATTGGCCTCCTTTTAAAAACCAGTCGTGTCCGGACAAGATTGGAAAAGAGGAGAACAAGATCGGGAGAGTCTTAAGCGCCACCCGCCCGGGCGCCCGCCGCCGGCTAGGGAGAAAATGGCCGGAGAACCCAGTTCCATGGGAGGGGGCCCCCGACGGGACGGGCAGCTTCGCCGCGGGCCACCGGGGACTCTTTTGCCGACTCGCTGGGGCTGTGGTGGCGCGCACTTCCAGGGCACTTCCCAGCCGGATTGCGACTGCGAGAACTGGCACGACCCAGCCGGGAAAGCGCGAGGAAAGGGGATGGTTTTCCATGGAGACGGGAGGCGCATCAAGGTGGACCACGGAGATGCCCTGCAGGCAGGGTTCCCCCTCAGCGGAGTGAGTGTGAGCTAGCCCACAGTTTTTTACACCCCGGCTCACACCTTTTTGTCTCCGCTCCCTCACAACTTCACTGCCAGGAGTTCACAAAGTAGACGTTTTGCTCACAGGACTCCTTCGAGGGCGCACTGCCTGCAGTCCTAACGCCTCGGTCCCGGTCCTGGGGAAGGGGCTTGGGCCTGGCGGGGGAAGGCCGCTGGTTTCAGGAGCAGGCCGGGAAGACACCGGCAGAACCGGCTCCCCGGTAACTTTGACTCCCGTCTTCTGCAGGCTCCGGGGCCTCGCTCGGCGCGGAAGATCCTGAAACCCGGGAGCCGCTCGCCGCCGCCACGCCTGGCCTCCGGGCGGCTTTCCCCGCTTCAAGTGGCGGAGCGGGGCAGGACCGCGCGAGGAGAGGCCTGGCCGTGCCCAGCAGGGTCATCTACGCGAGCCCCGACCCACGGCGCCCTCGAGCGGGAGCCCGGCGGCTGAAGGAGGCCGCGCGCAGCCTGCCTCTCGGCCCCGGCGACGCGCCTCCGGGCCCAGACCGGTTGCCCTGCAAGGAGGCGACCCAGCTCGCTTCGGGCCTCTGGGGACGGAGAGCGGGAGCCCCAGAGAGCGAGCGGCTTCCACTCTGGGTTGAGCTTGCAAGTCGGTCCCGTTGAAGCCGGGGGCTGCCGTCCCAGACCTCCGGGGAGGCCCGCTTGGCGGGGGGAGGGGACCCGTTCCTTTCCTCGGGGCCGGGCTGCAAGTCGCCCCCCCCTTCCACGGAACCCTCCG
>NW_015172555.1:128168-129507 GCF_001447785.1 Gekko japonicus
CCCATCCCGTCTGGGGCGCGACCCACCCATTCCGCGGGAGAAACCGGATTCGCGCCCCGATTCAAATCGGAAGGGTTCCCAGCGCCTGCCCTGGGCGCGCCCGGGGGTGTCCCCTCGGCAGCCAGGCGTCGAGGAACCCGTGGCGCGTCCAGAAGGCGGCTCCAAGCCAGAGCCCGAACCGGCCGGCGGGAGGAGGGCCTCTTCTTGGCCTCCCTCGGGCTGAAGCGGATTCAACCCGCCGCCTTAAGGGGGGGGCGCGACGTGGGGCCCCGGTCTGACCCGGTCGGAATGCGGCGCCCGTGGGTCTTGGGCAGGCACCTCCGAAGGCGCAGGCACCCCGACGTGGGCGTCCTGGTGCTGCCGAGGAGGAGAGAGCCGGAGTCGGTCCCCTTGACGCGGCCTTTGCCGAGCCCGGAGGAGGGATGCTGGCTGGGCCGCTCGCTGGGCCGCGTCTATGGACGGCCGCGGAGCTCTAATCTCGGGGACGCCCGCACCGGAGGCTCCGGCAGCCACGGAAGGGCCGTTATCGGCCCTGGGAGGGGGGGAGAAAGTGGCAGGGAGTTACGAAGGGGCGGGGGGCGCAGGGAGAAATTGCGCGCAGCCCTGAGCCTCCTGCCCCCTCGGTCTACCCGCGCAGTGCCAAACCATAGCGCCCTTTCGGCCCGCTTCCCGAGCACTTTCGCAGTCGTGTGCAAACGGATGCAAGATCCCGTCGCCTTGGAAGTTGGTGGGAAGCGGCCTGCTCAGCGAGCCGGGGAGCCCCTGAGGGTCGCGGCCCTGCATCGAATCCCCGGCGGCAGCTGTTCTCTCGGCCTCCGACGCCACGCGGAGCTCAGCGGGCGGCGGCCCTTGCGCGCGTCCCCGCAGCCGGCCGCCGGTGCCGGCAGTTTCCAGGGGTCCGGTCCCGGTCGTTTCCTTCGGCAGAGAACAGGCGTCGGAGCGCTCACAGGGACCTGCGGGGAGCCGCGTTAGAGTTCACTCAGCCGCTCAACTGACGGGAACGAAAATAAGGGCGGCGGCGGCGGCGACAACGACGAAGGGTTCAGGGGACCCGGCCAGAGCGAAGAGTTAGGAAGGGAGGGGCTGCTTCCTTCACCCCTCGCCTTCCTCTGCAACGGAGACCGGTGGGCGGCGGGGCAGGGTCGCCAAGCCATCTCCCCTGGCGAAGTGGAAGCTGCGCGGAAGCTCGCCCTGATTCCAGTCCAGGCCCGCGTTGGTGTTCTAACCGCTGCACCCCCTCTTCCTTCCTTCCTTCCTTCCTTCCTTCCTTCCTTCCTTCCTTCCTTCCTTCCTTCCTTCCTTGCTTCCTTCCTTCCTTCCTTCCTTCCTCCCTCCCTCC
>NW_015172555.1:129528-129955 GCF_001447785.1 Gekko japonicus
TGTTTGCGGCTCGCCCTTCCAGCGGAGGAGAGTCCGGGCAGAGTCCACCACGGTGGGAAAAGAGGCGCGCAAGTGGCGCGCGACGTCCAGCAGACAATCCAAGGGGACCGAGGCCACGAAGAACGAGTGGCCGTGCAAGGAGAAATCACGCAGGCTGGAAGAAATAATAAATACAAGAAGCAGGTCTTATAGTTCCCCCTTTTTTATTTTAGATCACTTCGAGTTCTGCACGTTCATGTGCCGTTTTCCTCGACATTTGTTGGGCCTGTTAAAACACCGAGTTTTCCCTCTCTGTTCCGGCTTGGCCGCGAGCCTTTTCACAGTAATGTGGGAGCCGAGGAACGGGAACTCCTCGCAGACGGGGAGGGGGGGAACCACCCGCGCCCGTTTTCCGCTGTAGACCGAGCAGTTTGTGCAATTTATGCCT
>NW_015172555.1:130355-130959 GCF_001447785.1 Gekko japonicus
TGTCATGGGCCACACTCGGGTCTCGAACTGGTGAACTACTGACCTTCCACAGCCTGCAGTTCAGCGTCTTAACCACTTGAGCCACCGCAGCTCTTAATTTATCTTGCTTTTAAAAAAAAGGTTCGGGCAAAACTGTTAGGGAAACGACCGTGCACTGGGAGCCCGAGTGTGCCGGGGGGTGTGCGGAGAGAAACGGCAAGAACGAGATCTCCTGAACTATATCCGCCCCCGCTAGGTGAGAGTCCTTCCTTCCTTCCTTCCTTCCTTCCTTCCTTCCTTCCTTCCTTCCTTCCTTCCTTCCTTCCTTCCTTCCTTAAAAAAAAATCTCTGTCTTTCCCCTTCCCTTCCCTTTTCTTCCTTCTTTCTTTCTTCTCTCCCTCTCCTTTGCTGGCCGGGATCTGGTGGGACGGGACGGGACGGGACGGGGAGGCGGGGGCTTTCTCCCGGGGCTGCTCGGGGCGGCGGCGGGGCTAATTGCGCGAGTCAACAAGCTGTCAGGGCTCGTCAGCGGCCGGCCGGGGCCGAGGCGAGGCTGTTGTCTGTCGGCGCCGGCGGCGGCGGCATCAAAGGCTCCCGCCCGAGGGGCCCATTCAGCGCGCGGCCC
>NW_015172555.1:131343-144449 GCF_001447785.1 Gekko japonicus
GCCGTTTGGTGTGAAATGTTTTTGGTTTGTTTTCTCAGACCGTTTAGATGGGCTACAGTGGTGGGGTCTGGCCTGGAAGACGACGGATTGTTTAAATCTTTCCTTTCGCCTTGGCATCAGCGAAGCCACGGCCGGCCTCCCCTCCGGCTTCGCGAACGACCCGTCCTCACGACTCCCACGCGGTGCCCTTGACTCGCGGCGGAGAGGAAAGGCTCCGGGCGACGAAGCTCGGCGGCGCCTGGTCCGGGGGCGGCGGCCAAAGGGTCCCGGGGGCTTGCATGGGAGGCGCGCCGGTGGTTCTTCTCACGGGAGAGGAGAAGCCGGAGGAGCCCGCTGCCGCCCGCGCCTGGAAGGCACTCTCTCCCGCGGAAGTGAAGGCCGGTCCACACGACTCCTCCGGGGGAGCCAGAGGCGCTGCAGAGGGCCCGGGGAGGAGAAGGCCGAAGGCGGACGCGGCCACCGCGCTGCGGTTTGACGGGTCTCTCTCTGGACGGGTCTGGAGCCTCCCGACGACCCAGTCCGCGGGACTGAGTGTCAGTCCAGCCGCCCAGCCGTGTTCTTCTTCCCGGGTCACCTCGTGAGGATTAGCAGGCCGCAACACGCCTCTGGGAGGCTTGAGGACTGCAGCGTCCAGGGATGGCTTGCGCCTGTGGACGGAGAGGCAAACGGTCAGGTTTCCCTGCACGCTCGCACGCTCGGCGGCCGGGCAGACAACCTGTGCGCAGCCATCCAGTACTCGGATCTCCAGGGGCCCGCCTGCACGTGTGAACCCTGACGCAGCTACCTTGAGGGTGGGGTTGCGGACGTCACCAGCGGCCCCTCCTTTCCTGGGACGCGCCTCGGTCCCCAAAACGGGGCTATGTGCGATCGAAGGGAGGCTGTCTGGAGCGACGGCGCGCCCCATCCCCTCTCTCAAGCGACCGACCGAAGCTTCCATAGCCGTCCGTTTGGAGGGAAATCCGTCCGCGCTTTCAGATGCCTTCCGGTAAGGACTGGTTCACAGGTGCACGCTTTGCTCACTTGACTGCAACATCAAGGGATGAATGACATTTGTTCCGCCGAACTCCTGCATTCCCTGCAGGGCCTCGTAGGCGCCCTGCCTCCCTACACAGACAGCTCATCCAGGCCGCAGGACTCCAAGTGGGGACGGATCGAGCGACGCACGTCTGAACGCGCACGGAGTATGTGCATGACACGCATTCGTTGCATTTATGAGCTGCATCTGCAGACGTCACCCTAAAACTTACATCCGGGAAATCGTGGCTTTCGGGATAAGGCCACGAGGCCCACTTTTGCCCCTACTCCCGTGTCGCACTTTACATTTTAAGTCACTAACGAAGTTTATTTCCGCAGAAGCTTTCTGCGGCGGAGGTTATCAGACGCGTCAGATGCGGAGTAGAGGCAGCGTGGTGTAGTGGTTAGAAGTGTGGGAGAAGGATCTGGGGAACTCGGGTTCGATTCCTCCCTCTGCCACAGAAGCTCAGCCTAGCCCACCTCGCAGGCTTGTTGTGAGCATAAAACGGGGAAGAGGAGAACGCTGTGAGTCTCCGCTGGGGAGAAAGGCGGGATAGACATAACATAAAAGACTCTCGGGAAGCTGCGCAGGTAGAAATTTTGATTCAGGTGGGTGGGCGCGTTGCTCTGAAGCAGCAGAAGAAAGTTCGAATCCTTTAAGACCAGCAAAGCTTAATTCTGGGCAGAAGGTGCTGTTTGTAGGCGCACACCCCTTCGGGTATTTTGTTCACCTTTAATGGGCTGCTAACCCGGAATTATACTTTAGGTGCATTTAAGTAATCCATGGTGTGCCCCCTCAAAAAAAGCAGTGTGTGTGTGTGGGGGGGGTGCTCATTCTGGCTATTTCGGTTAGACTTCCTTTCAGGTAGGAACTTGGAAGAATCGCCTGCCTACTTCGCTTGGAAGTCAAGCCCGGCCACTTTCCGCGAACCGGGGCTTCGAAGAAGAACGAAGCCGGAGTCCAGACGAGGCACCTCGAGGACCAGCGGGGCTTGATTCTGGGGATCAGCTCTCCGGTGCCCGCAACACGGCTTCACACTCACCACAGCTTCTGCCCAGCCCGGGACTCAATTGGCCTTCAGGACGCCCAGTCGGGACCAAGGCTCCCTCTGAGCTGTGGAGTCTTGTGAGCAGAAATTCTGCTTTGTGAACTCCTGGCATGAAAGTGGTGAGCGAGCGATCTGGCACCTGCATTAATTAGTTTGCTCCGGAGCCCTCCTTCCTGAGCGGAGACAAAAAAAAAATATGTGAGCCGGAGGCTAAAAAACTGTGAGCTGGCTCACACGAACTCAGCTTAGAGGGAACACTGGTCTGGACTCCGGCTTCGTTCCGCTGCTTCAGACCGACGCGGGGACCCGCCTCGATCTGCCCTTGGCACAGAGTCTGCCTGTGGGCCCAGACTACGAAGCCCCCCGGTGGGAAAGGGCTCCTTCCGCTCGTTTCCCTTCTTCCCAGCCGAGGCTTGCAGGGACCGCGCCGGACTCGCGCCCTCCGCGCTGCGCCCAGGGACAGGCAGCCGAGGCGGCCTCCCGCTCAAGGCGGCGCTCCGGGCCGGAGGCGGCTCTGTTTCAAGGGCCCCCAATTAACTGGATCGCGACATTGTGCTGCCGCCAGATGAAAGGGCGCGGCCGGCCCGCCGCCGCCGCCGCCGCCGCCGAGAGCGCCATAATTATAGATAATAGATCCGATTTCAAAGCAATTAGCGCGGTCAGGCGGAACGAGGCGCTCGGCTGCCCGGCCCTTCCCCAGCCCAGCCGGCCTCGGCGGCGGCGGCAGCAGCAAGACGCCCGCAGAGCTGCCCTCCCCCGAAGGGGCGCGGGCCTCCCGCCCCCCCCCCTGGTTTGGAGGCAGTCCCCTCGCCAGCCGGCCCGCTTAGAGGCGAGCCCAGGCGTCCCCCCTCCCCAATTATCTGGGTCCAAATCCCTGCGGACAGGATCTGGGGAGGATCTCCTGCTGCTCTGTTGAATCTCTCCTGAGCAGGAGGGGAGACTCGAGGTCCCCCTCCCCAGGGTAAATCCGGGGTCCTTGGGCGGCAGGTGAGGGATTCTCAAAAGCCCGCTCCGTGTTCAGTCCGGCCAACTGCAAGCGAAGCCCCGGCCTCCGTCGAGGGGGGGGGGAAAGACCCTTCCCCGTCCAGGCGTTGAAGCCCGCTGCCCTCTGACCGGTGTGGGGCCTTCGCCTCGGAGCACCCGGCTGGGGTGTGTGGGGAGGGAGAGCTGGGAGGGTCTTCGCGCGGGGGGGTGTGTGTCCCCCAGTCCTTCGGGAGGCTCCGCTGTCCCCTGTCCGGAGCTCCCGGCGCTCCCCCCCACCGCTTCGGTTTAGACGCGGAGGCGGGGTCCCAGGCAGGCGGCGGCCCGCGGGCGCTTGGTGGCCTTCAAGGGGCAGCTCCAGGCGGCGCGGTTCGTTCGGGGTCGAGGCGCGCAGGATCAGGCTGGAAGCGCAATTCCAGGCACTTCTGCTTTGCACCGATTTCCCGCAAGCGCTGCTCCACGCTCGCTCTTCCCTTCTGCCCCCATGGTACGTCAGGTGTCCATTTCACACAAGCTGCTGGGCCGCCCCGGCGTCTACGGGATCCTGTTTTTTGAGGACTGAGTAGACGTGGGGGAAATCGCGGGAAGCTCCGGGGCAAAATGCCGCCGCGGAGCAGCTTGTGTGAAATGGACAAGTATCATCGGGCAAAAGGGAAGAGCGATGGGAAATCGGCCGGGGAGTCAGGCCGGCTGCATTCGGTGGGCCTTAGAGGAGCGCATCCGGAGCCGCCCCGGCGCCTGGCCCGGAGACTGCGCAACATCCTGCCTTTTTATTATTTAAATTTTATTAATTTTTCCAAAGCATAACAGAGCGTAGTATTCTTGAAGAAGCAATTTTGTTCATAAATTCAGACCAGTTCAGAACAAAACACAAAATATAACATACACAAACCTCGGGCTTTTTAAAATAGATTTTTATTGGTATTCCAAAAATATAAAAATTTTACTTTAGTCTCTTCTGCCATGTTCTGTCTAGCTGTAAGGATGTAGGAATATAGCTCTTTGTTATTTTACATCCCGTATACCTTTTCCCCATGCTAGGTTGTAGTAAACTTTTATATTTAAAACACACCAGGGACTCTGACTCTTTAATACTCTGCTGAATGCTGATTACTCTGCTGATTAACTTTAAAATTAATAAGAATAACCCAACAATATATAAGAATGAAGCGATAACCGTGCAGCTTCTATACAGGTTAAACCATCATAAAAAGCAAAGCTATTTCCGCGTTACAGTGTTAAACACTATATATTATTGCTAGCCTCCATGTTCCAAGTAGGAAAGGATACAAATACTTTTCATAGGGATCTGGAGAACTTCCGGGGGGGGGGAGGCTCCGGGCCAGGCCCCCGAGAGAAAGGGGGTTGGGTTGTGCGTGTGTGTGACTCACTCCCTGCCGAAGTAGCCGCCCTCTGGCTCTTCCAGCCACTGTTCAGTGTCCTTAAACGGGAATGCAGGCGTTTAGGAATCCCTGGCTCAGCACCGGTGCCTGGGCACTTTTCGCGGTGCTCCGCGGGCCAGAACCGGGGGAGGTGGGGCTGCATTCGAGGCGACGGGGAAGAAGGAGGCCGCCGGCACGTTATCCCGCCCCCCCTCCCGCCCCCGACTCGGCCAATAAGCGGTCTAACAGAGACTTGCGGAGCAGTACCTGGGAGGAAAGCAAAAGCTCCAAGGGAGCGGAGGACTCCCCGAGCCCACGCTCCTGCGACGGTCCTCGTATCCTCCCAGCACTGTCGGGGAAGCAAGCTGAGCTCCGTGGCCAACCACAGGGGGACCCTTAAAATATGCCTGCTCATCGATTGCAATGGGAGCGACTCCCCGATAAGTGCTTGGGGGGCTGCCGCTGCAAATTCGCTCCGAGAGAGCGTTGCTGCCTAGGAAAACCTGGATCGAGAAGAGATATGGGCATATGAGACCGTGTGAACAGGCAGCCAGCCAAGCCACCCGGGGACAGTGCAGACTCTCCGTGCCCCGCGCCGGACTTGCGGATTTGCCCCAGACGCCTCCATTCCCCGGCGGGAAGGCCGGGGCACCGTCTGCCGGACAAGGATGGCGCCCCCCCCCCCCCCTGCGCAGACTGCCCGGCGGAGGCTCTGGAGCCAGGAGGAAAGGGCCAGAGGCCAGGAGCTCCTGAAAGACGAGCCAGATGGTTGTCCGGGGAGGAGCCTTCGTAGGCCACTGCCTGCTCCCTTCTCCTGCGACAGACTGTCAGGCCTAATCTGCATTTAGCATTTGCTCAGTTGTTTTACCAGACCCACGCTGGAACAGGAAAAGATGCGGTTCAAAACCACATTCAGATACCCCGGGGCCAACATCCGGCTGACTGCAGAGTCACCCCCGAATGGCCATAAAACAGCCATAAATCTGTGCAGACAGCCACCATAAAACCGAGAGATCAAACAAAGTGAAAGCGGCCTGCAGTCTGGACACTGCCACAAAATGCGACACTCAATCAAAGTGAAAGTGGCATGCAATGTAGACAGGAATTTCTGTTCCAGAGTTGGGGTTGGTATAACAGCGGAGCAAATGCTAGATGCAGACTGGGCCCCGGGGCCCACCTTATTTTTTATTGATTTATTTATAACTTTTGATTTATATCCCGCCTTCCCAGTGCTAGGCTCTGAAGGTTTAACCTGCTGGATCCTGGGAAAAGTCGCCCCAAGCCAGATACAACCTGCTCAGACACCCCCCCCCTTAAAAAGCAAAGCCAAGCAAAGCCATGCACTTATCCGTTTGTCTGTGGTCAGCTCGATTCATTCCCCACCGACATCGAGACGCATCGAGCAGACGGCAAACCGTGGCTGCCAGGGGAGCCGATCCAACGCAGAAGTGCTCCAGTCCAAACGCATAACTCAGAGTGACGCTGCATCGGATTGCCCGGCTAATTCGGTTTAGACGTGATCCCCCCCCCCATCCCCGGTTTAATTTTGGACTGTCCGTCGACCTGTCTGTGTCCCCTGACAGACTCTGGAGGAATGATTTCTTAGGCGTCCCTCTTACCGAACACCGACGTATTAAAACCCACCCGATGCGGTGGGGGTGTGTGTGTGTGCGCGGGCGTCTCTGGGCAAGGGAGCCGAGCCAGCCAGCCAGCCCTGGGATTGTCAACCCCGCAACCAACCGGCCCCCGCGCTCGGCAGTTTCTGAGCGGGATGGTTTGTGCCGCAGAACCCAGTCACCTGCATTTGCTCGTGTTGGAGTTTTTATAAAAATTGTGATTCAGCAGAGAAAAAACAGCTTAGCAATGCCAGAGTGCAATAATCAGACTCAGAGTCCATGTGTGTTTAAAATATAAAAGTTTTACTACATTCTAGCACAGGGAAAGGTAACTGGGAGGAAAATAACAACACAGCTAAACAGCTACATCCTCACTCTACAAAGTACAAGACTAGAAGAGCTGCAATGGCTACTCTTACACGCTTCTTGTGGAAACAGAACAAAGACGGGAAGAGGAGCCATAAAATGCAAAAACACTTTGACACTTTGCTTCCAATCAAACTCCTTTAACAGGGATGCTTTTCGCGGGCTGGCAGACCTAGACTAACATTGGCTTACACAAAAGCATGTGATTTCCTGTAACAACAAAACAGACATTTAACCCAATATATACTGAGTGTTTTTATCTTGTAACACCCAACAGCTCGCCTGCCGGATGAACCAGGCTAAGTAATAACACTGACACGGGATGCGAGTTTGTTGGAATCGCGGCTGTGCGCGCGCTGCAGGGGGAGTTCCGCCGGTTTGCAAACGCGCTCAGTCAGTCGGGAAGCGACGGAGAAATGGCTTTAGGCGATCAACCCAGACACCGAGAGGGGCTGTCGTGTAGTCCCGTGGACAGTCAGGAAGCACAATGGTCGTGGTCTGCCGGCTCTGGGGGCTAATTTCACAACCCTCAGATAATGCACTTTCAATGCACTTTAGCAAGTAGGTCTTCCTGGGGAAAAGATCAACAACCTCAGCTATGCAGACGATACCGCTCTAATGGCAGAAAGTGAAGAGGACCTAAAGAGCCTCTTGCTCAAAGTGAAAGAGGAGAGCGCAAAAGTGGGCTTGAAACTCAACACCAAAAAAAGGAGATCGTGGCATCCGGTCCCATCACTCCTTGGCAAATAGAAGGGGAAGTCCTGGAAGCAGTGAGAGACTTCACGTTCCTGAGATCCCAGATCACCGCAGACTGTGACAGCAGCCATGAAATTAAGAGACGCCTGCTCCTTGGGAGGAAAGCGATGGCAAACTAGACAGCACAATAAAAAGTAGAGACATCACCCTGCCAACAAAAGTCCGCATGGTCAAAGCAATGGTATTCCCAGTAGTACTGTATGGCTGCAAGAGCTGGACCATAAGGAAGGCCCAGCACCGAAGAATAGATGCTTTTATCGTGCTGGAGAAGACTCTTGAGAGTCCCTTGGACTGCAAGGACTGCAAGGTCAATCTTAAAAGAAATCAACCCTACAAGGCCAGATACTGAAGCTGAAGCTCAAATACTTTGGCCACCAAATGAGAAGGGAGCACTCACTGGAGAAGAAGACCCTGATGCTGGGAAAGACTGAAGGTCAAAGAAGCGGGGACGGCAAAGGATGAGATGGTTAGACAGTGTCACCAATGCAACGAACATGAAATTGAGCAAACTCCGGCGGAAGACAGGAGGGTCTGGCCTGATCTGGTCCATGGGGTCACGAAGAGTCGGACTCGACTGTGCTACTGAACAACAACTTCCTGTTTCGCACAGGAAAAACCAGCTGCAAAGGACTGCTAAAGCGCGTTGGAAACGCACGACGATCCAACGCCTGTGAAATGAGTGCTGGTTCGGTGTCGGTAGGGTTTCCCTGTCCCGGGACCCTCCTGTCCTACTGGCGGCCCAGCCTGTTCCCTGGGGGGTGGGCACCTCGCTCCCCCGAACTCCTGCGAGGGAGGGAGGGAGGGAGGGAGGGAGGTTTACAAACCCGGCCTTCGAATGTACTCCAGAAGCGCTTCCCTCTTAGCGCGGCTCGAACGAGAAGCCCTTGGCTGGGGGTGGGGGGTGGGGGTGTCTCAGGTATTCGGAGACCACGCACCTGACCTTCCCTCCCCAACCCGCGCCTTTCATTGATTTCCATGAGCCGTCTGTGGCCGACGGTGAGCCGTTCACGGGATCCAAGATCACGTCGGAAGGGGAACACCTCCGTTTCTTTACGGGCGGTGCCCTAGCCAGAAAGCCCAGGTTCGCTTTGGAGCCAGTGGCGGGATGCCCCGGGTCCGATGCTGACAGCCGAGGGCCGGGTTAAACGCCTCCCAAGCAAGGCTCCCTCGAAGCCGCGGAGTCTTGTGAGCGAAAATTCCGCTTTGGAAGCTCCTGGCAGTAAAGCTGTGAGCGAGCGATTTGGTCGCTGCATAGATTAGTTTGCTCTGGAGCCATCCGCCCTGAGCGGAGACAAAAACGTGAGAGCCTGAGGTTAAAAAATGGTGAGCCGGCTCACACGAATTCCGCTCAGAGGGAACACTGCTCCCAACCTTTCGACTCCGGCCGTCTTGCCCCCCTTCCCCGGAGCCCGGGCGGGACTGCAGCCCGCTCCTCTGCCTGCTCCTCCAGGCCTGGGCCGGTCGGAGAAGGGGCTCGGCGGTAGGAAGCCGGGAAGAACCGGGCCACTCCGCCTTGGGTCTGGAGTCGGAGCAGCTCTTCCCGAGGGACTCCCGACCGAGCCTCCGCCCGGCCCACCGAGATCCAGACACGCATCTGTGCCTGCCTGCTCCCCTGGCCGAATTGGAGACGCACAGTCGGAGTCCAAGGAGTTAGATGGATATCTGTTGAATGCCTTGAAACAGGGAGCATGGTGTGTGTTTGTGTGTGTGTGTGTGTGAGAGAGAGAGAGAGAGAGAGAGAGAGAAAGACACACACACACACACACGAAATGACATCACGTGTTCTGCCATCACCAGGAAGGGCAGAAGGCCTTCTATGCCGAAATGACATCACGTATCGTTTACACATTAAAGAATCTCGAACTGGTACCAAGCCGTGACCATCATACAAGCACCATTTGACTTTAAGCCTTACTATTGGTCATGTATGTCAGGGACGGCATTGGCTTATCTGCTCTTTAGAGCAATGGGAACTTTAGGGAACGCTGAGATCCTTTCTGACCTTAGTGAAGCTTTTTCCCTTGTTTTTTTTTGGGCGGGGAGCTGGGTGATTAGGGTTGTGACTCACATTTCAACTTCGCTCTCGACGTACTTGCCGCTTCTTGAATACGGGTTCCCTTCTTACTGCGTCCTAATTCTTTCCCCAGAGGCATCTTAATAATGCTTTCCCTGAATATATATTCTACTATACGTTTCTCTAATCAGAAGATTCTAGGTTACATATCAAGATCTGGATCTATTATAATTAAACTTTTGAAGGCACAGTGACAGCTGTCAGCATATAGACATGTCAGAGGAAATGTCAGAACCCAGATTCAGAAATCACATTCATTTCCCCCTTATCCTACAGTATCAGTATCAACGGAACAGGCACTCACTCACTTATTGCAGCCAAGGCCGCTCCCCCCCCCCGCCCAACGGGCACACTCCTCCTATGAGACCACGTGGTGATATTTCCCAGCCGTTCTTGGCATCTCCAGTCCAAGGCTTGTCGGTGGACCAGTTTGGAATGCCGCCTGCACCTCCTCCAGTCCTGTGGCGCACTTACTAGGGAGGAGGAAGTCCCTTGCGCAACGGGACTTCGCACATAAGCATGCGGGAATCGGGCCTGTGCTCTAGGCATGCGGGGCAAAGTCCCCAGTCCCTTTACCCGGAACGATAGCTGTGGTGATGTGGTTGCTAAAAAGGCAAATGCAATTTTGGGCTGTGTCAACAGAAGTAGAGTATCCAGACCACACTTGAAGTGATGGTACCACTTTCTTCTACTCTGGTTAGACCTCACCTAGAGTATTGTGTTCAGTTTTGGGGACCACAATTTAAGAAGGATATAGACAAGCCCAGTGTTGGGTTTTAGGTATTCTTAAGTTTAAAGTTAATCAGCAGGGTCAGCAGAGTATTAAAGAGTCAGAGTCCTAGCATGGGAAAAAATAACAAAGAGCTATATTTCTACATCCTCACAGCTAGACAGAACATGGCATAGTCTAATGGAGACTATAGCCTAATGGAGACTTGGGTCTAATGGAGTCAGGACGAGACTGGAACTTCTTCTTGCTCAGGACAAAGAGTCATAAAATGCTAATACTAGCCACTCTAGCCTCCAATCAGAATAACAAACTAGATCTGAAGTTGCCGGGCTTTCTAGCTCTCTAAACAGATAGGATACAAAGAAACATGTGATTCAGTAAACAGTATTAGCCCAGTAAATACTGAAATAGAAGTGTTTTAACTTGTAACATCCAACACCCAGTGCTCCCTCTAAGCTGTGGAGTCTTGTGAGCAAAAATTCTACTTTGTGAGGTACTCACATTAAAGTTGTGAGCGAGCCATTTGGCTACTGCATAAATTAGTTTGCTCTGGAGCCGTCCTTCCTGAGCGAAGACAAAAAAATTATGCGCCAGAGGCTTAAAAACTGTGAGCTAGCTCACACTAACTCAGCTTAGAGGAAACACTGGCTGGAACGTGTCCAGAGGAGAGCAACGAAGACGGCGAGGGGTCTGGACTTGGAGACCAAGTCCTATGAGGAAAGGTTGAAGAAGCTGGATATGTTTAGCCTGGAGAGGAGAATACTGAGAGGTGATATGATAACCATCTTCAAGTACTTGAAGGGCTGTCATCTAGAGGATGGGGCAGAGTCACTTTCTGTTGCCCCAGAAGGTCGGGCCAGAACCAATGGGTTGGAATTAAATCAGAAGAGTGTTCAGCTAAACATGAGGAAGAACTTCCTGACAGAACAGTTCCTCAGTGCTTGGGAGGTGATGGGCTCTTTCTCTCCCCAACCCGCGCCATCTGACAGCAATGCGAATTCTGTGAACTGAGGCAGATCATGAGAGGGAGGGCAGGCAGGGTTGCCTCAGTCCTTAGTTGTCGTGGCCCTTCCTTACCCGCCCAGGGAAATGCTGATTGCCACTTTGGGGTCAGGAAGCAACTGTTCCGGCAGCCCGGTTTGGCCAGGGATCCTGGAGGTCTTTTGTCATCTTCTGGGCGTGGAGCAGGGGTCGTTGTCTGTGTGTGGAGGGGGAGGTAGTTGTGAATGTTCTGCTTTGTGCAGGGGGTTGGACTAGATGACCCTGGAGGTCTCTCCCAACTCTATGATTCTATGATTCTGGTTTTTGCACTAAAGAAATGGCACGAATAAATAGATTCCAAGGCCCCCCCTCCCATCTCGTACTGCCGCTGCAGGAGAACTTCTCGGTCAATTTTGCCCCCCTCCCCAATCTCTGGGCCAGATCTGTCGCCTTCCCACCCCGCCGCGGGGCTGGATCGCCTCCCAACCGTGTGTGTGTGTGGGGGGGGCAGAAATCCCGGGGGAGGTCCGCCTTCCGCCTGAAAGTGCAGAGCGAAGGATTCGACCAGGTCCGAGTCAGAAGATTCTCCCCCCGCCTTTACTAGAGGCGAAAACCCGCGCACCAGGCCCGTGTCCCCCCCCCCCCCCCCCCGGGTATCTAGCAACCCAAAACAGTCCAGTGGAGCCTGAGCGGTGGGTGTTGGACGTTCCTCTAATCGCTCACAGGAGCACAGGTTCGGGTGGGTCGCCGTGTTGGTCTGGAGGTTTGAGTCCAGCGGCACCTTTAAGACCAACCACGTTTAATTCGGGGTATCGGCTTCCGCGTGCAGGCGGTGTGGACACACCCAGATAAGGCTTGGTTGGTCTTACAGGTGCCGCTGGACTCAGGCTTGGCTCCACAAGGACGCAGGGGTGGTGGAGGTGGTGGTGGCTGAAGCAGCGGGCCGGTGAAACCGTTCCCCTCTTCCCCGGGCGCAGGCCAAAGGGAGGCAGAGCGGCTGGGAGGCCAGAAGGCGCTTGAAGAAAGACTGGACGCTCCGAGGCAGCGGGGAGGTGCCGAGTCTTTTGCATTTACCCCCCCCTCCCCCTCCGCACACACACACACACCCGTCACGTCCCCAACAGGCATGTTCGCAGCGAGAGGTTCGGCAAAGGGAGAGCGCAAGGGCAGCGGATCGCCCAGGGATTCCCACATCCTGCCGTTCTTCAGCGTTTTCCCTCCCTGCCCGGCGAGGGAGACGAAGCTTCGGGGAGCCGCGTTCAAAAGGCTGCGGGGAGTGGGCACTTGGGCCGGGCCGGCGGAAGGGGGGGGCCCTGGAGGAGGAGGAGGGGGGGGGAGAACGGCGGCTGGCCGTGCAGGTCGGGGTGGGGTGGGGTGGACAGGCTGGGCCGGTGCGACCCCCCCCGTCTGCAGCACCCACCCGCAAGAGGAGCTGGCAGTGGGGCGGGAGGGCCTCTCCCCGCGAGCCTGTCGCCAGCCGGTCCAGGAGCGCCCTGCTTGGGGCGAGTTTCTCCAGGGCGCCTTTGCCGCGTGAGTGACTCCGGGGAGGGCGAGGGCCCTTCCGGCCGGCCGGTCGAGACCAGGCAGCCCCCGTTCAGGGCCCAGCCTCAGTCATCGATGCGGTGAACGACTTGGTCGGGACAGATGAGAAGGCGCGCGCGGTGGAGGAAGGCGCCCCCGGGTTTCTCCCGACCTGGGTTGGCACCACGTGCGAAGCGGACGCCCGGGAGAGGCCCTCGGCGTTTGGGAGCGCCTGGAACCTGCGGGGCGAAGAGAGTCGGCGGAAAACCGGGCCGCAACATCGGTGACAGACAGTCCTGCCGCCCGCTCCTCCGCACCCTTTGGAGGGGGCCTTTCCTCACCAGCCGGAGCGGCACCCGCCCACCCCCCTGGGCACGGGCGGGACCCTCTCTCGGGGACTCCGTGTCCGTGTCCCCCTCCTCCTCCTGGCCCATCCGGGCGGGGAGGTCAGTGTGGGCGACGCACGTCCCACCGGCCAGCTCTCCTGACTAGAGGGGCCCCAGGAGCCCCCCGCCCCCGTGCCGGTCCCCTGTGGACGCCCCGCCCGCTGTCGGGCTGCCCGGGAGGGCGGGCCGAAACCAAAACAGGTGGCGACTCGGAGTCCCCCGACGGAACCTTCCGGACCAGACTGGAGAG